>NC_053432.1:53214328-53530538 GCF_007990345.1 Gossypium hirsutum | reverse complement strand
ATCCCCTAAATGGTAAAATAAATTTTTAGTTTTCAAATAAAAGGGTCAATTTTGATCTAAGTCTTAATTGCAACTCTATTTCAAATTTTCTTTAAGTCTAGATACTTAATTAAATTACTTTCAAATTTTGGTTGCTTTTTTTGTAAATATTAAAAATTAGATGTCTCCTTTTTGTAAATATTTTCAAAGGCATTAGAATAATTTTTTTAATTTAATAACTAAGATGATAATAACTAGTATATAATTATATTTATTATAATATATATTAACTATTACCAACATTATACAAAATTAGGATTAGTTTTAATTTGATCATATTTTAATTAATAGTTTTTATTTCAATAAATTAATAGAAAATAATAATTTTATATGGATTATATTAATTATTAATTGTTATTAACTTTGTGTAGAATTAGAACTTAGAATATTTTAATTGTTAAATCATTCTAACAATTCTAGTTAAACCCCTACTGTCTTCACTATAAATACCATCAACCTTCTCTATCATTCATCACTCATCAAACCAACCTCCATTCACCCATCCCTCCATCAACCGTAGCATCTAAAACCCACAAAGTACCAAATCACCTAGTGCCAAACTCTCTAGCCACAGCACCACCCAACTCCTCACGACACCTTCACGCCTAGCAGTAGCCCTATTCGGCCAACAGCCCACGCACGCACCCAGCAGCTCACACTGCTACTGTTGCTTGATGTATCGGCCTCCTGCCCATTCTCCTGCATCTGCGCAGCACACGCATGCCCTGCTGCTCACGCAAGAATCCGCACATTGTTGCTACCTCCATCACGCCAAGCCACACCTAGTGCACTGTTGCTGCCTGGCTACTCGCACCAACACCCTTGCCTATTTCACCACACCATCAAGACACCCTACAACCATCCCTAAACCAACTTCTTTTCCTTTATATTTATTTTCTTTGAGTTCTTAATTTTTATGAAAAGGTGGCAAGACAAATTTTTTTTGCTAAATTTCAATTTTATTTGATTATTTAATTTTTAAATTTATTGAATTATTAATATTTTATACTAATTAAATTTTTGAGAAAATATTTGTTTCCATCTTATGTTCAGGTTAATCATGCCTCGCAAGAGAACTCATGCTACTGTCCAAATTGACGAATCACAAAACAAGTTCCACTGTGTAGAAGCCAAAGCGAGATACGAAAGCATTTTCAAGAATCAACAGATGCACCTAGAGAAAGGCTTTACATTGAAAGAAAGAAACTATGTTGATTTCATGGCATGCATTTGACAAATTGCTAAACCTTTCAATTAGGAGATATTTTGTAAGAAAAGACCGAGTGCAGATAAGGAGTTAGTTCATGAATTTTATGCAAATTTGACCTCAAGCGAATTGAAAGAAGTTTTTGTCCAAGGAATTAAGGTACCAATAAGTTCAAACACTATTAAACAATTCTTTGAATTATCTGATTTCGAAGACGATGGCTATTCTTCCTTGATGAGAAATATTGATGCTGAAAAATTGCCAGTGGACTGTGTCAAAGCAATGTATTCACACTTGTCGCAAAGAATATTTGACACCACTACTGAAGGTATGGTTCTGTTTCCTTTGATTTAGCCTTATGCCTATTTCACATGGGACTACAATTTCATTAGAGTGAATGATCTTATTATACTTGATTTTATCTGGAATGACCATTGATGTGAGAAAAATCATTCTTAGAGAAATACAAAATAATGCCGCTAGACGTTCTGGCCTATCTTACTTTCCCTTTACGATAACAATTTTGTGTTTGAAAGCTAAAATTCTTGCAAACGTAAAGAAGACAAGTTATAGTGTAACTCCCAACCCGGCCTAGATGTTATGGCTAGATTGAGAAGGCTACATTAGCCACCGAAATGGCTAAGCTGACTTAAGTTACTTTTGAAGACTTTAAATAAACTCATTTTATAGAAAACAATAGTTATACTTTGAGTTAGCTTAAAAGCATTCATTCATTAGGTCGTGTATACTTAGGATTCATTTTATTGTTGGTAGTGCTAAACTAATGTAGCTGAAAAACAATTTTTCAAGTCATTTTGGAAACTTAGTTGCCTTATCGATTCATTTTTTCAAAAACAGTTCCTTTGTAATGTAGCGGAAACTAAGAAACAATATCAAATTTTACTTAAGGTCGATATAATGCATTATCTGGTTATTATGCTTGAGTAATCCATGCATGCAAAAATCCCCAAAAGAAAATTTACCAAGCCACAGACCAGAAATAATTAAAAATTACAAGCCAAAACCAATAAAGACTTAATAATACTTATTAAGAAAAGTCCAAGGTCCAAGGTGATTTTTCGAAGGCCGAGTCTGGTTCAAATTTTGAGGTTTACTTGAAAAGTTAAACCCTATTGGGGGTGAGCTTATGACTCAGTGTGAGTAGAAAAATTATTTAAACAAACATAATATCAAATACAGTGAAACAAATTAACTTTAACAGAAGAAAATAGAACCATCATAGGAATTTCATATCGTTACATAGCCATTATCAAATTGATGTCAAACGGTGCATGGGCATAGGTAATCATTCATTCAAGTGACAATCATTAATTTCGATACCATTCAATACAACAAAATACAATACGTAGCATAAATAAATAACGTTCAAATATGAGGTGCACATGATGCAATGCAAAAAGGTTCCTACCTATACCATCTGCTACACACCAAGAGTTCCCCAGAACCCATCATCTGAACTCCAAAACATTATAGGCTTAAGCTCGTTGTGGCGAAAGCCACCGACAACAATATGTAGAAAATTCTGCCAATAAAATGCAAACAAGCTGTCAGTAAAAATACAATAAATCGCCATTCCCCTCGTGTAACACCCCGAACCCGAGACCGACACCGGAGTCGGACACGAGATGTTAACAAACTTTGAAAAAAATTTTCCAGACACTGCCCAGTCTGAGTACTAGTCGCTTCAAAAATCATATCTTGAGTTTCACAACTCGAAATTCAGTTTTGTGATTTTTCCCTGAAACTAGACTCATGTCCCCACCTATGTATTTTTTTCTAGAATTTTTGGTCGGGCCAATTAGTACAGTTTATTAGTCAAAGTCTCCCATGTTACAGGGGTCGACTACACTGACCTTTTCCCATTACGACTTGGATATCTCTCTGCACAGAGCTTCAATACTGATGCCGTTTGTTTCTATGGAAACTAGACTCAGAGAGGAATCCATACATATATGGTATGACCCCTAATTATCTCTGGTCAATTTATAGTGAATTTCCAAAGGCGGAACAGGGAATCCAGAAACTGTTCTGGCCCTGTTCCACAAGAACCCGAATATCTCTTACTGTACTGTTCCTATGATTGTTTCGTTACTTCCATATGAAAGTAGATTCATCAAGGTTCGATTACATAATTTAATCACTATTTAATTCCACTCCTACGAATTCTTGTGATTTTTCCAATCCACACCACTGCTGCTATCAGCTTCTGTTTTCAAAGTAAACCTTACCTAATTTGGGGTTTCATGGACCAACTAGGGCCTTCTCAAACATAAGCCCACATATGATCATACTTAGCCATTCCAGTGGCTGATCATTTGCTCAACACTTCCATTCCAACTATAGTTACATCATGAAACCATTTATACATTCATAAACACGAATGGTCTAATGCCATACTCCACTTCTACAAGCCATTTTCGCATGGCTGTACACTTATACATTTCATAAAGTACTCGAAAGACAACAATGGGTAGTCCTATACATGCCATATCAAAATTCAACCAAAATAGTACCCAAAAGAGCCTTTGATAGTGTGGGCGACTTCGACGTCAAGATCCCGAGTCCGATAGCTGGAGAACCAAAAAATCTATAAAACAGAGGAGCAATGGAACGAAGTAAGCAATTTATGCTTAGTAAGTTTTGAGCAAGAAATTCCAGCATAAACAAAGAATAACACACATTTAGCTAAATGGAATATTTCATAATACGCAATTTACCGGTATCAAACTTGCTTCACAACATTAACAACCCTTATGTACATACACAATAGACTAACTTAGCCGAAGGCCGGTAGCTCGTTTATCAACTGAGCGAACATTTATTTGTAAGGGCTCGATTAAATTCAACACATACGTAACATATCCCCATATTGGGATGTTTTTCGAGTATTCGCTGGAATTTTACAGCAAGCTCATTCATTATCAAATCACGTACCTTCGGGATTTAACCGGATATAGCTCCTCGTTCAAATGCCTTCGGGACATAGCCCGATTTTAGTAACTCACACAATGCCTTCGGGACATAACCCGGATTTAACAACTCGCACGAATGCCTTCGGGACTTAACCCGGATTTAATAACTCGCACGAATGCCTTCGGGACTTAACCCGGATTTAGTATCTCGCACAAAGGCCTTCGGATCTTAGTCCGGATATATTCACTTAGCACAAAGCCTTCGGGACTTAGCCCGGACAGCATTCAATTAATCATGCACATCTAACAATAATTCATGGCACATTCATATTTCATTTTAGTTTACGAAACTCAAACACAAGGCACATATTGTCCTTGCACATTCGGCTCAATAGCCACACATAGAGCATGATTTAATCACATCGAAATTTAAGCTCTCTTACTCAAGAACTTACCTCGGGTGTTGTCGAACGATTCCGCTAGCTATTCAACCACTTTTTCCTTCCCTTTATCGGTTTTATTTCCCCTTTGCTCTTGAGCTTAATCAAACAAATAAATTGATTTCATCATTTAGGCATCAAAAGATGAACACAAGGCACTTAGCCCATATTTATACATTAGACATTAAAGTCTCATACATGCAAAAATCATGCATCAACACAACATATTAGCTAATTTCTTTCCCCTTGGCCGAATATGCATGTCCATTTTTGGGGTCGATTTCAACACTTAATACACACATATACACACTAGTAAAGCATCCTCCCCCTTTTCATCAATTTAACACATGCATTGCTCATTAACATGCAAAGTTACATTCGGCCTTAGCACACATCTTGCTAGCCGATTCTTCTCCATTTAGCAACCAATGCACATATGTGCTCACACAAAAATGCTAAAAAGGAGGTTCAAGAATCATCAAGCCATCATCACATGCATCATTAACAAGCTTCATATTTTGCATGCAATGGCATTAACACAACCTCCACCTAGGCCGAATCTTAACTCATCCTCATACCTCATCACCACAACATCAAACATCAACCAAGAATGATGCATCCATGGTCAAGTGCCATTTCCATCACATAGCAAGATTTAGACCATGGGCTAGGTAGAACTCAAGCTAACAACTAAATCATGCATGCATCTCATGAAACATCATCAAACATACCTTAGCCTAGCTACATGCATGGCCGAATCTCTTCACCTTTCTTCTTCTTTCCTCCTTAAAATTTTTGGCCAAGGATGAACCAAAGGATGAGAAAATTTTTCTTTGTTTTTCTTTCTAGTTTTGGCAAGCATGAAGATGAGAAAAGGATGAACAAAATTCCCCCTTTCTCTTCTTTAGCTCACAGCAATGGGGGGGGCAACCACACATTTTTTTTTCTTTTGTTTCCATTTCTTTATTACCCATACTCCTTATTTTATTCTTCCATTAACAAAACATGTTTCATGACATGTTTTGCCCATCATTCCTTGTCATGGCCGGCCACTACTCATTAGGGGGGGAAATTTGACATGCAAGTCCCCCCCTTTGTCCACATGCACTAACAGGTCCTCACACATTGACCTATCACATTTTAGAATTTTCTCACATAAGTCCTATTGACTAAATTCACATGAAATCAACCAAATTGAAGCTTGAAATTTTCACACATTCATAATTACATATTCTAGACAATAAGTATCACATTCAAACATTTCGATGACTCGGTTTAGCGGTCCCGAAACCACTTCCCGACTAGGGTCAACTTTGGGCTGTCACAACTCTCCCCCACTTAAGAAATTTTCGTCCCCGAAAATCTTACCGGTAAATAGGTTTGGGTATCGTTCTTTCATCGAGCTCTCGGTCTCCCAAGTTGCTTCCTCGATCCCGTGTTTGAGCCATAACACCTTTACTAGCGGAACTCTTTTGTTTCGCAACTCCTTCACTTCACGAGCTAGGATACGCATCGGTTCTTCTTCATAGCTCATGTCGACTTGAATTTCAACCTCTGATGGGCTAATTATATGCGATGGATCAGATCGATAGCGTCGAAGCATCGAAACATGAAAGACGTCATGAATCTTTTCAAGCTCCGGGGGCAAAATCAATCTATACGCAACCGGGCCAACTCGTTCGGAGATTTCGTACGGCCCAATGAATCTTGGGCTCAACTTGCCCTTACGGCCGAACCTGAGTATCTTTTTCCAAGGTGAAACCTTAAGGAACACTTTGTCTCCCACCTGATACTCGATGTCTTTTCGTTTCAAATCTGCGTACGATTTCTGACGATCCGTGGCTACCTTCAGACTTTCACGGATTACCTTTACTTTCTGTTCAGCATCTCTAATCAAATCAACTCCAAAAATTTTACTTTCACCGAGCTCGGTCCAAAACAATGGTGTACGGCATTTACGACCGTACAAAGCCTCGTAAGGTGCCATCTTAATACTTGATTGAAAACTATTGTTGTAAGCGAATTCAATCAAAGGTAAATACCGTTCCCATGAACTACTGAACTCGAGGATGCAACATCTCAACATATCCTCAAGTATCTGAATTATCCTCTCGGATTGACCATCGGTTTGGGGGTGAAAAGCAGTGCTAAAATGCAACTTGGTACCCAGAGCTTCTTGCAATTTCTTCCAAAATCGTGAGGTGAATCTCGGATCTCTATCCGACACGATAGAAACAGGTACCCCGTGTAATCTCACAATTTGATAAACGTACAATTCAGCTAGTTTATCCAATGAAAAATCCGTACGTACGGGGATGAAATGAGCCGACTTAGTCAGTCTATCAACAATAACCCATATCGCATCCTTCTTACTTGCTGACAAAGGCAGTCCGGACACAAAGTCCATTGTGACTCGATCCCATTTCCACTCGGGTATCATGATCGGCTGGAGTAATCCTGAAGGCACTTGATGTTCCGCTTTCACTTGTTGACATATTAAACATCTCGAAACAAAGTCAGAGATGTCCCGTTTCATACCATGCCACCAAAATTGACGTTTCAAATCGTTGTACATTTTCGTACTCCCCGGGTGAATTGACATTCGGCTACAATGGGCTTCGTTCAGAATCATCGAAATGAGTTCCGAATTCCTTGGAACACACAAACGATTTCTGAACCTCAAACAATCATCATCATCAAATTGAAACTCCGATTCCTCGTTCGGAAAACACTTAGCCCGTTTTGCAACCAATTCATCATCGACTTTCTGAGCTTCACGAATTTGGTGAGTCAATAATGGTTTAGCTTTTAATTCAGCTACTAACACACTGTCTGGTAGAACAGACAAATGCACGTTCATCGCTCGTAAAGCAAACAATGACTTCCGGCTTAAGGCGTCCGCAACCACGTTAGCCTTTCCCGGGTGGTAATCAATGACAAGCTCGTAATCTTTCAACAACTCAAGCCAACGTCTTTGTCGCAGATTCAAGTCTCGTTGAGTCATCAAATATTTGAGACTTTTGTGATTCGAAAATACATGGCACTTCTCACCAAACAGATAATGTCGCCATATTTTTAAAGCAAACACGATGGCAGCTAGTTCGAGATCATGGGTCGGATAATTCCTCTCGTGTGGCTTCAATTGTCTCGACGCATAGGCCACGACTCGACCTTCTTGCATCAATACGCAACCCAACCCAAGTAGGGATGCGTCACTATAGATGACAAACTCTTTACCTGCTTCGGGTTGCACCAAAATTGGAGCTTCAGTCAAATGAGTTTTCAGTTGGTCGAAACTTTTCTGACATTTCTCCGTCCACTCGAACTTAACATCCTTTTGAAGTAGCTTCGTCATTGGTGTGGCTATCATCGAGAAACCTTTCACAAATCGTCGATAATAACCGGCGAGCCCCAAAAAGCTCCGAACTTCAGTAACATTTCTCGGAGGTTTCCAGTCAAGTATGGCTGAAATTTTGTTCGGGTCAACTCGAATACCCGACGCGGATACCACATGACCCAAGAAGCTAACCTCTCTTAACCAGAACTCACACTTACTGAACTTAGCATATAACTGCTTATCCCGCAAAATTTGCAACACTAGCCTCAGATGCTCAGCATGTTCGGTCTCGTCTCTTGAATAGACCAAAATGTCATCAATGAACACCACTACGAACCGATCCAAATACGGTCTGAAGATCCGATTCATCAAATCCATAAATACTGCAGGGGCATTAGTGAGCCCAAACGGCATCACTAAGAATTCGTAGTGACCATATCTCGTTCTGAAGGCAGTTTTGGGAATATCTGAATCTCGGATTCGCAACTGATAATAGCCCGATCTCAAATCTATTTTTGAGAACACTGAGGCTCCCTTCAGTTGGTCGAACAAATCATCGATGCGCAGCAACGGATATTTGTTCTTTATCGTCACTTTATTCAGCTGACGATAGTCAATGCACAACCTCATGGTTCCGTCCTTCTTTTTCACGAACAATACTGGTGCACCCCAAGGTGAGAAACTTGGTCGAGCGAAACCTCTATCCATCAGTTCTTGCAACTGAGCTTTCAACTCCTTTAACTCGGTTGGTGCCATACGATACGGAGCTATCGAAATCGGCGTAGTCCCAGGTACAAGCTCAATACCAAACTCTACCTCCCGAACAGGTGGTAAACCCGGTAATTCTTCCGGAAAAACATCCGGGTATTCACAAACCACCGGCACAGATTCGGGTTTCTTTTCTAATTCTTTGTCACCAAGTACATACGCAAGGTATGCTTCGCACCCTTTTCTTACATATTTCTGTGCCAACATTGATGATATTACAGCTGGCATCCCCTCCAAGTCCGCAGACTCAATTCGAACTACTTCGTTATTTGCGCACCTCAAATCAATAGTCTTGCTCTTGCAATTCACAATCGCATCATGCGCGGTCAACCAATCCAACCCAAGGATAACATCAAATTCATCAAACGGCAAAAGCATCAAGTCCGCCGGAAAACAGGAACCTCGAATTTCCAGGGGACATTTCTTACACACTTTGTCGACAAGCACGTAACGACCCAAGGGATTTGACACCCGAATTACGAACTCAGTAGACTCAATAGGTAAAGTCTTACTGGATGCTAAGGTTTCACATATGTAGGAATGAGTAGAACCGGGGTCAATCAAAGCAATTACATTAGTATCAAAGAGAGTGAATGTACCGGTAATAACATCAGGCGAAGAAGCATCCTCGCGGGCACGTATAGCATAAGCTCTAGCAGGCGCACGGGCTTCGGATCTGGTTATATCATCTCTAGATCCTCTCTGACCACCACTAGCATTGCCCATATTTCCAGATGGTCTACCTCGAGCAGTGGTAGCACCCGGTCTCCCACTCTGATTTGCATTCTGTCCCGACAACCTCGGGCAATCTTTAATGAAGTGGTCAACTGATCCGCATTTGTAACAGGAGCGGTCAGGAAATCTACAACTCCCCGAATGCCATTTACCGCAATATCGGCATTTCGTCCTGTCTCGACGTTCATTCCCAACACTGGCGACCGAAGTGCCTCGTGTACCCACAGGGGGTCGATCACGATCTCGTCCAAAAAGGCCCGAAGTGCCTCTAAACTGGCCCGCATCATCTCGAAATCTCTTCGATGTCTGTTGAAGAGACCTCCCCGAGGATCTTTTACGAAACTCTCCAGTTCCCTCATCAACTCTTTGCTTTTCTTTTCTAAGCTCTTCGGCTTTACAAGCTCGTTCAACAAGTACCACAAACTCTCGTATTTCAAGAACACCAACGAACATTTTTATATCTTCATTCAGCCCATCCTCGAAGCGTTTACACATAATAGCTTCGGACGAAACACATTCCCGAGCGTATTTGCTAAGTCTAACAAATTTTCGCTCGTAATCAGTAACCGACATGGAGCCTTGCTTAAGCTCAAGAAATTCCTTCCGTTTTTGATCAACAAATCTCTGACTGATATACTTTTTCCGAAACTCAGTTTGGAAAAACTCCCAAGTTACTTGCTCTCGGGGCACAATAGAAGTCAGAGTACTCCACCAATAGTAGGCAGAATCACGTAGCAAGGAGATAGCACACTTTAGGCATTCATCGGGTGTACAAGATAGCTCATCGAGTACCCGGATAGTGTTGTCCAGCCAAAATTCAGCTTGCTCGGCATCATCGCTATCCATAGCCTTAAATTCAGTAGCCCCATGTTTTCGGATTCTGTCAACTGGGGGCTTATTTGACCTTATTTGGTCCGTTACCGGTGGTATTGTAGGTGCGGGGGTAGTATTTGTCAGGAATGGAGGTTGTGGAACAGCCATATTAGTTCGAATGTATTGGTTAAACCAATCATTCATCACGCTATAGAATGCTTGTCTAGCTTCATCATTCGGATTACTAGCATTAGGTTGAGAGTCTGCCGGCACTGTCCCTTGTGCGGGAGCAGGCGCTACACTCTCAAGATCATCAGCTACCTCTCGGTCACGATCGCGATCCATTACTATAAATAAACACATTTACAATTGTCAGAAATCACCACACTATCAAGTAATCACATAAAATGGCATGTATAGCTAGACCCAAAACATTACGGTAGTCCTAGAATCGACTAAACCGTAGCTCTGATACCAATAAAATGTAACACCCCGAACCCGAGACCGACACCGGAGTCGGACACGAGATGTTAACAAACTTTGAAAAAATTTTCCAGACACTGCCCAGTCTGAGTACTAGTCGCTTCAAAAATCATATCTTGAGTTTCACAACTCGAAATTCAGTTTTGTGATTTTTCCCTGAAACTAGACTCATGTACCCACCTTTGTATTTTTTTCTAGAATTTTTGGTCAGGCCAATTAGTACATTTTATTAGTCAAAGTCTCCCATGTTACAGGGGTCGACTACACTTACCTTTTCCCATTACGACTTGGATATCTCTCTGCACAGAGCTTCAATACTGATGCCGTTTGTTTCTATGGAAACTAGACTCAGAGAGGAATCCATACATATATGGTATGACCCCTAATTATCTCTGGTCAATTTATAGTGAATTTCCAAAGGCGGAACAGGGAATCCAGAAACTGTTCTGGCCCTGTTCCACAAGAACCCGAATATCTCTTACTATACTGTTCCTATGATTGTTTCGTTACTTCCATATGAAAGTAGATTCATCAAGGTTCGATTACATAATTTAATCACTATTTAATTCCACTCCTACGAATTCTTGTGATTTTTCCAATCCACACCACTGCTGCTATCAGCTTCTGTTTTCAAAGTAAACCTTACCTAATTTGGGGTTTCATGGACCAACTAGGGCCTTGTCAAACATAAGCCCACATATGATCATACTTAGCCATTCCAGTGGCTGTTCATTTGCTCAACACTTCCGTTCAAACTATAGTTACATCATGAAACCATTTATACATTCATAAACACGAATGGTCTAATGCCATACTCCACTTCTACAAGCCATTTTCGCATGGCTGTACACTTATACATTTCATAAAGTACTCGAAAGACAACAATGGGTAGTCCTATACATGCCATATCAAAATTCAACCAAAATAGTACCCAAAAGAGCCTTTGATAGTGTGGGCGACTTCGACGTCAAGATCCCGAGTCCGATAGCTGGAGAACCAAAAAATCTATAAAACAGAGGAGCAATGGAACGAAGTAAGCAATTTATGCTTAGTAAGTTTTGAGCAAGAAATTCCAGCATAAACAAAGAATAACACACATTTAGCTAAATGGAATATTTCATAATACGCAATTTACCGATATCAAACTTGCTTCACAACATTAACAACCCTTATGTACATACACAATAGACTAACTTAGCCGAAGGCCGGTAGCTCGTTTATCAACTGAGCGAACATTTATTTGTAAGGGCTCGATTAAATTCAACACATACGTAACATATCCCCATATTGGGATGTTTTTCGAGTATTCGCTGGAATTTTACAGCAAGCTCATTCATTATCAAATCACGTACCTTCGGGATTTAACCAGATATAGCTCCTCGTTCAAATGCCTTCGGGACATAGCCCGGTTTTAGTAACTCACACAATGCCTTCGGGACATAACCCGGATTTAACAACTCGCACGAATGCCTTCGGGACTTAACCCGGATTTAATAACTCGCACGAATGCCTTCGGGACTTAACCCGGATTTAGTATCTCGCACAAAGGCCTTCGGATCTTAGTCCGGATATATTCACTTAGCACAAAGCCTTCGGGACTTAGCCCGGACAGCATTCAATTAATCATGCACATCTAACAATAATTCATGGCACATTCATATTTCATTTTCGTTTACGAAACTCAAACACAAGGCACATATTGTCCTTGCACATTCAGCTCAATAGCCACACATAGAGCATGATTTAATCACATCGAAATTTAAGCTCTCTTACTCAAGAACTTACCTCGGGTGTTGTCGAACGATTCCGCTAGCTATTCAACCACTTTTTCCTTCCCTTTATCGGTTTTATTTCCCCTTTGCTCTTGAGCTTAATCAAACAAATAAATTGATTTCATCATTTAGGCATCAAAAGATGAACACAAGGCACTTAGCCCATATTTATACATTAGACATTAAAGTCTCATACATGCAAAAATCATGCATCAACACAACATATTAGCTAATTTCTTTCCCCTTGGCCGAATATGCATGTCCATTTTTGGGGTCGATTTCAACACTTAATACACACATATACACACTAGTAAAGCATCCTCCCCCTTTTCATCAATTTAACACATGCATTGCTCATTAACATGCAAAGTTACATTCGGCCTTAGCACACATCTTGCTAGCCGATTCTTCTCCATTTAGCAACCAATGCACATATGTGCTCACACAAAAATGCTAAAAAGGAGGTTCAAGAATCATCAAGCCATCACCACATGCATCATTAACAAGCTTCATATTTTGCATGCAATGGCATTAACACAACCTCCACCTAGGCCGAATCTTAACTCATCCTCATACCTCATCACCACAACATCAAACATCAACCAAGAATGATGCATCCATGGTCAAGTGCCATTTCCATCACATAGCAAGATTTAGACCATGGGCTAGGTAGAACTCAAGCTAACAACTAAATCATGCATGCATCTCATGAAACATCATCAAACATACCTTAGCCTAGCTACATGCATGGCCGAATCTCTTCACCTTTCTTCTTCTTTCCTCCTTAAAATTTTTGGCCAAGGATGAACCAAAGGATGAGAAAATTTTTCTTTGTTTTTCTTTCTAGTTTTGGCAAGCATGAAGATGAGAAAAGGATGAACAAAATTCCCCCTTTCTCTTCTTTAGCTCACGGCAATGGGGGGGCAACCACACATTTTTTTTTCTTTTGTTTCCATTTATTTATTACCCATACTCCTTATTTTATTCTTCCATTAACAAAACATGTTTCATGACATGTTTTGCCCATCATTCCTTGTCATGGCCGGCCACTACTCATTAGGGGGGGAAATTTGACATGCAAGTCCCCCCTTTGTCCACATGCACTAACAGGTCCTCACACATTGACCTATCACATTTTAGAATTTTCTCACATAAGTCCTATTGACTAAATTCACATGAAATCAACCAAATTGAAGCTTGAAATTTTCACACATTCATAATTACATATTCTAGACAATAAGTATCACATTCAAACATTTCGGTGACTCGGTTTAGCGGTCCCGAAACCACTTCCCGACTAGGGTCAACTTTGGGCTGTCACACCTCGGTACTCTAGGTGCAGTACATTGAATGCGAATAATGTAAACTTAATATGCCGCCAGTACTCCATGGAACTCATCTGTCAACCACAAAATCTCGACTCAATGCATATACAATATGTCAAACAATCTCATATATAATCATATCTCAATACTTTTCACATTCATTTGACATGCTCAGCATGTCCTTAGTAATCACATACTTTTCATAAATGGAAATAGTGTTCCAATATTTCAAATTACCATTGCGATGGTATCAATCAATATCGTTCAATTTCACACACTTTACGGATTTTCATTGTGCATAAATAACACCCTTTTCAGTACAAAATATAACAAATATCTCATGCGTTTAAATTATATATAAGCTTAATATCTCAACACATTATATCATTCAGTCAAACATTCTCATATCTCATAACTCAAATATGCAATTACAAACTCAATACATTCATACTATCAAACTACCAATTTTGCCAACATGTCAATCTTTTAAGGCTCGAAACATACCTGGTTCGGCCACTTAGAAAATCAATAATTTGGCTATTAAGCCAATATAATCAGCAAGCTAATTTATCAAATATAACATGATATTTAAAATTTTCAAACAATTTTATGAGTTTAGGACCCACAACTTATTTTTCGCTTCCTTGTAGCACACTAGCGAATCTTCCAATTTTCCTTAATAATTCCTTAAACAAACTTAAACCAAAATTCAGTATAAACTAAATTAAATCAATTTACCATTAAACCAGCCCCCAACACCCACTTATGAGTTCAAACCAATCATTGAAACTATAACTATTTTATGAATCCAAACTAGTTAGATTCCTTACACTGTATCAATGCAAACCTTACATACAATCGTTCTTCGCCTTTACGGATGATTTGGGGCATTTGGGTCAGCATCTAATTCAATAATATACTGAAAAAGTAGTAGCTAATTAATGATTAAATTCCTTCATTTAATCAATTCATATCCTTTACCCAACAACTATGTCGAAATAACAAACTAGTTACCCTTAATTGCACTTACGCTTCACGATTTGTGGGATCCTATTGACTAATTGATCAAAAACATCTCTCCTTAATTAGCATGGGTTTAAAAGCTAATTAGGAGGGTTCAAGAACTCAAATTAAGACTGGAATTAATTGGCCAAGATTCAAGAAACAAAACAGCCCCCTTTGAAAATAATTTAAAATCCTCCAAATTCTAGGACTGGAAATTTTGGTTTTTAATTGAAAAAATTAATTGAGAAATTGAAGAGAAAAGAGACCTTACCCAAGCTAGTCGAGAGAAACGACAATGGCACTTTCTAGGCGATGTTTGGGATCAATGTCGGATATCAAGATTTCATATTTGTGGCTGATTTATACGAGGATAAATGGAATCAATATAATAAAGAAGATGGTAATCTTGACACAAAAACAAAAAGAAAGAGATTGTAAAATAGGAGGTGTAGACGACGACATTAATAGAGGAAATGAAAAAAAATAAAATCAAAGAGAGGGGGAGGAGGAGATGAAAGACAAGTGCAATGAGGAGGAGGATTAAAGGCTGATTATTTGTGAAAAATTAACATTTATACCTTGGGTTACAAGGCTTGGGTGGCACACACATTAAAAACAAGAGACTTTTGTCAAAAATTAAATTATTTTGTAAGGCAAAGGATTTCAACTTGGGACCTCATTTAATTTCCATGCTTTCTCATATTTCTCTTAAACATTAGGCTTTTCCTTCAATCTTGAAATAATTTTGTAATATTTATTTTAAATACAAGGCATGACCACTCTCTCTCGATTTACAAACCTATTTCTACTAACCCCCGATTTTTGGGATGTTACATATAGTCTGGCACAATAACAGATTGGGACCTCTACTAAATAGTCGGAGACTCTGTTTTATAGCAACAAGTTTAAGAAAGTGAGGATCTCAAAGAAGAAGAAGAATATCCCACAGAGATCGAACCAACACAGTCAGTTGAAATCCCTGATAAGGCAAAACCAATGGAACCAATAACTGAACCTGACATTGCAACTTCAATGTTCATGACTCAATCACTTCGCCCAAATCTTCAAGATGAACTGTCAAAGTTGATAGATATAATGCAACATATGCAATGGCAACAACAAGCTTACTGGAGATATTCAAAAATACGAGATGACTTAATGAGAAGCGCTCTTACGAAAATATTCAATAACCCATTTATTTTTGTGCCTGAGTTTCCAGATTTCATATTTGAAACATGGAGTCCACTATCAGAGAGGAAGCAAAGGGATTCATACAAAAACAAGGACGACGGAGCAAAAGATGAGTCAAATTCGAAGGGATCTACAAGTAAATAAAAATAGGGGATCTTGACTTTATTTTATTTCTGTACTTAGGTTATTTAATATTTTAGGATTAAGCTTTATTAGGAATTTTTATTTTCGCTAAATTAAATAAGAAAAGTGGAAATCATAAATAAAAATGAACAAGTTGCAAAGTACAAAGTTTGCCAATAGATATATACATGTCTAGGATTGGATCTAGAGAGAGCTTGGTACTTAAGCAGTCAGATTGACTCACCTCCTCTTTTCTAGAATCCTACTTGGTGTATAGTATTTATTCACTTTTAATAATGATGCCATTTTTCATCTTAATTAAGGGGACCAAAAATTTGAAATTATTTCCTTTCAGAATAAAAATTTCTTTTAATTATGATTAGGATATATTTTGTTCAAAAATTTGAAATTTTGTTAAGTATGCTAAATTTTAGTATAAATAAAGTTAGATTATTTAATAATTGTTATGTTAGCTAAATTATGACATAAATGTATTTTTAATAAAGCATGCAAATCATACCATAAAAGTTTTAGCTCCTTAGGAAAGTTAGGCATGCATGAAGGTTTAAGTCTCTAGAATTGACTTAGTATTTTCTTGAGGCGAAATCCTAGAAAGTATAGAATGTTGAAAATAATTTAGACAACTTTTTTTTGAACCGTTTGAGCCTTTCAAGCCAACATTGATGAATTTGTATCCCTTGAAACCTAACTTTGAGACTGTAACGCCCCAAAAATCCTGAAATCCCCAACTTTTTTTGTTTTCGATTTTGATAAAAATTGTGTTTTATGTTCCTAGCCATGTGATAATTATAGTAGGTCTTAATTAAGGTTTGAGTTCAAACCTAGGAATAAATGAAATTATAGTTTAATTATTAAAAGAATCAGGGTTGGCAAGTAGGTCGGCTTTTAAATAAAAATAGGGGAAAAATAGCATCAAAAAGCCTTGTGGAAGAGTGGCTAAGTGACGCCATTTAAAGTACAGGGAGGTGGCGTTAGTAGCTAGAAAGGAGGTCCAAGGTTCGAATCCTAGTTTTGTGTTTTAAAAGTTTAATTTTGGCCTTCTAGAAGGATGGAAGTGGCGTGAAGATAGACTCTAAGGGGAGTGTTCAGAAGAGAAAATTAAGGAAAAGGATCAAGGGGTTATCAGGGAGAAAAATGAGGAGATGAGAAGTGAGGAGTAAGTGGAGCTGAAATGGGAACTTGGGCTTGAATAATTCGACTATAGGGCTATAAATAGGTGCCGAATGGGAGGATTGAAAAGCAAATTCCGAGTTTCCCTTCACTTTGTGCCAGAAACCCTTTTCTCTAAAAAGTCGAAAACCCTTTTTCTTTTCTTTCTTTGTGCCGAATTCTTATTCCTCCTTTACTCAATATTTTCTTTGCTTTAGCCGATTCTTCTTCCTCTATTCTTTGCTACTGAGTCATTAATTGTTCCATTCAAATCTCTAAGAGCTGAATACCCTTGGTGCTGCCACTACTCTTTCCACCCAGTCGATTCTAGTGTAAGTGTTTGCTCTCCAAATCGGTTTTTCATAAGTATTGAGTATTCGGTCCCTCACTTTTTTCTAATCGGCTTTGGTAGGGAATTAGTGTTAGATCTCGGTTTTGGATTCCTGTCGATTTGCTCTTCAGATATGAGAAATACGTGTGTTTAGTGATCAAAGTAAAAGCTAGTGAAGGCTTGGCGTTCAAGTAAGGTTAATGTGAGATTCTGGCTTTTGGTAAAGTATTCAATAAGTATGTAAGATTAATCTTTGAGTGATATCGACTGTAGATTTAGGCTAAGGAGATCGCATCATGCTTGCTTACCTAGTGTGTACATACACTGCACACACACAATGAATCGACAGAAGTCGAAATGTCAAAAAGTCGAAATGTCAAAAAGTTGAAAAGTCAAAATGCCGAAAAGTCGAAAGTTGGGCTATGGTAGTCACACAAGTGCGCGAACACTTGTGGAGAGAAAATCAATAGGTTGCTTGAGACCCACGAGTGATTCCGTGGACTTGGGTTGTGATTTGGCCATATGGGCCGAAATGGGCCCAATTGGCCCGATTGGCTGTTGGGCCCATATCAAGCAAAAACTGAATATTGATGCTATGTGATAGGAATTTGTATATGAGCATGAATATGAATGTGACTGGGCCTAATGGGCCATATAAATGTGATTTGCGCCTAATGGGCTATATACAGGTGACTTGGGCCTAATAGGCCATATGAATATGATTGGGCTTAATGGGCCAAATATAGGTATGTGAATTTGATTGGGCTCTGTAAGGGGTTTTGGGCCTAGTACATGATAACTTCATAAAACTTAATTGAGACTGTGAACAAGTCATAGGGTTAAGGTGTGGCAATGGGTATATGCATATCTAGGATTGGATCTAGGGAAAGCTTGGTACTTAAGCAGTCTTAATAACCCACCTCTACTTTTTTGGAATCCTACCTGGTGCATAGTATCTGTTCATCTTAGCTCGCGGGACTTGTTCATGGGCCAAGGTAAGTGGAAATCGTAATTAAGGGAAAATTACCGAAATGCCCCTAAGGGCGAAAATGACCAAAATACCCCTAGGTGTAGAATGTAAGTTTTATGGATGTGACATGCATACATATGATATTCTGCTTAGGTTGCATATGGGTGGGAATTATGGAATAGAGGAAGTATATGAGAATCGCATGGTTGCTTGGCAATCGTGGATCCACCGACAGCTTTCAAAGCCCAATATGTAAATGAAGGTAGTTCCGCAATCGGGCTACCGTTGGTGTGTGGGCTGGGTGGGTCGATATTTATATCCCCACATGGTGTGATGGGGGACGGAGTTGGTGTGTAGCAGATGGATAATTTGGATGGGTTTGCATTGCATGTTTGATGGTTTTGCTTTGAATGCTTGTTTTTCATCGAGGGTTATACACACTGAGTTTGCAAAAACTCACCCCCCTCTTTTATTTTATTTTCAAGTGATGCTCAGTAGAAGGTTCGATGTTTGGAGGGACTCTGGGTGGTGGCCGGCTAGCAAGGTAATTCAGACTTGGTTTTTTTTTAAGCATTTAAGTTTTTATTTCTTTTTAAGTATGTTCAGACCAGAATGTAATAATGTTTTCATTATGTTATTATTACTTGAATTATTATTATTATTATTTTCATTGTAATTACGAGAAGTTGAACACGGATTTCTTAAATTATTGTATGTTTTCTACGTTTCCGCAACTATTTTTTTTTAAAAAATCAAATGTTTTAATTAAGGCTTTCGTAATTGGAAGGTTTTTTTTAGTTAATTAGGGTTTCTTTTATTTTAAGAAGGGTTTTCAATGAAAGCACGATTTTCGCTAAAACACTTCAATGTGACACACCAAATTCGGCCATAACGTCTGGGCCGAGTTTGGGGTGTTACATTTAGTGGTATTAGAGCCCAGGTTGCAAAACTCGGGCTGTGAATCGGGCCTTATTACTTGGTTTCTTTTTGTGTTTTTTTTTAAAAATACTTTTGATTAAATCACAATGTTTTGGAAAAAGGGAAGTCTTGCTGAGCGGCATACCGAGTCTCCAACATCGAACCAAGTAAGTATTCTTGTTCTTAAGCCTGTTTAAATTGTTATACAGTAGATAGTTAGAGGGCTACTTTAGATAATTATGTTAGAATGGAACTGAAGCCCGTAGGATCCTGAAACTGTAGAGGATTTTTGAAAACAATCTTCTCTTAAATTACTTCCATAAAACATCAGGTTAATTATTAAACTAACTAAAACTTCATAAAATTTTTAATCCAGATAATATGCGAATCGACGTTGAGTGCTAGAAGAGGTGCAAGGGGCCGTAGCTGAGGCCACAAAAGTTTTAGGGCTGAATCGTCGGCATCGGGCCATATGCCTGATGTTGGAGTAGAAGAGGCTTCGGCCTTACCTGTGGCTGAGAATGGACAATATGATTGAGTCGCGGGAGAAGATGCATTGTTGATTCGCTGGGCCCAGTAATGGCAGCAGAAATTGGGGGTCCATTCCAGAACGACTTCAATCGAAATAGGCTGAAATCTTTAAGGGCGTGGCTGGCGTGGCTCCTAATGTGGCAGAATATTGGTTGGAGGCCACTGAAAGGAGAATGGAGGATTTGGACTACTCACCAGAACAAAATCTGAAAGGAGCTGTGTCACTATTAAGGGAAGAAGCCTACCAGTGGTGGTTGATAGTGAAAGAGGGCACCCAACCAGAGCGGGTCACTTGGGAGTTCTTCAAAGCTGCTTTCCAAGGGAAGTATGTGGGTGCAAGCTATGTGGATGCTAGAAGGAAAGAGTTCCTGAACCTGACCCAAGGAAACAAATCGGTGGCGGAGCATGAGGCGGAGTTTCTACGCCTTAGTAGGTATGTAAGAGTAATGGTGGCAACAGAGTATGAGCATTGCGTTAGGTTTGAGGATGGACTTAGAGATAGCCTCAAGGTACTGATAGCTCCACAAAGGGAGCGAGTTTTCTCGGAGTTGGTGGACAATGAAAAGATAGCGGAGGAGGTAAAGCTTATTGAGCGCTTAAATCGAGAAAAAGAAAGGGGTAAGAGTAAAAGGGAGGCTGAGACTCCTGGTGTTGGGCAGATGCCGAGGGCTAAGGCTAGAGTTAATGGGCCAGATAGAGTAGGTCCCCCTGCTGTTAATCCAGGGGTGCCACTTTGTGCTGATTGTGGGAAAGGTCATGTAGGCTAGTGTTGGAAGAGGACGGGAGCTTGTCTAGCTTGTGGATCTATGGAGCATAGGATTAGGAATTTTCTTAGAATGTCAACTCAGGTGCCAGTCGTGGATCAAGGTGGTGTACAGCCACCGAGGGGTGGTTAGCTACCGCCGAGAGGCCATGATCAGGCCAGGGGTGGAAACGGTTTGGGTCGTTAGCACCAGACAGAGGTGCTAGTCATGCTGAGACGAGACAGCCAGCATTGGTACGTACTTACCCATAGTATGCTATTTACGTAAGTTAGAATTAGAGTGTGCAGAAGAAGAGTGGTGTGGTAGTCTGTGTTAGTAGTTGGAAATTTCAAGGACGAAATTTCTTTTAGGGGGTAGAGTTGTAACGCCTCAAAAATCTCGAAACCCAAAAATCCCAAAATCCCAAACTTTCTTTGTTTTCGATTTTGGTAAAAATTGTGTTTGATGTTCCTAACCATTGATAATTATAGTAGGTCTTAATTAAGGCTTGAGTTCAAACCTAGGAATAAATGAAATTATATTTTAATTATGAAAAAAATCAGGGTTGGCAAGTAGGTGGGCTTTTAAATAAAAATAGGGGAAAAATAGCATCAAAAAGCCTTGTGGAAGAGTGGCTAAGTGACGCCACTTAGAGTGTAGGGAGTGGCGTTAGTAGCTAGCAAGGAGGTCCAAGGTTTGAATCCTAGTTTTGTGTTTTATATGTTTAATTTTGGCCTTCTAGAAGGATGGAAGTGGCGTGAAGATGGACTCTAAGGGGAGTGTTTAGAAGAGAAAATTAAGGTAAGGATCAAGAGGTTATCAGGGAGAAAAATGAGGAGATGAGAAGTGAGGAGTAAGTGGAGCTAAAGTGGGAACTTGGGCTTGAAGAATTCGGCTATAGGGCTATAACTAGGTGCCGAATGGCAGGATTGAAAAGCTAATGCCGAATTTCCCTTCACTTTGTGCCAGAAACCATTTTCTCTAAAAAGCCGAAAACCCTTTTTTCTTTTCTTTCTTTGTGTCAAATTTTTATTCCTCCTTTACTCAATATTTTCTTTGCTTTAGCTGATTCTTCTTCCTCTCTTCTTTGGTGCTGAGTAATCAATTGTGCCATTCAAATCTTTAAGAGCCGAATACCCTTACTGCTGCCACTACTCTTTCCACCCAGTCGATTCTAGTGTAAGTGTTCGCTCTCCCAATCGAATTTTGATAAGTATCGAGTATTCAGTCCCTCATTTCTTTCTAATTGAATTTGGTATGGAATTAGTGTCAGATCTTGATTTTGGATTCCTGCCGATTTGCTCTTCAGATTTGAGAAATACGCGTGTTTGGTGATCAAAGTAAAAGCTAGTGAAGGCTTGGCGTTCAGGTAAGGTTAAGGTGAGATTCCGGCTTTTGGTAAAGTATTCAATAAGTATGTAAGATTAATCTTTGAGTGATATCGACTGTAGGTTTGACTAAAGAGATTGCATCACGCTTGCTTACTAGGTGTGTACATACACTGCACACACACAATGAATCGGCAAAAGCCGAAATGCGAAAAAGTGGAAAAGTCGAAATGTCGAAAAAGTCGAAAGTTGGGCTACGATAGTCATACGAGTGCGCGACCACTCGTGGAAAGGAAACCGATAGGTTTCCTGTGACCCATGGGCTATTCCGTGGACTTGGGTTGTGATTTGGCCATATGGGCTGAAATGGGCTAATGGGCCCAATGGGCTGTTGGGCCCATATCAGGTAAAAACTGAATATTGATGCTATGTGATAGGAATTTGTATATGAGCATGAATATGAATGTGACTGGGCTTAACGGGCCATATAAATGTGATTTGGGCTTAATGGGCCATATGAATATGATTGGGCTTAATGGGCCAGATACAGGTATGTGAATTTGATTGGGCTCTGTAAGGGGTTTTGGGCCTAGTACATGATAACTTCATAAAACATAATTGAGACCGTGGACAAGTCATAGGGATAAGGTGTGGCAATGGGTATATGCATGTCTAAGATTGGATCTAGGGAGAGCTTGGTACTTAAGTGGTCTTAATGACCCACCTCCTCTTCTCTGGAATCTTACCTGGTGCATAATATCCATTCATCTTAGCTCGCGGGACTTGTTCATGGGCCAAGGTAAGTGAAAATCGTAATTAAAGGAAAATTACCGAAATGCCCCTAAGGGCGAAAATGACCAAAATACCACTAGGTGTAGAATGTAAGTTTTATGGATGTGACATGCATACATATGATATTCTGCTTAGGTTGAATATGGGTGGAAATTATGGAACAGAGGAAGTATATGAGGATCACATGGTTGCTTGACAATTCTGATCCACCGACGGCTTTCAAAGCCCAATATGTAAATGAAGGTAGTTACGCAACTCGGCTACCATTGGTGTGTGGGCTGGGTGGGTCGATATTTATATCCCCACATGGTGTAATGGGGGACGGAGCTGGTGTGTAGCAGATGGATAATTTGGATGGGTTTGCATTTCATGTTTGATGGTTTTTATTTGAATGCTTGTTTTTCATCGAGGGTTGTACACATTGAGTTTGCAAAAACTCACCCCCTCTTTTATTTTATTTTCAGGTGATGCTCAGTAGAAGGTTCGATGTTTGGAGGGACTTTGGATGGTGGCAGGCTAGCAAGATAATTCAGACTTGGTTTTTTTTAAGGATTTAAGTTTTTATTTCTTTTTAAGTATGTTCAAACCATATTGTAATAAGGTTTTCATTATGTTATTATTACTTGAATTATTATTATTATTATCATTGTAATTACGAGAAGTTGAACATGGATTTCTTAAATTATAGAATTTTTCCACATTTTCGCAACAAGTTTTTTTTCAAAAAAAATCAAATGTTTTAATCAAGGCTTTCATAACTGAAAGGTTTTTTTTAGTTAATTAAGGTTTCTTTTATTGTAAGAAGGGTTTTCAATGAAAACACAGTTTTCGCTAAAACACTTCAATGTGACACGCCGAATTCAGCCATAACGTCCTGGTCGGGTTTGGGGTTTTACAGAGACTATATGGCCTAATCTTATTTGAACCCTTGCAATATTTAGCCATCACTTTTCTCTTAATTACCTTTAAATTGTCCCAAACACTAGACTTAGTACTATTCAAAATGTTCTTTGAAAATAAGTTTGAGAGAGTTGAAAAGAAGTATCAAATACTCAAAAATTGTAGTACATACAACAAAATGCTCATGAAAAAAAAAGAAGAAAAAAAAAAGAGAGTAGAGCATATGTATTTGAAAGAAAATATATGTTCAAAAGAGCATGTGGAAGCAAAACGAAGGTAGTTATTCCGAAGGTTTGATTCAAGCTAAGTCTTGGGTTTTTAGCCTAAATTGATCTATCTTTTATCTACCCCTAGCCTCGCCATGTTACAACCTTTTTAAAGACCTATTGATTCAAGTTTCTATGCTACCTACATAAGTGGAGAGAAGTTGTTATGTTCGACATATGAAGGCATAAGTTAAACTTAATAATTGTAGCCTAATCTTAAATAAGGGAAGAAAATTAAAGTGGTAGGGATTTAACATGTCTTTATTAGGAAAGTCGTTAGTCTATTTTTGCTATCATAAGAATAATTGAGATTAATTTGAATGATATGTATACTTAAGTAGCATAAATATCAAATTTCTTGTTTTTGAGTGTAAGTATACCAAATTCATAATTTTGTGAAGAATGTTGTTCTAAAGGAATTTTTCAAAGATGTTTCTGAGAAATTCTTTTCAAATTTGTGCATTACTTGGGACGAGCAATGAATTAAGTTTGGGGATGTGGAAACACGATAATATACACACTTTTTCATGCCATTTTTAACTCAAATTCATGCAGTTTAGGTAAAATTCTTGTCGAAAAATATATAATTATTATAAAATAATTAAATTTCACTCAAATTATTAACATTTTAAATTTTAATTAATTTTATATAAGATTTTGATTATTTTTTATTATTTTCGACAGATTTGCACAAATGGCTAAAAATGGCTCGGCAAACACTTTTAGAAGCACAAAACCGAGAAGCAATTTTAAAGCATCAAGGAAAATTAATTTTTCAGCCTAAGACAGTCCAAATTATAAATATTAATTCATAATATAATTAAATTTAATTTTAATCCAATTTAATTTGTGTTAAATAAATTATTGTCAATTAATTATGAAAAGGGGCCCAGTTGAGCTGAACCGAGAAAATCGATTCAACCAAGCATTGGGCAGCCCAAAACCATCCGATATGCTGACCCAATCAGCTTGTTTGGCTGATTATTTGGCTTGAAAAATATCCCTTGAAGACTCTTTCAATTTGAATTAAAACCCCTCCACTATTTACGCCTTTCTAGATTTGCCCTTACCTTAAAATAGCAAGTTTGAAACTTTCAAACTTGCCACATGTGTGGCCAGCCATGGGGGGACTCTATGGCTGCTGATTTTTGCTACTTTTAGCAGCGACCCCAACCTATAAATACCCCCTGGCTACTCACCTCAAACACATCGCAAACCCATTCATTTCTTTACTTCTCTCTCACGTTTCTCTCTTCATTCCCTTCCATTGTTCTTCATTTTCTTCCCCACTCTTTTGCCAATTTCACCTCTTGAAAAAGAGTCCTTCATTTATCATTTGGATCAGCATTAAAGTGTTCATGGAAGACTCAGTTAAACAAGAACAAACGGAGAAGGAGGAGTGGAGCAAACTAGTCAAGCCTCAAAGAAACACCGAATTTGATTCTTATTCTGTCGAAACCATTTTTTTTTAAAGAGGGGAAATTTTGAAAACGGGAGTCGCCACCAACCTTTTTAGGTGTGATTGGATCACCTTATAAGACATTTTGGTCTACAAAATTGTGAGAAAACAGGTTCGGGAGTCGGTTACGTACGAGGAAGGATTAGCACCCTTGCAACGCCCAAAATTGGTACCAAATTAAATAGTTTTTTGTCTTGATGTCAAAAGTTTGAAAGAACTTAAAATATTATTTTTTAAACTTGAAATAATTTGAGTTGAAAATCGAGATTCCTTCACTCCAAAAGAGTACGAACATCATATCCAGCATGATTGGACACGATATTCTTAAACTTTCGTAACTGAAATCATCTCGTGATTTACAAAATCTATTTAGAAGGATACTTTAGATATTTAGATAAACGGGAAATCGCAACCCAGCATGTTAGGGCACTATTTCCCGAATTCCTAAATATAAAAGAACATTGCCTTTTTTTAAAAATTTCTTTTGGATTAAATGAAATATAAATTTTCATTAAAACAATGATGTATTTAACATATTGCAAGATATTAATACTAAATAATATAAATTGTATGATACATACTTTAACAATTCATGCAAATATAATATAGAAAATGATAAATAATGACAAATATACATAATATACATTCTCATTTCATGCAGATATAATCATAGAAAACAATGAATATAACAATATAAATTACATAATATATATATACAATAATATTTCATGCAAATATAACTTGAAATAATAACATAAATAATCAATTTTCACACAAATATAATAAACAATAAATAACATAAAAGTAACAAATAATTGATGAGATAAAAATTAACCTACTAAAACAATACTAAATAAATACAAAAAGATACAAAAATAAATAAACAAATTATGAACATATATAAATATAAGTCAAAAAAATAAAAAAAAAACAAATACAATTAAAAATAGATGAGGTATAAAAAATATTTAAAAAAATATAAAAATGATAAAGGAGAGTTTTTTAGAAACGATTAATATATATGTATAAAACATACTATATGATATAATAACTTATATTTATAAAAATAATAATATGTAAAATAAGAACAAAATTTTATAGTAAATTTAAGAACATTAGATATTAAATATTAAATATTTAATAATGATATATGTATTATTTAATAATAATTTACAAATTTTTAAAATTATATGTACTAATAAATAATAAATAATAAAATAATATATAAAAAATGAAGATAATATAGGGAATAATATATAATAAAATATATAATTTATAATAAAAGCTATAAATAAAATATATAAAATATAAATAACATGATAAATAATACATAAATAAAAATTATTATATATAATAATTTTACATGTATAAATAATATTTATAAAAATAAATAATATATATAAAATATTTAAAATAAATAAATTATATATAAAAGGATTAAAATTGAATTTAAATAAAAATCTAGGGTTAATTTTAAATAAATAAAATGAATTTTGAACCCAATTGAAACACGTGTTAAAAGTTGAGGGACTCACTGGGCAATTTGACCCTAATCCCAAAACGACGTCGTCCCGAAATAGGCTTTATAATAGCAACTAGGACTAAATTGAGACGAAAATAAAAGGTCAGGGTCAAATTAAAATAAAATAAAATTTGAATTGAACAAAATTATAAATTTTGAAAATGCGGAAGGACCAAGTGTGCAATTAGCCCTTTAAGCAAAAACACGCAGATCCTTCCCGGGTCATGGGTCAACATACGGGTCCTTTATTTAAACGGTGCCGTTTTAGTGCTTATTGAACTAAGCAAAAATGACATCGTTTTTATAATACTATATAGGTAAGATTTTGGTCCAAAAATTCATTTCTTAAAGCTAATTTAAAAAAAAACTTAAAATCCTCTACAAGGGGAGAAGAAAAGAACCCTCCGAGCTCCGGCCTCCGGCCTTCGTCGCCCACGCGCCACTGCACACAGCGGTTGGAAGGAGAAAAGGCCCCATTTTTCTAGGCGAATCACAGTTAACCTCTTTTCTCTTCTAAATACTGACGGTTTTTTAAAAAAAATAATCCGTACGCGTTGAACAACAGGAAATAAACCATAAGGAAAGAAAAATGTAACTAAATCACCTTTTCCACAATGAAACTGTTCGTATTTCTCCCTTCTCTGTATATATGCGTGTATTTGTTTTTATATATGTGAAAAAAAATGTCCTTCCTTACAGTGAAAGACATTTGGCTTTTATAGCCCCTGTACAAATTTGGTGTATTCTTCTATTCGATTCCTTGCCATATTTGCTGGGTATCTCTTTCTCTTTTTTTTTTTTGCATGTGACAACGAGAAGACCAGCAATGATCAGGTGCTGACTACGGCGTGACGATTGGGATCATGCTTGCGGCGCGAGTGTTTCTGGAAACCCTAGGGTTTCCTGATTCGGTTTAGGAATTGGGCCTTCTTGGGCTTCATTGATTTGGGTCTAGTTCGGGTATTTGGGCTAAGGGTTTTAGGTGTAATGAGATTCAATATGTGGGCTACCGATGTGATTTGTAAATGGGCCATAAGTAGTGCTCCAATTGGGCTATGTATATAGGCTATCAATTTGGACTGTAAAAATGACTTTTATTATTTTTTGTTTTGTTTTTTATGGGCTAGACAAATTTGGGTTATTACATATTCCTTATCCTTTTTAATTTTATTGTTGTTGTTATGAACATGTCTATGAATATTTGTGATATTGATATTTTTAATTTAATTAATATGGCTTAAATTTTATTCATGTTAGGTTGATTGCATTTCGTCTATAAAATTGTGTTTGTGTTGCTATAGGTCTCGGTAAGATGTTTGATTAAGTAAAACCATGACTAAGTTATTCTTGCATTACAATTGTAAGGTAACTAATGAATTAATTATTTAAAGGGATTTAAATTGTATTTTATTGACACAATACTTAATCAGTCCATGTTTAATCATCTAAGGTAGCTGAGGGTTAAATTAGCAATGGTATCTAATGATACATTAGCCTTGCATAACTTGCAAGATTATTGTGATTAAACTGTTTTAAGGTAGGAATACATTATTACCTCACGTAATCTTTTATGTGCTTATGAGATTGAATTAATTGTTTGAATTAGCATAAAGATATGTACAAGGGATTATTTTAATTTCATAAGTATGTATGTGCATTAACACATTTGCTTATTAAAATTTGTTTAATTGATTGAATTGACATAGAGATAGAGTCAAAAGATAAATGGATTTTGGTAGGTAAGTATGTTCATAAGTTAGCAAATTACCGAGTTGCTGTGAATTTATTCATAACAACATAAACATGAAGTTTACTAATTCTAAGTTAAGAAATATAATTAAACTAACACAATTATGTCATCTTGATTAAAATCATCTTTTGAAATTGTGCATTGGAACTTTTATTTTAATTTTATTTAATTTACTTAGTTAAAATCCTAGTTTTTAATCACCTCCTCAAATCAAAATATTTTTCTTCACCTAAGTGTTTTAAATTGCATTCATAAATAATTCTTTTCACAGTCCTTGTGGGTACGATAACTCGACATTTACTTGTCACTTTATTACTTGTTGCGATTGTGTACACTTGCATATTTTCGTTGTTCTAGCATGCCACACGGGTGTGCGGGATTTGGATCAGGCCGTGTAGGCTACAAGGTTAAGGCCAAGTTGGGCGTGTGGGCTCACACGGGCATATGGGCCTAAAATTCTAAAATTTTTCCTAGGGTCGCATGAGTTGTTCCAATCGACTGTGGGCCTTCCATAGGGTTAGTAAGGGCTAACCAAACCCTAATGCTTGTGATCTATTATTCTGATAGACTAATTTGAGTAGGAAAAACTGGTATGTATGTCTGATTATTCTGTATAAGCATGTAATATTTCTGCAAACGAACATACGAGGCATGTTATTAATGTATATTTGTTATTTGATATCTGTATCTATCTATAGGGTGGAATTTGTATATGTGGAATAAGTGTTCTGTACGGTGACCTTCCACCTATTTTTTTGTAGGTTGGCTGTATACTATTCTGTTATCTATCATATGGACGTTATATGGTATGTAGGGATGGGTGGGTGTTTTATACCCCACATGATTTGACGAGATGGTCAAAGATGGTGTACAGAGGATGGGGGTAGGATTCTGTATATTTGTTTTGATTATCTGATTCTGACATCTATTTCTATTAAGGACTTAAGTCTGTATCTGCATTTGTTCTGCATATGAGTTTCTGTGTAGATTTGCATGACTATCTCTGTTGGGTTACATACTGAGTTTCCAAAAACTCACATTCGTTTGTTTGTTCTGTACAGATAATCCACAGGCATAGGTGGACCGATACGATGAAGTCTCAGCGGTGACCACTGGTTCACGAACTGGGTTATTTAATAGTTTTATTTTAATTCTGGATTATTTTTAGAGTTTGTAATTTTTGGGACTCTCTAAACTGTTTTGTTTTAAATTTGGTTTTGATTGTGCATGGACTTTTATATTGCAATGTTTGACAACTTCTGTTGTAAAATAAGTTTTCTGAAGGAACAAATTAACAACATTTTCATAATGAGAATAAGAATAAGTTTGTTAAAATGTAGATTCTTCTTAGTAACAACTAAATGCGACAAATTCGGCATAACAAGATTGATGTCAAAACCTTTTATTCGTTATTCTCCCAGATTCAGCCATAAAGTCTAGGCCAAATTTAGGGTGTTACAAATTTGTACCCCCTTCTATTCCCGCCTGGAGGCCTGAGCTCAAACCTTTTAAAGGCTTGGAAAAAGGGTCTAGAAAGTGGTAATAACTTCGGTGGCCACACCCTGATGAAGAGGTGTGCCTGTAGCTTAGAAGAGTCATTAAGCTTTTGAGGGGTGTACAGGGGACTCCAAGTATGCCATCCAAATGAACCTTCCTCTTCATTCTTCCCTACTAACCCCATTCGCCTTAGCTCTAGGGTTCTCCTTACTAGGTTTCTACTCACCACCATCATTTTCATCATGCTAGCATGCCACACGGGTGAGTGGGATTTGGACTAGGCCATGTAGGCCAAACGGGTAAGGCCAATTTCCGCGTGTGGGCCACATGGGCATGTGGGCCTAAATTTTTGAATTTTTTTCCTAAGGTTCCATGAGTCATTCCAATTGACTATGGGCCCTCCATAAGGTCGATAAGGGCTAACCAAACCCTAATGCTTGTGATCCATTATTCTAATAGACCAATCCGAGTAGGAAAAACTGGTATGTATGTCTAATTATTCTGTATAAGCATGTACGATATTTGCACACAAGCATGTGAGGCATGTTATTTATGTATATCTATTATTTGATATTTGTATCTGTATGGGATTTGTATATGTGAAGGAAATGTTCTGTACGGTGACCTTTCACCTATTTTCTGGCAACTTGGCTGCAGACTATTCTGTTATGTGTCAAATGAACATTATATGGTGTGTAGGGATGGGTGGGTGTTTTATACCCCACATGGTGTGATGAGATGGTCGGAGATGGTGTGTAGAGGATGGGGGTAGGATTTTGTTTATTTGTTCTAATTATCTGATTCTGACATCTGTTTCTGTTAAGTACTTAAGTCTGTATCTACATCTGTTCTGCATATGAGTTTCTCAGTAGATTTGAATGACTATTTCTATTGGGTTACACAATGAGTTTCCAAAAACTCACATCCATTTGTCTGTTCTATTTAGGTTATCCTTAGGCATAGGAGGACTGGTGCGACAATGTCTCAGCGATGACCACTGGTTCACGAACTGGTTTAATTAATAGCTTTATTTTAATTCTGGATTATTTTGAGAGTTTGTAATTTTTGGGACTCTTTGGACTGTTTTGTTTTAAATTTGGTTTTGATTCTGCGTGGACTTTTATATTGCAACGTTTGACATCTTTTGCTGTAAAATAAGTTTTATGAAGGAACAAATTAACAAAATTTTCATAACGAGAATAAGAATAAGTTTGTTAAAATGTATATTCTTCTTAGAAACAATTAAATGCAAAAAATTCAGCTTAACAAGATTGATTTCAAAACCTCTTCTTTGTTATACTCCCAGATTTGACCATAACGTTTAGGCCAAATTCGCAGTGTTACAAATTTGTACCCCCTTCTATTCCCACCTGGAGGTCTGAACTCAAACCTTTTAAAGGCTTGGAAAGAGGGTCTAGAAACTGGTACTAACTTCAGTGGCCGCACCCTGACGAAGAGGTGCGAATGTAACTTGGAAGAGTCACTAAGCTTTTAGGGGGTATACAGGGGACTCCAAGTCTGCTATCTAAACGTACCTTCCTCTTCATTCTTCCCTACTAACTCCCATTTGACTTGGCTCTAGGGTTCTCCTTACCAAGTTTCAACTTACCATCATCCTTACATTCTCTTAGAGAGTTCAACAAAAGAAGGCATACATACCCGTTCAACAGATTATGATATTTTACCTTCTTTGTATGTGATAGCCCTAAAGTGACCCTAGTCGGAAAGTGGTTTCGAGACCGCTAAACTGAGTCACCGAAATGTTTGAATGTGATATTTATTGTCTAGAATATGTAATTATGAATGTGTGAAAATTTCAAGCTTCGATTTAGTCGATTGCATGTGAATTCAGTTAGTAGGACTTGTGTGACACTTTTGAAATGTGATAGGCTAATCTATAAGGATCTAATAGTGCATGTAATAAAAAGGGAGGACTTGCATGTCAAATTTCCCCCCTAATTAGTAGTGGCCGGCCATGCTATGAGTGGAAACATGTCACAAACATGTTATGTTAGTGAGGTATGTTAGGAAAAATAAAATAAGGAGTATGGGTAATAAAGAAATGGAAAAAGAAAGAAAGAATGTGTGTGAGTGTTCCCCCCCATTGCCGTGAGTTGAAGAAAAGAAAAAAAATTTTGTTCATCCTTTTTCATTTCTTTTGGCCGAAAATTCTAAGGAAGGAGGAAGGAGTTCTTGCTTCATGTTTGGTTTGGAAGAGGATTAGGAGGAGGTTTGGCCATACTTGTATCTAGATTAAGGTATGTTTGAGGTTGTGCCATGAGATTCATGCATGTTTTTAGTTGCTAGCTTGAGTTCTAATTAGCCCATGGTTCAAATCTTTGCTATGTCATGGGGATGATATTCGGCCTAGGTGGATTTTGTGTTAATGCCATTGCATGCTAAATATGAAGCTTGTTAATGATACATGTGATGGTGGATTGATGACTCTTGGATTTTCTTTTTAGCATTTTTGAGTGAGACATTAAGTTCTTTGTTTAACCATGACCAAAATTGAAATGGTATGGTGTTGTGATGTATTCGGCCATGGTATATCTATAAGTATGATTTATGCTTATTGCATGGTAGGTAAGATTTGTGTTTTGGATTTATGTTCATGTTTAGTTATAATCAACTTTGAGATTCGGCTCTTGCACATATATATATGTTTGCACATGACGTATTTGTATGACATATACAATATCTCAAGGTATATGTTTACATATGATGGTGTTTCGGTTATGGAGTACATGATGGATGCGTATTGAGTTATAATATGTAATGCATTAGTGAGTAAAAGGTATGCCATTTGTGTGTGGTATTGAGTATATAATTGGCCTCAACATAGACATGCATAATCGGCCACATGAATGAGTACATAGGTTGATGTGTTGTTCAGCCATAGGTAAGCATATTGAAGGCTTTATCTTGACTTAGAAAATTCGGCCAAGGGGGAATATTAGCTAAAATGTTGAGTTTGATTCATGATTCCATATATATATGTGACTCTAATGCCTAAAGTATATATGGGCTAAGTACCTTGAGGTTTTCTTTTGATATTTGAATGAATTGTATTAAATTGCTTGATGTGATTAAAAATGCATATGACCATTGTGTAGTTGAGCTAGAAGGTGGCCATATGACCAATCAAACTCCTTGTCATATTCGGCTATAAGCTAGCATAATGAGACTTTAATAAGTTAAATTTGTTTGAATTAGCTCAAGAGCTTAGAGGACCACAGTTGGATAAGGGAAAGGAAAAAGTTATCGAATAGCCGCGGAAAACGTTCGACCACATCCGAGGTAAGTTCTTGAGTAATAGAGCTTAAATTATGATTTGATTAGATCATGTTTTAAGCAAATCAAAATCATGCTCTTTGTGTGTGGCTATTGAGCCGAAATTGGAAAGGTTTAATAAATGTTTTGTGTTTGAGCCTTAGTAACGAAAATGAAATATGGATGTGTCATGATTATTGATATATATGTGCATGAGTATCTGAATGTTATCCGGGCTAAGTCCCGAAGGCATTTATGCTAGTGATTTTATCCGGGCTAAGACCCGAAGGCATTTGTGCGAGTTGATATATCCGGGCTAAGACCCGAAGGCATTTGTGCGAGTTGCTATACCCGGGTTAAGACCCGAAGGCAATTGTGCTTGTGATTATATCCGGCTAAATTCCGAAGAAACTTGGGTTTGAAGGTGAGCGTTTTGTGCTGTAATAAATTCAATTAATACGCTCGAAAACCCCAAACGATAAGGTATGTTTGCAAGTGCATCGGAAAATTCGATTCGTTTTAAATAGTATTCGTTCAATCGACTAACGAACTTTCGACTTTTAGATAGGTTGATACCTTGTGTGTGTATATGTTGACGAAGTGTGAAGTAAGTATGATTATGAGAATGTGTATTAATAAGTGATTCATTTAGCTATGTCTATGTAATACTTTAGTCAAAGCCGATTTCATTACTTGAAACTTACTAAGCTTTAAAATGCTTACCCCGTTGCTTTGGCTCTCTGTTTTATAGATTTTGTTCGTTAGCTATCGGATTCGGGATCATCGAAGTCGAAGTCATCCACACTATCAAAGCCCTTTTGGTACTCTTTTAGTTGAACTCTGGATATGGCATGTATAGGACTACCCTTTTGTTGTTGGTCATGTACCCTTCGGTTTTGTGTAAATTTGGATAGGCATGCGAAAATGGCTTAAATATACTTTGATCATAGCTTTATAATCGTTTTATATGTTGTCCGTCGAGAGGTATGGAAATGTTGGTAACGGTTAGCCATGGGAATGGTTATTCATGATCATTTTTGGAATATGTATGACAAACTCTAGTTGATCCATGGAGGATCATGAAATAGGTAAAGTTTACCATAAAATAGATGCTGGCAGCAGCAGTGATGTGGATGTGAAAAATCACTAAAAATAGTAGGAATAGAATTAAATAGTGAATAAATTATGTAATCGAACCTTGATGAATCTATTTTCATTGGAAAGTAACGAAATGTTCATATGAACAGTATATTATGAGATGTTAAAGTTTTCGTGAGACAGGGCTAGAACGGTTTTTGGATCCCCTGATCTGACTTTGAAAATTTACCATAAATTAACCAAAGACAATTAGAAGTCATGCCTTATATGTATAGATTTCCCTTTGAGTGTAGTTTCGTTAGAAAAAACGGCATCAGTATTGAAGCCCTGTACAGGGAGATATCCAAGTCGTAATGCGCAAAGGTCAGTGTAGTCGATCCCTGTAACATGGGAGACTTTGATTAATAAACTGTACTAATTGGCCCAACCAAAAATTCTAGAAAAAAATTTGTAGATGCATATATGAGTCTAGTTTCAGGAAAAAAATCACGAAACTAATTTTCGAGTCGTAAAACTCAAGATATGATTTTTAAGAGGACAGTGACGCAGTTAGCCAGCTTGCCTGGAAATTTTAAAATGGATTGTGCAAAGAAGTGATTTAAGTCTGCAAACCCCTCGTGTCCGACTCCGGCGACGGACTCGGGTATGGGGTGTTACAATTTTATTGGTATCAGAGCTACGGTTTAGTCGATTCTAGGACTACCGTAATATGTTTGGGTCTAGCTATACTTGCCATTTTGTGATTATTTGATAGTGTGGTGATTTCTGATAATTGAAAATGTGTTTATTTATAGTAATGGATCCCGATCCCGACCGAGCGGTAGCTGATGATCTTGAGAGTGTGGCGCCTGCTCCCGCACAAGGGACAGCTCCGGCGGACTCTCAACCGATTGCTAGTAATCTGAATGACGAAGCTAGACAAGCTTTCTATAGCGTAATGAATGATTGGTTCAACCAATACATTCGAACTAATACGGCTGTTCCACAACCTCCATTCCCGACTAATGCCACCCCTGCACCTACAATACCTCCGGTAACTGACCAAATAAGGTCAAATAAGCCCCCAGTTGACAGAATCCGAAAACATGGGGCTACTGAATTTAAAGCTACGAATAGCGACGATGCCGAGCAAGCTGAAATTTTGTTGGACAACACTATCCGGGTACTCGATGAGCTATCTTGTACACTCGATGAATGCCTAAAGTGTACTATCTCCTTGCTATGCGATTCTGCCTACTATTGGTGGAGTACTCTGACTTCTGTTGTGCCCCGAGAGCAAGTAACTTGGGAGTTTTTCCAAACTGAGTTTCGGAAAAAGTATATCAGTTAGAGATTTGTTGATCAAAAACGGAAGGAATTTCTTGAGCTTAAGCAAGGTTCTATGTCAGTTACTGATTACGAGCGAAAATTTGTTAGACTTAGTAGATACGCTTGGGAATGTGTTTCGTCCGAGGCTATCATGTGTAAACGCTTCGAGGATGGGCTGAATGAAGATATAAAAATGCTCGTTGGCATTCTTGAAATACGAGAGTTCGTAGTACTTGTCGAGCGAGCTTGTAAAGCCGAAGAGCTTAGAAAAGAAAAACAAAAAGTTGATATGGGAACTGGAGAGTTTCGTAAAAGATCCTCGGGAAAGTCTCTTCAACAGGCATCGAAGAAATTTCGAGATGATGTGGGCCGGTCTAGAGGCACTTCGGGCCTTTTTAAACGAGATCGTGATCGACCCCCTATGGGTACACGAGGCACTTCGGTCGCCAGTGTTGGGAATGAACGTCGAGACAGAACGGAATGTCAGCATTGTGGTAAATGGCATTCGGGGAGCTGTAGGTTCCATGACCGCTCCTGCTATAAGTGTGGATCAGCTGACCACTTTATCAAGGATTGCCCGAGGTTGCCTGAACAAAATGTAAGTCAGAGTGGGAAACCAGGTGCTACTACTGCTCGGGGTAGACCGTCTAGAAACACGGGCAATGCTAGTGGCGGTCAGAGAGGATCTAGAGATGCTACAACCAGATCTGAGGCTCGTGCGCCTGCTAGAGCTTATGCTATACGTGCCCGCGAGGATGCTTCTTCGCCTGATGTTATTACCGGTACTTTTACTCTCTTTGATACTAATGTAATTGCTTTGATTGACCCCGATTCTACTCATTCTTATATATGCGAAACCTTAACATCCAGTAAGACTTTACCTATTGAGTCTACTGAGTTCGTAATTCGGGTGTCAAATCCCTTGGGTCGTTACGTGCTTGTCGACAAAGTGTGTAAGAAATGCCCCCTAGTAATTCGAGGTTCCTGTTTTCCGGCAGACTTGATGCTTTTGCCATTTGATGAATTTGATGTTATTCTTGGTTTGGATTGGTTGACCGCGCATGATGCGGTTGTGAATTGCAAAAGCAAGACTATTGATTTGAGTTGCGCAAATAACGAGATAATCCGAGTTGAGTCTACGGACTTAAAGGGGTTGCCAGCTGTAATATCAGCAATGTTGGCCCAAAAATATGTAAGAAAAAGGTGCGAAGCATACCTTGCGTATGTACTTGATGACAAAGAATTAGAAAAGAAACCCGAATCTGTGCCGGTGGTTTGTGAATACCCGGATGTTTTTCCCGAAAAATTACCGGGTTTGCCACCTGTTCGGGAGATAGAGTTTGGTATTGAGCTTGTACCTGGGACTACGCCGATTTCGATAGCTCCGTATCGTATGGCACCAACCGAGTTAAAAGAGTTGAAAGCTCAGTTGCAAGAATTGACGGATAGAGGTTTCGCTCGACCAAGTTTCTCACCTTGGGGTGCACCAGTATTGTTTGTGAAAAAGGACGGAACCATGAGGTTGTGCATTGACTATCATCAGCTGAATAAAGTGACAATAAAGAATAAATATCCGTTACCGCGTATTGATGATTTGTTTGATCAACTAAAGGGAGCCTCAGTGTTTTCAAAGATAGATTTGAGATCGGGTTATTATCAGTTGCGAATTCGAGATTCGGATATACCCAAAACTGCTTTCAGAACGAGATACGGCCACTACGAGTTCTTAGTGATGTCGTTTGGGCTCACTAATGCCCCTGCGATATTTATGGATTTGATGAATCAGATCTTCAGACAGTATTTGGATCGGTTCGTAGTTGTGTTTATTGATGACATCTTGGTCTATTCAAGAGATGAGACCGGACATGCTGAGCACCTGAGATTAGTATTGCAAATTTTACGGGATAAGCAGTTATATGCTAAGTTTAGTAAGTGTGAGTTCTGGTTAAGAGAGGTTAGCTTCTTGGGCCATGTGGTATCTGCATCGGGTATTCGAGTTGACCCGAGCAAAATTTCAGCTATACTTAACTGGAAGCCTCCGAGAAATATTACTGAGGTTCGGAGCTTTTTGGGACTCGCCGGTTACTACCGATGGTTTGTAAAAGGTTTCTCGATGATAGCCACACCCATGACGAAGCTACTTCAAAAAGATATTAAGTTCAAATGGACGGAAAAATGTCAGAAAAGTTTTGATCAACTGAAAACTTATTTGACTGAAGCCCCAATTTTAGTGCAGCCCGAATCAGGCAAAGAGTTTGTCATCTATAGTGACGCCTCCCTACTTGGGTTAGGTTGCGTGTTGATGCAAGAAGGTCGAGTTGTGGCCTATGCGTCGAGACAATTAAAGCCACATGAGAAAAACTATCCGACCCATGATCTCGAATTAGCTGCCATCGTATTCGCCTTCAAAATATGGCGACATTACTTATTTGGTGAGAAGTGCCATGTATTTTCAGATCACAAAAGTCTCAAATATTTGATGACTCAAAGAGACTTAAATCTGCGACAAAGACGTTGGCTTGAGTTGTTGAAAGATTATGAGCTTGTCATTGATTACCACCCGGGAAAGGCTAATGTGGTTGCGGATGCCTTAAGCCGGAAATCACTGTTTGCTTTACGAGCGATGAATGTACACTTGTCTGTTCTACCCGACAATGTGTTAGTAGCTGAATTAAAGGCCAAACCATTATTGATTCATCAAATTCATAAAGCTCAGAAAGTCGACGATGAATTGGTTGCAAAACGGGCTGAATGTGTTCCGAATATGGAATCCGAATTTCAAATTGATGATGACGATTATTTGAGGTTCAGAAGTCGGTTGTGTGTTCCAAGAAATTAAGAACTCATTTCGATGATTCTGAACGAAGTCCATTGTAGCCGAATGTCAATTCACCCGGGGAGTACGAAAATGTACAACGATCTGAGACGCCAGTTTTAGTGGCATGGTATGAAACGAGACATTTCCGATTTTGTTTCGAAGTGTTTAATATGTCAGCAAGTAAAGGCGGAACATCAAGTGCCTACGGGTTTACTCCAGCCAATCATGGTACCTGAATGGAAATGGGATCGAGTCACGATGGATTTTGTATCTGGGTTGCCAGTGTCGGCAAGTAAGAAAGATGCGATTTGGGTCGTCGTTGATAGATTGACTAAGTCGGCTCATTTTATCCCCGTCCGTATAGATTTTTCATTGGATAAACTAGCTGAATTGTACGTTTCTCAGATTGTGAGATTACACGGGGTACCGATTTCTGTTGTGTCGGATAGAGACCCGAGATTCACCTCACGATTTTGGAAGAAATTGCAAGAAGCTTTGGGTACCGAGCTGCACTTTAGCACCGCTTTTCACCCCTAAATCAATGGTCAATCCGAGCGGATAATTCAGATACTTGAGGATATATTGAGATGTTGCATCCTCGAGTTCAGTGGTTCATGGGAACGGTATTTACCTTTGATTGAATTCGCTTACAACAACAATTTTCAATCAAGTATTAAGATGGCACCTTACGAAGCTTTGTACGGTCGTAAATGTCGTACACCATTATTTTGGACCGAGCTCGGTGCAAGTAAAATTTTCGGAGTTGATTTGATTAAAGATGCTGAACAGAAAGTAAAAGTAATCCGTGAAAGTCTAAAGATAGCCTCAGATCGCCAGAAGTCGTACGCAGATCTAAAACGAAAAGACATTGAGTATCACGTGGGAGATAAGGTGTTTCTTAAAGTTTCACCTTGGAAAAAGATACTCAGATTTGGGCGTAAGGGAAAATTGAGTCCGAGGTTCATCGGGCCATACGAAATATCCGAACGAGTCGGTCCAGTTGCGTATCGATTGATTTTGCCCCCTGAACTTGAAAGATTCACAACATCTTTCATGTTTCGATGCTTCGACGCTATAGATCTGATCCATCGCACATAATTAGCCCATCAGAGGTTGAAATTCAAGCCGATATGAGTTATGAAGAAGAACCGATGCGTATCCTAGCTCGTGAAGTGAAAGATTTGCGAAACAAAAGGGTTCCGTTAGTAAAGGTGTTATGGCTCAAACACGGGATCGAGGAAGCTACTTGGGAAACCGAGAGCTCGATGAAAGAACGATACCCAAACCTATTTACTGGTAAGATTTTCGGGGACGAAAATTTCTTAAATGGGGGAGAGTTGTGACAGCCCTAAAGTGACCCTAGTCGGAAATTGGTTTCGGGACCGCTAAACCGAGTCACCGAAATGTTTGAATGTGATATTTATTGTCTAGAATATGTAATTATGAATGTGTGAAAATTTCAAGCTTCGATTTAGTCGATTGCATGTGAATTTAGTTAGTAGGACTTGTGTGACACTTTTGAAATGTGATAGGCTAATCTATAAGGATCTAATAGTGCATGTAATAAAAAGGGAGGACTTGCATGTCAAATTCCCCCTAATTAGTAGTGGCCGGCCATGCTATGAGTGGAAACATGTCACAAACATGTTATGTTAGTGAGGTATGTTAGGAAAAATAAAATAAGGAGTATGGGTAATAAAGAAATGGAAAAAAAAAGAATGTGTGTGAGTGTTCCCCCCTCCATTGCTGTGAGTTGAAGAAAAGAAAAAAAAAATTTGTTCATCATTTTTCATTTCTTTTGGCCGAAAATTCTAAGGAAGGAGGAAGGAGTTCTTGCTTCATGTTTGGTTTGGAAGAGGATTAGGAGGAGGTTTGGCCATACTTGTATCTAGATTAAGGTATGTTTGAGGTTGTGCCATGAGATTCATGCATGTTTTTAGTTGCTAGCTTGAGTTCTAATTAGCCCATGGTTCAAATCTTTGCTATGTCATGGGGATGATATTCGGCCTAGGTGGATTTTGTGTTAATGCCATTGCATGCTAAATATGAAGCTTGTTAATGATACATGTGATGGTGGATTGATGACTCTTGGATTTTCTTTTTAGCATTTTTGAGTGAGACATTAAGTTCTTTGTTTAACCATGACCAAAATTGAAATGGTATGGTGTTGTGATGTATTCGGCCATGGTATATCCATAAGTATGATTTATGCTTATTGCATGGTAGGTAAGATTTGTGTTTTGGATTTATGTTCATGTTTAGTTATAATCAACTTTGAGATTCGACTCTTGCACATATATATATATATGTTTGCACATGACGTATTGGTATGACATATACAATATCTCAAGGTATATATTTACATATGATGGTGTTTCGGTTATGGAGTACATGATGGATGCGTATTGAGTTATAATATGTAATGCATTAGTCAGTAAAATGTATGCCATTTGTGTGTGGTATTGAGTATATAATTGGCCTCAACATAGACATGCATAATCGGCCACATGAATGAGTACATAGGTTGATGTGTTGTTCAGCCATAGGTAAGCATATTGAAGGCTTTATCTTGACTTAGAAAATTCGGCCAAGGGGAATATTAGCTAAAATGTTGAGTTTGATTCATGATTCCATATATATATGTGACTCTAATGCCTAAAGTATATATGGGCTAAGTACCTTGAGGTTTTCTTTTGATATTCGAATGAATTGTATTAAATTGCTTGATGTGATTAAAAATGCATATGACCATTGTGTAGTTGAGCTAGAAGGTGGCCATATGACCAATCAAAGTCCTTGTCATATTCGGCCATAAGCTAGCATAATGAGACTTTAATAAATTAAATTTGTTTGAATTAGCTCAAGAGCTTAGAGGACCATAGTTGGATAAGGGAAAGGAAAAAGTTATCGAATAGCCACGGAAAACGTTCGACCACATCCGAGGTAAGTTCTTGAGTAATAGAGCTTAAATTATGATTTGATTAGATCATGTTTTAAGTAAGTCAAAATCATGCTCTTTGTGTGTGGCTATTGAGCCAAAATTGGAAAGGTTTAATAAATGTTTTGTGTTTGAGCCTTAGTAACGAAAATGAAATATGGATGTGTCATGATTATTGATATATATGTGCATGAGCATCTGAATGATATCCGGGCTAAGTCTCGAAGGCATTTATGCTAGTGATTTTATCCGGGCTAAGACCCGAAGGCATTTGTGCGAGTTGATATATTCGGGCTAAGACCCGAAGGTATTTGTGCGAGTTGCTATACCCGGGTTAAGACCCGAAGGCAATTGTGCTTTTGGTTATATCCGGCTAAATTCCGAAGAAACTTGGGTTTGAAGGTGAGCGTTTTGTGCTGTAATAAATTCAATTAATACACTCGAAAAACCCAAACGATAAGGTATGTTTGCATGTGCATCGGAAAAGTCGATTCGTTTTAAATAGTATTCGTTCAATCGACTAACGAACTTTCGGCTTTTAGATAGGTTGATACCTTGTGTGTGTATATGTTGACGAAGTGTGAAGTAAGTATGATTATGAGAATGTGTATTAATAAGTGATTCATTTAGCTATGTGTATGTAATACTTTAGTCAAAGCCGATTTCATTACTTGAAACTTACTAAGCTTTAAAATGCTTACCCCGTTGCTTTGGCTCTCTGTTTTATAGATTTTGTTCGTTAGCTATCGGATTCGGGATCATCGAAGTCGAAGTCATCCACACTATCAAAGCCCTTTTGGTACTCTTTTAGTTGAACTCTGGATATGGCATGTATAGGACTACCCTTTTGTTGTTGGTCATGTACCCTTCGGTTTTGTGTAAATTTGGATAGGCATGCGAAAATGGCTTAAATATACTTTGATCATAGCTTTATAATCGTTTTGTATGTTGTCCGTCGAGAGGTATGGAAATGTTGGTAACGGTTAGCCATGGGAATGGTTATTCATGATCATTTTTGGAATATGTATGACAAACTCTAGTTGATCCATGGAGGATCATGAAATAGGTAAAGTTTACCTTAAAATAGATGCTGGCAGCAGCAGTGATGTGGATGTGAAAAATCACTAAAAATAGTAGGAATGGAATTAAATAGTGAATAAATTATGTAATCGAACCTTGATGAATCTATTTTCATTGGAAAGTAACGAAACGTTCATATGAACAGTATATTATGAGATGTTAAAGTTTTCGTGAGACAGGGCTAGAACGGTTTCTGGATCCCCTAATCTTACTTTGAAAATTTACCATAAATTATCCAGAGACAATTAGAAGTCATTCCTTATATGTATAGATTCCCCTTTGAGTCTAGTTTCATTAGAAAGAAACGGAATCAGTATTGAAACCCTGTACAAGGAGATATCCAAGTCGTAATGCGCAAAGGTCAGTGTAGTCGATCCCTGTAACATGGGAGAATTTGACTAATAAACTGTACTAATTGGCCCGACCAAAAATTCTAGGAAAAAATTTGTAGATGCATATATGAGTCTAGTTTCAGGAAAAGAATCACGAAACTGATTTTCAAGTTGTGAAACTCAAGATATGATTTTTAAGAGGACAGTGACGCCGTTAGCCAGCTTGCCTGGAAATTTTAAAATGGATTGTGCAAAGAAGTGATTTAAGTCTGCAAACCCCTCGTGTCCGACTCCGGCGACGGACTCGGGTACGGGGTGTTACATTATATCTCCTCCTTAATAATATTTTTACTTTTCCAATACTTGTACTTTTCGATCAATGTATCTATTTATCCTTACCTTATGCCTTTCTCCCTCTTTATCATCTTTTACTTTCATCTTTACTCGCCACTTTAGGCGATCATATTTACACACTCAGTACGTAGTAACTTAAATAATCAAGGGCTCAAGAGACTTAGCTAGATCAAACGTAGTGCACATAAGGGGTACTCTTATAAATTTCTAGGTCCAAAGAACTACCTAAACCTTTTCTTTGATACCACTTAACTTGTAACACCCCTACCCTACTGGTTCACCAGATCCGAGTGTAGGCATCACAACTGGATTGGGTTATCGTTCATACTAAGTTCTAACTAAGTAAAAACAAAACAAATTGCATTACCTATTTACAAAAAACTTAAAACAAAGATAAATATTCTCAAAATAAAGTTCACCATCTGAGCTCCAAACTCTAAGGGACTTAAATATTTACAAAAAAAAAATATTCATCCCCTTGGTGAAGTTCTTAACGATTTCATCTTCCTATGTGCATGACTCTATTCTAACGATAATTACTTGATTCTCCCTAATCTAGCTTGGTCCCTTCTTTGAGTCTTTCATTTCGCAATTCCTGCGAAATACATGCCACTCCTTGATAAGTTTAGATGAACTTAGTGAGTTCCTATATTGATTCAAATTAGACCCCGTCTTTTAAGGGTTTAAATAAAAAGAAACTAAAAACAAATAACTCCCTTCTTGTGTGGGTATCTTCTTTTAAACTTGTTGTAGTGGACTTGACCCTATTGCCAATTCTATCCATTTGTGAATAGGTCTTTGAATAATTATCTTTTGACCATTCTATCGACCTTTGAATAGCCTTAACTATTCTTATGATTGTCTTACTATTCCCGCAGACTCTATCCTTACCTTTACATGTATTCCTACTTTCTTTTATTCCTAGAGGGGAAATCTTTTTCCCACCATGTTGTTAAAGGGTAATCCTATGATCTACCTAACTAATAGCCATTGGGTATTTTCCTTTTAGAGATCTTTCCGTATCAATTTAGTCTATGGCGGATTCTTTCCTTATCATAATCCTATATGACTTACTCACTTTCTGTAACACCCCGAACCCGAGACCGTCGCCGGAGTCGAACACGAGGTGTTAACAGACTTCCAACCACTTATTAAAAATTTCCCAGACAAGCTGCCAATCTGCGTACAAGTCACTTTAAAAATCATATCTTGAGTTCTGAAACTCGAAATCCAGTTCCGTAAATTTTCTCCGGAACTAGACTCATATATCTATATGGTAGAATTTTTGTAGAATTTTTGGTCGGGCCAATTGGTACAGTTTATTAGTTAAAGTCGTCCCTGTTCCTGGGTTCGACTACTCTGACCTTTGTGCATTACGACTTAGATACCTCCTTTTACAGAGCTTCAATACTTATGACGTTTGTTTCAAATGAGACTAGACTCAAAAGAGAATCTATACATATAAGGCATGACTTCTAATTGTCTCTGATTAATTTATGGTGAATTTCTAAAGTCGGGACAGGGAATCTAGAAATCGCTCTGGCCCTGTTTCACAAGAGTTTAATTATATCCTAACATACAACTCATATGGTTGTTTCGTTTATTCCATATGAAAATAGACTCATCGAGCTTCGATTACATAATTTATTCATTATTTAATTCCATTCTTACTATTTTTAGTGATTTTTCAATCTCACATCACTGCTACTGCCAGCATCTGTTACTAAAGCAACTATGCCTATTTCGTGATTTCTCCTTGATCTAACTAATAATTCATCATACATATCACAAATTATGATCATGACTAGCCATGCCAAAGGCTAATCATTGTCAAACATCTCCCTACTACACTATTGCCATATCATGAATTTTAACACCAAAAATAATCAACCATGACATATGGCATAAAAATCGAATAGGCCTCAACTATTATTCAACCAAAACCGAATTGGCCCAATATCAGTCATGACCACATTATAAAACCCATTTACTAAGATTTATAACTAAATATCATAGGACCCAAAGTCCAATTTAACATTTATGCCATTTTCGCATGGCTGAAAGTTTACATACCAAAGTTCAAACACAACATAATAGCCTATACATGCCGAAATGTTCTCCTAGGCCAACTAGGAAGAAGATACCCCAAAAAGTTGCAATCCGGTGTGATGACTTTGACGACGGTCACGAGCACACAAAATGGATCAAGAACCTAAATAAGCAACAAATAAGCACACCAAATGAGTACATAACTCAGTAAGTCATAAGCGTCACATAATCATCCATTAATAAATTATCACATGAGAAAACAAAGGAAAAGGAGTTAATTCTCTCCACCCATACCGAACTATGCTATAGTTCCTTAGACCTTTCGGTTCAATATCATACCAAGTACTACATCAACATTTCATATGCTACTCAACGTGATATTTGAGGCATTTTCCATGGATGATTTCATTCTCGTTACATTCATGCAACTAAATGACATTCCCTCTATTCCACGATGAATCTTATGTACGTGACTTCAAGTATATTTATCACTTAGGTTCAAGACTTACCAAGCAAAATTCCAAATATAAACATAACGTCTATTAGCCACAAACTCAAGACACTTACTCGTTCCGCTGTTCGTGATCAACTCAATAAGGTCGCACCCTTAGTGTCAATAGTGATTCAAAAACATATAGTAAGTCCGCACACTTAGTGTTATATAATCGAACTCGCACACTTAGTGCTATACAACTTGAACCGCACACTTAGTGCTATACAATTTGAACCCGCACACTTAGTGCCAATTTCCTGATCATAAATGTTTACATCCGCACACTTAGTGCCGAAGTCAACAACTCAATACATCTCACCTCCTTTCTTTTTCATTCAATACTTTCATCACCCCATGCATACATGTATATATATTTATCATTCCATTCAGCATAATTACATAGACGTTATGACCATTTAAATCAATACAAAATATATGCTTAATGACTTACCTTGTGTTGGGTAAGACGGTTCCAACTCGGCTACTCGATGATCTTTTCTTTGCCTTTGCTTGATTCTCCTCCTTTAACTCCTTGAGCTTAATCAATAAATCAACTAGTTTAACCATCTTGCTAAACATTCATAATTCAATTACACATGCATATGTATGTTTGTATATTCGGCAACCATCCTCACTAATTACCCATTTAGTCGATTATACACATAATTAAAGGTAACATCACGAATGGGCATACTTATGTATATATATATGTACATATATACTTCCGAATGGGCATCACAATTAGATTTAACACCACCTTCATACTCAATTAGATGGCCGAATGTATGTATATATGTACAATGTCAACTATAACATCATTTAAACACCTAATTTCATCTCATGAACACTTGATCGAATTTTTCTAATCTAGCATATTTTCACATCTATTTGTAACATCATGTAAATCCACATATAACTACATTTCTTAAGTTCCACATCTTAATGCCCATTATAGCCACTCCCATAGTCTAAATCTAACAATCGGCAACACCCACCTTTCCATTATGTTAGCCGAATACTCATTCTCTTCTTAGTCCTAAATTCGGCACCTCCAACAAAATAGCTTAACAATTTCAACTTTCATGCTAACATAACAAGCAACTTAACACATCCATATAACTAGCATGCTAATAGCATCAAGGTATCAACTAAATTTTTAAGCTCCTTAGCCGAATCCTAACTCTCCAACAACCCCAAATCCAACCATGAGATAGATAGAATTTAGACTCATCACCCAAAGGTTGTATATACTTCCAAAAATAACCTTGAACATACCTTAATCTAGAGGACCACCTTGGCCGAATCTTCCTTCTTCCTCTTCCTCTAGTTCTGCAATTGCGAAAGAAAGAAAACATGAACACTCCTTCTTCCCTCCTCATTTTGTTCATCTTTTCCTTTTTAATTCCTTTCTTCTATTTATTTTAATTGTTAACTAATAAATAATTGCATTGAAATTCAACCTAAGGGATGGGCATCATGGCATGGCCGGCCACTACTTGGGTTTTTTTGGCAATTTCACATGCAAACCCAAGATCTCTCACTTTGTTATTATTTGGTCCTTACACATTCCCCTATCATATTTTCTTAAGTTCTCAACTAAGTCAATCACACGAAATTCACATTCATAAGTCTAAATTAAATCTTCAAATTTTCACACATGCACTAATACACATAGAGGACATGCAACTAAATTTTAAATAAATTCTTGGGATTCGGTCTTATGGCCCCGAAACTACATTCCAACTAGGGTCTAATTTAGACTGTCACACTTTCCATCCATTGACATGACTAACATGGTCCACGCCATCCTGGTGGATTCAATCCTGCTTAGTTTAAATGGTGATCGGATTACTTCTTTTTAATCCTCTTTAGTCGCTTTACCTTACCCTTGAGTGTAGCATGCCTTTTTTCTACGGACCACTATGACTTTTGTACTTAGTCGAATGTCAATATGTGGTCATTTAAGTTCACGATTTCTCATTCATACAGCATCCTAGCATAATTCGCCATTTGGCTGATACGTCTTCAATAGTTTATTCTTTAAGAGGGATAGTCTTTATAGACACTTTTTTTATCCAGTATATTTTTCTTTATCAACGGGTTCTAACCACCCCTCTCTTCCTTAAGGACTAACCGGCATACATTTGATACGCCTCTAGTCTATAAGGTTTCTCAAAGCGCTATCAACGTTCTTTAATGATGGATCCATATCAACAATCCTTGGTTAACCATTTTTTTTCGTTTGCACATTAGGCACCGCTAGTATGTTTACTTTTATGACTACTTCCTACTGTATTAACATCATTATGCCTTACAGGTTTACACGACTACTATTCTTGTAGTCATTTTTCTTTTCCATTACGTTATCATTCATTGGGGGATTCTTTTGACCCGCTATTCGACTATTGCAAGTCCATACTTCCATTTTCCTTCCAATCATTTTTCCTTGTTTCTGGGTTGCCCTATGATTTTTGTTATGATTTCCACCCGTTTTTATTGTCTCAACAGACTTTCTCTATGCTGATATAGTCGAGATATGGACTTACATAGTATACCATCATGCTTAATGTCCTGTCACACTCTATTGGTTTTCATAGTCTAACTATGGTCCTTCACTTTAGGATCCTCATGGTTATCATCCCGGCGGACTATCTACAATGTCATAGTGTCTTTCAAATATAGTCATACACGATATAACCCTGTGTTTACCGTGTCGATGGACCATCCCGTGTTTAGTGTCCCGTTGAACTATCCTATGTGTAATGTCCTGTGTTGGACTACCTATGATGTCGTAATGTCTTTCAACTGGGTCTTACACAGTATAACCCCATGTTTACTGTCCCAGCGAACTATCAAAGGATACCGTAGCTTCTTTCAATTATAGTCTTAGTCTTGTTTAGCAAGATGTCATAGTGTCTTTCAACCGTGGTCTCACTCATTTATATCATGATGCCATAGCATCTTTTTCATCCTTATCATAAGGATATAGCATCTTTTAGCTATTGTCTTACTCATTTTAGGTGCATAGCCTCTGATTGGTCCCATGTCCTAGTCATGATATTTAGTTACTTTTCCTATTGTAGTCCAACCATTCTACCATTCGTCATCCTAACCTTGCTGCTTGAACAATACAGTGTCCCCTCTAAAGGCTCGAATCATCGCGCATTACGGGTGCACATAGTAACACCATACGGCGGTATCTAAGAAATTTACCTCTTTCTCATTTTCCCTTCTTATAACCACTGTTTTTCAATAGTGTCAAAAATAGAGGTTTTACAGGCACAAATCTGACAAATGAGTCTGTCACATCCCAAAAACCAAGTTAGTAGAAATTGGGTTAATGAACTGAGAGTGGTCATGCTAAAATTGTTTTTAGTGATTGAGTAATGGTGGAGTTGTCCTTGATGACTTGAGTTCGAATCCCTTCCCTCACATTATTTTCTATGTGGTGCAATTTTTCCTCAAACCTTAGCAAATGTCATGCCATGTTTTTAAAATAAATATTGTAGGAATTAACAAGGAAGTAAATTGGTTTAGTGGTTAAGTGTTTAGATAATTTCCTAAAGGTTTTATGTTCAATTCCCCACATTCTCATTTTTCTTATTTAATTTTTGGCTCATAAAAATTTGGTCAAAGGTTCCATAACTGTCCACTTCTAGTTACCATGCAGAGACAAATTATTTCCTTCCTTAGCTAGTTAACATTCCGTCAATAGCTCCCTTTTCACTCTCATAATCCTCTTTTTGCTCCTTTGTCCCCTCAACATGCCTATTTTTTCACCTTTACCTTATGTGGCATACATTGAACCTAGAAAAAGTGAATTTCAACCTTTTGTTGTTTATCTTTTATTTTCCTATTCATTTTTGTCACCCTCTCTTTTTCTCCTCCCTATTCCCCCCTTTTTCTTTTGTTTTAGCCATAAACCACTATTTTTATTATTTTTCCTCTTCTTCTCTACCATTCATTTGCCTCAAACCACCTTTTTCACCACAAGACCTCCACCTTATCGTTACTCTTCTCTTCTATTTTCTCTACTACCGCATTGAGTGTCGCTTTCCTCCACCATGACAACCACCGTGAGCCACCACGCATCTTTGGCCTCTTTTCTTATATTTTTTCCTTTCTTCTCTTTTCCTTGAAGGGAGTGATCGAAAAAATAACCCATTTTTTTACCTTGTCGGACTATTGCCATTGCTACCGTAGTACCACAGTTGACGGTGGAGATTCTTTCTCCCTTCTTTTTCATTTTCAATTATTTATTATTCTTTTTAGTAGTCAAGACAATTTTGCACTAATTATTTTATTTAATTCTTAATTCTAAACCATATTTTCTTGGATTTATTTTCAAATAATCCTCCTTTTTAGATCATTCTTTCCCCTCTGATTCGTGATCAATACGATCCGTGAATCCTTCCATCCAGTCTTGATAGTGTAAGTGTAAGAGTCGTGTAGAAATATTTTTATCCTCCCTATTTTCTTCCCTTGGCCGAATGCTTTTGAGGTCCTTAGTAATTTACTCCCTCAAATATTAACATCTCATATTTCTTGTTTATTGAAGGGCAGACTGACACCCACTCGAGAGATCATTAAAGTAGGAATCCAAATCACTAATCGAAGTGATTATTTTTCTGAAGGTAATCTAATTGTTAGATCCAAATGTGGGTGTTCTTAGAGAGTTGTTGCACACCAGATCTACAATCAGGTGTGGGTTTAACACTAAACTAAATAAGTCTTTGTTTTATATTGATAAAGATGTTCTAATTTAAATAATTTTATTGATAAGGATACTTTATGTATCCATAAAGAGAGATAAACCATCGATATTAATTTTTTCAAGTAAGTATTTCCCTAAACTGTATATGTTGTGAAAAGCATGTTGTGTGATATTGATGCTTATTATTGATTTGAAAAATATGTACAACTCATTCTCATGTTATGTGATTATATGTCGTGCGTAGTATTCCCATGAAAATAAATTGTGAAATTTTGGTACCATGCGTATATATGAGATTTGCATGTTAAACATGGCTATATGATTTGAGTGATTTTGACCATATCACATATATTGGTTGGGATATATGAAAGGTGGAACTATGTGACAATTTATCTACATTAATGTGACATTCTTCATGATTTTGATTATGTCGTAGTATATCTGCGATTTTGGTGACACTGTTCACAATCTAGTGTGTTGGATGAACGAGTTCTGGGAAAAAACTCGACATGGTGTGTACCAGGACCATTTTCACAAAATCTGCATTGTTTTACAGATTGTGCATTGACATGATCAAGCATAGTATAAGTGTGAAATATTGAGTTATATGAAATAGGTACGATTATTGTACAATTATTGTGATTGTATAATGTATATGTTTATATGTATGTGATTGTGTTTATATTAATCTCACACTAAGCTTTATAGCTCACCCCCTTTAATTTTCTGATTTTATAGATAAACCCAAGGTTAGGATTCGACAATGACATTTGAAGGAGATTCTCAGAAGTCTTTTTAAATTAAAGTAATTAAATTTTATTTTGATATTTTGGATTTGTTATAAGTTTGTGTATGGACTGTGACATGAGACTTTATTTTGAGGATTTTTCATTCTGATTTGCATAAATTGCTTGCATGACATTAAGTTTTAAAAATTGCATAAATTAATATTTGATAAGATTTCGCTTGAAACTCGATTTTTAAAATAGAATCTGTCAATAATTTACTTTTTGTTGCATTTTTGAAAAATGAGTTTTTAATAAAATTAAACTAAGTTTTCAAAATTATTAATGTTTACAAATAAGTTTTCTAAAGACATTTGATTTATGAAGTTAATATGATTTTATTTTTGAAAAAATGGATAATAACCAAGTTCTCAAATTTTGAATAAAAAGACATGATTTAGAAGTATGATTGGAAATCCAAAATAGTTTTGAATAAATGATTGAATGTCTACAATTGAGATATTATTTATTTTGATTCCTAAAATTTGCACGATTTTTATGAAATTAAAATAAATCTTTTATTTCATTTGTTTTGAATTGATAAGCCAATAGTTTTGAAATATTTTTTTTCAAAATCCTGAAAGTTTATTTCGACCATTTTCGTGGACAAATATTTTCTGAAATGAGATTGAAATTAAAGTTGAACATTCAATTTTACTAGTTTTGAACGAACTACACAAATGGTTTTAAAAAATATGTTTGAAATCAAGAAAGCTTTTCTGGGCCATTTCGGTGGCCAATGTAGCTTTCTGAATTTGGCCATAATGACTGGGCCGATGTAACACCCCAAGCCCGACCTAGACATTATGGCCGAATCTAGCGATGTCACATGGAATGGGATTTGAAATCGAATCATCAAGTTAAAACCATTTTCGTTTATTAGCTTCTATTTGTCTCTCGTCAATTTCAAAATTATTTTCTCGTTAATTTGATTTGTTTGTAAACATATTTCATAGCGAAAGCTTTTAAAACCGTGATATTTTAAGAAAACTGTTCGCGTTTAGGAAAACATTGTTTTTCTTTATAAACCGAGTTTCCGTTGAGTTTTGCATTTTAAAAGTCCATGAAAACAGTTAAAATCTAAAACAAAGACAATAGTTCAAAAGTCCCAAATTACATCAAAAATAGGAAATAGAAACCATAAATGAAATTAAAGCAGTTCAATAGACATGTGGTCATTGTTGAGTCCTCCACCGCACCGATCTGTCTAAGTCTGGGGATTGCCTATTTAGATAAAAGAGAAAGGGGTGAGTTTACGTAAACTCAGTGTGTAATCCCCACAGAAGTCATGCATAACTCAAACAATAGTTATCAATCAAGTGCAGTTTGGCACCTAAGCCCAGTACACATTCAGATACAATTTAGGCCTTAGCCCATTCAGATACAGTTTCAGGTACAAATTAGGGCATTATCCCATCTCAGATATAGTATGCATACAGTAACAGGAAATTAGTACCCTACCCACAGCCTCTGCACACCATCTCGGACCATCCCTACACACCATGTGGAGTTTAAAATACCCACCCAGCCCTACACACCAAGTCGTACTGAATGCGGAACATATCAGTAATATTATAGCTGAGCTACCAGATAATAGGCATGAAAGCCTTTCAATACACTTCCTCCAATAATCAATCATCCCACCCCAATGCAAATGCAACTAAACATGCTCAATGTAGACATACAAAAATACATGCTGACATGCTAGAATTCAGTTATCAGTCATACATACGGATCAATAAACATGCATAAATTTTAACATGCTCAATACATACATTATATATGCAGGTCACATGATTCAGGGTCTAAGTAGCGCTTACTGTAACGCTCGGGTTTGTGCAAGTGTACACAATCGTTATCAAGTAATAAGTAAGTATCGAGTTATCGTCTCCACAGGGATTGTATTTGTGCTAGGTTATAAAAGTGTATTAACAATTTGATAAATAAAAACAATATAATTGAGAAGTGATGAAAAATTAAGTATATGAAACTAAATGCAATGATCCCTAATGCAATTTATCCTAAGTATGCAAACTATATGAATGAGATAGATTTTAGTAGAATTAACAGAATAAGCAACAATTATAACATAAATAAGCTAGGACAATTACTTTAATTAAACTCAAATGATTATCAACATGATTATCAAAATTCGAAAAAATATTCCATGGCAACTCGATCTTTCATGAGTTTGGAAACCATATTAGGTCCTTTCAGAATCCTTTACTTAGTAAATACGCATTTTACTGATCCTTTTTAATAAGGGTTTCTTAGTATTCATGCAAGGTAACAGTGACATGATAGATTTGAAACAGTGTCATCACACAAATCTAAAAACTATACAGATAATAGAGCCTGGTTAGGGATGTTATGCAACCTGCAATTTAATCGGGTTAGGATCTAAATTGAGCATGCGCATTTCAATTATGCGTCCATTAGCCGCTGTCTGGTTAGGATCACTCAGCTAATTTAGGTGCATTTCAATCAGTATGAACGAAATACAGACTTGATTTTAATTGAAAACATGATCGATTGAGGCACAAATATTATAAGCATGAATTAAATAATTATTATTAAATCAAAGCAATCATCCTAGCTTAAATAAAATTAAGCTATCATTGTTGTAAATAAGAAAAAAGAACAAATAGCAAACATTCTTGAATTAAATTAAAGTAAGAAAGATTAAACCCAATTCAGAGTGGCTGCCACCCAAGACTCTGACTGATGAGGGCTCCTTCATTCCTTCGCTTTGCTCCTTTGCTGATGGCTCTTCGAGATGGCCGACCAAGGGTTCTTTAAGAGGCTAATTTGCTTAAAATCTTTATGCAAAGATGGTGGTAGGCATGAGGGCTAAGAAAGCTAAGAGAATTGAGAGAGGAGAGAGAATGATGAATGAGTGAGGGATGATTGAAAATGTGAGAAAAGGGCTCTTATTTATAGGTGAGGCATGGGAGCTAGTTTGCTAAAAATAGGAGTGTCCATACTTCAAAACTCCTTCCAAGGGTGGCCGACCATGAATTGAGGGAATGTGGCTGAGTTTGCTTGATTCTTGATCAATTTGAGTGCCACAACAACTCAGGACGAAGACTCGGTCACCAACAAATCTTCGAGCAAATCTCTAATTTCTTCAACCCTTTAAGGACCTTGTGTAATTAAACCAAAAGATGGTTTATGAACCTCCATTTTAAGCCGAATTTTGGGTTGACTTGGCCCTCAATTTGGATGGTTTTGTAATCAAATTAAAGCTCTCAGACCTGTCCAAAAATAAATCAATAAGTTAGAGGACCAAAGAATTAAATTTTACCAACTTAATTAAATTAATTAAAACCCAAGTTATTAATGAAATATTTTAAAATGAATTATTAAATATAATTTTATATTTTATTATTTAATTTAATCATGCATGGCCCACTTTATGTCATAAAAATATAATATGCTCAATTTAATATAAAATAAGCGATTTTATGCATGAAAATTATATAATAAAGCATAAAATCACATTTTAATAATTTCTATGTCCTGTTTTCATATTTTCACATATCTCATTAATTTATTAAACAATTACTTGGTTTTAACAACAAAATTAAGTAAAAAGGTGATAATTTATATAGGAAAAATCCTATATATTTTTCAGTTCACACATCCCCAAACTTAAATCATTGCTCATCCCGAGTAATGTTCATGCACAGCACAAGGTCTCGCTAAAGCAAAATTGCTAAAAGTGTAAGCAACATCAATCATTACCCCATAATCAAGTATTAATAAATTCATGCTCATCGATCTCCTTCATTAACAAGTAATCATATGCAACCATTTTGAAAATTTTATACTAAGTTTCAAGGTATGCCAACATGAATCATAGTATGTATATATGTCACAGCCATAGATAATATTCTTTCATTCAACATAATTTCTCATCAATCAAGCAAAACAATCATAAGGCTTATTTATAATCTTCTTATGTTGAACTTAGGACTTCCTCTCCACTAATTTAGGTGGCATAATCATCAAATCAATAGGTCTTTTATAAAGTTGTAATGCGGCTATGTCAAAGGTAGGGATTTTAAGAGATGGGATATTTCGGTTTCAAGATCTTAACCTCTAACTTTGTCTTGGTTTTCTCATAATACAACCTTTTTCTTTATGTGAACCTTTGGAACACCCCCAAACTTATTTTGAACTTAAGCTTATACAAATTTTTTTCCTTTTTGAACACTGAGCAAACTTTTCTTCGCCCTCTTTTTTTTTTATAAGGATGAGCACGTACATCTTTATGAAAATTTCTTCAAATGTTGATTACCAAGACAACTTAAGTTAAGATAGGTGCACAAAATTAAGATAACTTACAAAAATGGTAATGTGGCTTGTAATGTAGGTTCGTTGTAATAAATAGGCCTTTAAGCTCAAAATTATAGTTTCAAGGGTCTAATATCATAAGGTGGGCTTGAAAAGGCTCAAACGATCCAAAGAAAATGGTACTTATATCATTTTAGATTTTTATGTCTCCTAGGATTTTTCCTCAAGAAAGTTACTAAGTCAATTCTAAAGATATAAACCTTCATGCATGCTTAATCTCAAAAGAAACTAAGTTTTCATGGCAAACATTATCAAAGACTAAGATCATACAATCATTTCATTTTTCATGATAACATATATTCATTTAGATAAAATCATTATTCATGCTTGCATACAAGCTATCTTATTAACAAAGAATTTCTCTAAACATTCATTTATTAAAACATACTCATGAAAGAAATAATTGAAACTTACTTGAAAATTTGGGCAGCAATTATTTGCCTTACCCCCCTTTAAAAAGAAGCAATGTTCTCATTGCAAGAACAAAGTAATAAATGAAAAATGAACACCAGGTAAGGTTAAAAAGAAAGAGAGGAGAGTCATTCAGACTACTTAAATACCAAGTCTTTCCTCATAATCCAATCCTATACATGTTCATTCCCAGTACCATATCACTTAGTCTTTTTCTTTCTAAAGGAAGCATTTATTCATGCTTGCTATGTTTTATTTTGCAGAAGTTAAATCCTAGTTACTAAAGAAACAAAATCCTAAATACCTAAAATAAATAAATAAAAAGACAAGAATCTTCCCTTTTATTCTTTTGACTCATTCCCCTTGTCTTCTTTAGCTCATTCTCTGATTGTATAATCAGTATCGTCCATCCATGTCTCAAACATAGCATCTAGGAACTCGGGAACAAAAGTGTTAGAGATATTCTTAAAAGTATTTCAAATCGAATCATCTCTAATTATTTCATATTTCCAATAAGTTTGTTGTTGATTGTGCATGAATTTGCACATATCCATCAACATTGACAACTCTGATTCTTTGAAGTACTTGCAGAAGTTGGCAAGGGAGTTGTATATTCAGGTTCAAAACTTAGCTTGACTGGTTCTTCTTCTAGCTCAACTCTTGGCTCAAGGTCGTCAACTGGTTCCTTATTAGATTCTTCTTCTTCAGTGTTTGAAACTGATTCAGTTTCTATTTCATTCGTTGACTCCTCAGTACCTGGCTCAGTTGGTTCTTCTTGCTCACCTTGATTCAGTTCATGCACCTTCTCTATTAACCTTTCTAGGTCATGACTTGTAGTGCACCCTTGAACATATTTCCCCTTCAAATTTGCTTGTGTTTTAACACGATCCCTTAAGCAAAGTGAAATTATTAATGATGGGAAATAAGCACTTCCTATCTTCTTTTTAGCACAGTCATAAATCTCCTTGAGAATAATTTTCCCAACATTAATGGACTTTTCTGTCAAGATTGCATATAACAAGAGCATTCGTTCCATCGAGATGGTGGAACTTTGTGAGATAGGCATAAAACTGTGGCAAACAATATAAAACCATACCTTTGCTACTGGTTTTAGGTATTCCCTTCGGCAAGAATGGCTTTCATACTTTCTTATAATCCATTGGGATCCCAGATTTGTTACAACATCAAGCACTTGTTGAAGAAAATCCCAATTGATGTTGTTCATCAAAGGGTAGTACTCATCTTCTTCAACATCAGGTAAGTTAAACAAATCATTGGACTTAAAGGTAAGAGGTACTTTTTTCTTCCGAACGATAACCTCAGTGGCATCTTGTGTTGTCAAACTTGCATAGAACTCTCGAACTAGCTCATCATCGGGAAGTGAACGAGCATCACAAAATTGTTCCCACTTGAGAGCATTGATTGTCTTTCTAATTGGCACAGGGACAGCCATCAATTCATTACTCTTCAAGTTAAAACCTTTTTCTGGCATCATAGGTTGATGCTTGAAAATTGAATCAAACCTCTCTCTCACTTTTTCATTGATCATAATCATGTTTTTAGGAGTAGTCTTTCACATGGTCTTTTCCTGAAAATTAGGCAAAGTTCTGCTTACAGGGGAAGAAGAGAAATTGGCAAGTGGGTAGGACTTGCTCGGCAAACCTAGCGATGGCGAAGAGGTTGCGGCGGTATTAACGGCTATGTGCGATAGCAACGTTGATGCCCCGATGATTTCTTTACGATGGCAATAGGATATTTCGGCAAAGGGGAAAAGAACTAGGGTTTCTTTAGGGATTTGAGGTTGACGGCACAAGAGAAAAGTTTAGGGATTTTTTTGGGGTTTAAGCAAATTACTTTGAGGGATATGAAAAATAGTAGAATAAAGAGGGGTTTATATAGGGAAAATTTAAGGCAACATGTAGCAAAAAATTAGCTACATTAGGGTTACTTGGGCGGAAAGCAATGGAACTAGCAGCAATAGGTGTGGAATTTTTCCTCTTTTTCTTGTATTAGGCTTCAAATTCAGACTGTATCTTACTAAAGAAACTGATTAGTACTTGGGCCAAATTTGACCCCCTTTTATTAACATAAAAATTTAAAATTTAAACAAAATAAATGAAACTCAAAGAAATTTTAAATCTTAATTAGAATTTTTTTCTCAATAAATTACATTAAATTAATTCCCAGGAAAGGTTGGAGTGGTCACAGCGGTCTCGCTTAAGTTCCAATCTCCTTAGACAGAATTAATTAAATGTAATTAAAAAAATAAATCCTAAATATTTATTTATTTACAAAACAAGTTTGTGAAAAATCAAGGGTCTATTAATTTGAACGAGGATTCAACTCGCTCAACCTCACCATCCTAATAATTTTTGAGACGTTGACCATTAACTTTAAACGTACCTCCGTAATTGTTGTATAATTCAACAGCTCCACAAGGATAAACTTGATAGATGGTATAAGGTCATTTCCATCGGGATTTCAGCTTCCCAGGAAATAACTTCAGCCTTGAATTGAATAATAAAACCTTCTGACCTTCTTTAAACTCGCGAGGTTGTATATGACTATCATGCCATCTTTTTTATCTTTCTATAACAGCCAGACTTAGACCCTAATTGGAACGGTGGTTTCGAGACCACGAATCCGAGTCAGAAAAATATTTAAAATTTTTTTACTGTGTTTATTTTGTGTGAATTGATGTTTGTGAAATTTTCATGATTTAATTTTGTCGTTTAGGTGTTTGATTAAATAAAAGGACTTAATCGCATAAAATTAAAATTTGGTGGTTAATTCTAAAAAGGGCCAAATAGTGATTGTTCTTTTAATATGGAGGTTTTATGATGCAATTAAACCATTAACATATATAGTGGATGGTAATAGCCAATTTTATAATGGTTTTATATTATATTATAAAGGTTATATATGTAAATTAGTTAATAAACTTATATTAATTAAAAACCAAAGTTATCATATTCATTATTTATCTTTGTTCATAAACTGAATAAGAAAGAAAAGAAAAGAAACCTAGTTTGGCCATCTTCCATGCTAAAATCAAGGTTCGTTCTTAGTCGATTTTTGATAATTTCTACATTTTTGAGATCGTTGCTTCGAGTACTACAAAACCCATGCTTTAATTTTTTATTTTGATGAATATTTTGAGTTGTGCCATTATTGATAGCTTGCAATTTTTGTTGTTTAATGTTGAAATATGAAAGATATGTTTTAGATTAACATGTTTTGTATTGGAGTTTTTGATGATTTTGAGTAATTAGGACTTAATTGCAAAAATAATAACTTGAGGGACTAAAATGTGAAATTAATGAAATATATGGGCTTGTATAGTTATCATTCAGCCTAACATGGGTACTTTTAAATTTTGTGTATTTTGTGTTTTGTGCAATAGGGACTAAATTGTAAAAATTTAAATGTTAGGGGTAAAATGGTAATTTTCCCATTTATGTGTTTTTGGAGTAAATTGGATGAAAATATGTTTTAATGAGCTTAATTTGAATATGTTTAGATCAAGAACCAAAGAAATCAGATTTGGATCGGGGAAAAATGAAAGTTGTCGAATAGTAGTCCCGTCTCTTTTTACAACGTCTGAGGTAAGTTTATAAGCAAATAGATGTATTTAATTGTAGCTAAATGTTAATATTATATGCTGGTATGAATTGTATGAACATATATAAGCTATAGCCGAATATGATCAAGCTTGGCTACTATATCTCCGAATTGGTTTTGACCGAGTTACGATGTCCGAAAGCCCCGCATGAACCTTAGGAATAGTTAGGATACATATGTCATGACATATGTAACACCCTGAATTTGGGCCTAGAAGTTTTGGGCCTTAAGCATGGGAGCGGTTGAAGGCAGTTTATAATATTTTGTTGTGCATGTAAATTTTGTTAATGAATGCTTGTTTTAGTGGTTAAGTGTGCTGAGAAATGTTGGAGAAGTCATGGGTTCAAACCTGGACTCTAGCAAAAATTTTGGTTTAAGGTGAATCAAACCCTGGGTGTAGTAGGTAGGCCTTAAGAATATTGTTGGAGAAATTATGCCACAAAAAGCCTTGTGGTCTAGTGGCAAAGTAGCGCCACATAAGAGGCACGAAGGTGGCATCATAGAGTTGGCAATGAGGTCCAGGGTTTGAAACTCATGGCAATCAAAGAGCATTTATTTTGATAATAAGGGGCGGCAAGAGTTGGTGTTGAATTTAAACTCTGATGATGGAGGGATCCCACATCGGGAAGCTAACATAAGAGTGGATGCGAAGCTAGCTTTAAATAGAGAGAACCATGAGAAGAGTAAAGGTACCTTTCTTGGCTGATCCCTTTCGCTTTATGGCGTGCTCGTTTGGGTTGGGCGTCGGCTAAGAGTGCTCGGAGTGCGGATTAACTCCAGTCTCCTATCAGGTGTGTATTTCTCACTACTCTAGCGGTAGGATGGCTACTTTGGGCCACGATGGGTCGAAAGGGGCCATGTAGGCCCAATGGGCCTATGGGCCCAATTAGATAAGTTGTTTGATTGTGTAGTAAATATTGGACTAGGCTAGGTGAATCTCATATTTGTGGCTAGATTTGGGCTAAAAGGGCCACACAAGCGTGTGGGCCCATTTGGGCCGAGAATGGGTTTTAGGCTCATTTGTATTGTTATCCCTATTTAAAATACTTTAGTTTACCAAATTACTGAAATACCCTCGACTTGTAAAATTACCAAAGTACCCCCGATTTATAGAATTACCGTTTTACCCTCGATTTACAAAGTTATTGAAATACCCCTATAGGGTAGAATTACTGAAATACCCCTGTAGGGTAGAATTACTGAATACCCTTGTGGGCTAAAATTACCATTTTGCCCCTAGGGTGTTAAATGACTATTTTGCCCTTGTGGGCAAGTGACTGACTTGGACTGCATGGTTGACGGATTTGATTGTGAATATATGTTGGTGATATGAATGACTTGACTGTGATTGTTTGATTCAAATATGGGCATGACATTCTGCATACATCACATGTTGCATGGGTTGGGATTTTGTACGGAGGAAGATCTGATCTGTTAGAATCGCATGGTTGCTTAATGACTGTGGATCTACCAGTGGCTTTTAAGCCCAATATATGATTATTGATGACTCTGTGTCAATCATATTTACCCGAGGCTGTGTGCCGACTATATTACCGTCGCTAATGGCTATGTGCCTAACATGATACAACTACCAATGGCTTAAAGCCAATTATTCTGATTATGGTTTTGCGCCAACCTACATATGGCTCTGTGCCAACCTAATTATGGCTGTGTGCCAAACGTATTTGCCTAAGGCTATGTGCTAATATATGGTTATTGACGACTCTGTGTCGATCACATTTACCTAGGGCTGTGTGCCGGTTATGTTACTCTAGTTGATGGCTATGTGCCTAAAATAATACAGTTATCGATGGCTTTGTGCCACGTATTTTGTTAAGTGGCTTTGCCACATTATCTGTTTCTGGTGGCTCTGCCACAAATATCTGTTCTGGTGGCTTTGCCACATATCTGTATCTGGTGACTCTGTCACAATATCTGTTCTGGCAGCCATGTTGCAAATTCTGTGGTGTGTAGTGGATGGGTGGGTCGAGTTGTCTCCCCACATGGTGTAAGGTTGGTACGGGGATGTATACGGCTAGATTGGGTTGGGATTGTATTCACATTCTGATTCTGATTATGTTACCTGATACTGATTTTGATTCTGTCACCTAATTCTGATTATGAATCTGATTCTGATTCTGATTCTGTCACCTGATTCTGATTCTCATTTTGATTCTAGTTCTGATAGTGTTTCTTCTTCTGTAATGGGCTAAGGCCCATTTGGTACTGTCTGTTATAATGGGCTAAGGCCCAATTGATACTGAAACTGTAAGCAGGCCTAGGGCCAGACTTTTAATTCTTTTATATGACTGTCTGTTCCTTTTATATAGTAGGGGATTTTACACTGAGTTTTCATAAACTCACCCCGTTTATTAACCTTTCAGGTAATTTCTAGCCTTAGACGGATCGGAGCTGCGAGGGGCTCGGAGGAAGCCACACACACTATTTATGTTACAGTTTTGATTATTACTTTTAAATGTTTTTATATGGGTTGTAGTAAAGCCGTTGTAATTTTCTGGATTTCAAATTTGGAATTTTATTTTATTGTTCTTATAATTGCTAGTATTAGAACACGGTTTTCCAAAGCAACTACTATTGTTCAAAACATCACGTATCTACAATTGTTTTTAAATTAAGCTTCCACAACTGCCAAGATTTTTACAAAGTTGTTAAGAATGTTATTCGGCTGGGGTTTTCTAACAAGGTTTAAAAAGGGTATAAGTTTTTAATTATTAAGAAGGGTTTTTAATGGAAACATGGTTTTCGAAAAAAACTTCAATGTGACACGTCAGATTCGAACCAAACTTCCAGGCCGGGTTTAGGGTGTTACAACATAGGATTTTGATACATGTGTGTGAGTAAGACCATGGCATCGATATGTGATTCCGATATGTGTTTACGAGTAAGACCCTGTCTGGGACAATGGCATCGATATGTGACTACATGTAAGACCACGTCTGGGACGTTGGCATTGTATGATTTGTGTAAATATCTGAGTTTCCTATCCAATTTCGAATGGTTCATCGGGCAAAGGTAAATCGCGACCGAATGTGTAAATGAGTTAAAAAGCCAGGTATGGTTTAGCTTGTTAGCTATTGTTAATAAGGTATGTGTGAGACTTGAAATTTGATAAGTTTTATGTGCTGCAAAGGACAAATATATATGAAATAAACAAGTATATTTGATATGAACAAATGTTATGAATATTATGGAATTAATTTTGGATATATATATGTATACATGTGATCTTATACGCGTTTGGCCATACTAGTAGTAAATGTACCTGATATTATTAGTTGGATTCTTGAGCTTATGCGAATAAGTATATACATGTGTTGGATTGTATAGGGATATTATAACCTTGAAAGTTGAATTTACATGCGTTTAATATGGTTGTAATAACATTCAGCTATGGTAGTATTATGCATAAGAATGCAATCATTTATTTCACTTGTAAGTTCGAAGTTAAGATTGGCATTGTTAATACAATTTGGCTTAACTTGAAATGAATCGATTATATTTTGGAATTGTTTATTTGCTTTAAACTTACTAAGCTATGTTAGCTTACTTTGTGTATATGATTCTTTGTTTTATAGATTTTGGATTCAAGTTACAAGCTCGGGGATCATCAGCAAAGTCTATCACACATCTATAGCTTCGGTATTTAAATGATCAAACTCGTATTATGGCATGTATAGGGAGGATTTTGTTTTGAAATAATGAACTTTGGTTATGTATAAGGCCATGCGAAAATGGCTTAATTTTATGCTAGATTTTTGGTTTTGGCATATTTGTGGTTTAAGTTTATTTGGTTATTTCGCTATGTGCTATGAATGAATATCTCATGTGTTATGTGATTGTACATCAAATTTGACTAATGATTTTAGTTGAAGTTTGAAGAAATCGATCATAAGTATGGTTGATTAACTATGTTGTGTTCATTCTAATATGAATTAGAAAGATGAGGTTGACTACTATGTTTAGCCTTAATTTGTTATGTCTTTAAATGAAACATATTAATAAGCTTGATTGTTGATAAAATGATAATAGAAGTCTTGTATACTGGAAACACAAAAATTTATATACTTTTTCATACCCTTTTTAACTTAAAACCAGGCTATTCCGGTTAAATTCTTGTCAAAAAATAATTAAATATTATAAAATAATTAAATTATGTTAAAAATATGAAAATTATGAATTTTAATTAATTTTATAGTTAATTTTGATTAAATTTGGTTGTTTTTGACAGAATTACACAATTAGAGAAAAAGGCCCGGTGAACATTGCGAGAAGAACAAAATCGAGAGTAATTTGAAGTATCGAGGCCAATTAATTTCCAGGCCAAGACGGTCCAGAAATGTGTATTAATTCATAATTAAATTAATTTTAATTTATTCCTATTCAATTTAGGTTAAATGAATTAATTTTAATTAATTATGAAAAAAGGGCCTAGTGAACCGCACTGGTTGAACCGAATGGAGTGAGCCGAATCAGCCACTAATTGGGCTGACCAGAACCATCCATTGGCTAACCCAAATCAGCAAATAAGCTGATAAAATATGCTTACAAAAAGGCCCTTGAAAAACCTCCAAACTACGTTCAAACCCCACCTTTATTTTAGGCTTTGTAGATTTGCCCCAGCCTATTTTTAGCAAGGTTGAAAGCTTCAACCTTGCCATGTGTGTGGCCGGCCATGGGAGGGATCTCTTGGCTGCTGAATTTGCTATTTTTAGCAGCCATCTTTAGCTATAAAAGCCACCCTATTCTTCCCATTTCAAAGCATCCATCAACATCCCTCATTCCACAACATTCTCTCATCCTCTCTTCACTTCTCTCAAAGTTTCCTCTCCATTTCTCCATCCCATTTTCCCTTCCTCTTGTGCCGATTTCCTCTCTTGAGAAAGAGGTGTTCTTCAAACATCTTGCGCAGCAATCAAGGATTCATAGAAGCCTTGCTCGGCGAAGACAACGGAGACTAGGAACAGAGCAGCAGTCAAGCCGCAGAGAAACACTGGATTTGCTTTCTGTTCCCTTTCTTTTTAATTTCTGTTGTTTCTATGATGAACATATCTATGAAAAATATTGTTGTTGAAATGGTTATTTTAATCAATTTAGCTTGAATTTAATTCGTTTTGGGTTGATTATATTTTGTCTACTTGAATTATTAAAATAGTGTTTATGCTGTTATAGGCCTCAGTGAAATGCTTGATTAAGTAAAATCATGTTTAGGTTATCTGGCATTATAATTGTTTAGATAACTAAAGAATTAATTGTTTAAACGGATTGAAATTGCAATTAACGGACTTAGTACTTAATCAGTGCATGTTTAATTCTTCTAAGGTAACTGACAATTAAATTAGCATTGTATTTGGCGATACATATGCCTTGTATAACTTGCAAGATTGTTGTGATTAAATTGTTTCAAGGTATGGCTACTTTGTTACTTCACATAATCTTTTACATGTTTATTAAGTTGAATTAATCGGTTGAATTGACATAGGAATATGCGAGTGATAATTTAACTCAATAAGTATGTATGTGCGATAGCATGTTTACTTTATTAAATCTGTTTAGTCGGTTGAATTGGCATAGGGATATGTTCAAGAGATAAATGGATTTTTTTAATTAGTAAATATGTTCATAAGTTAGCAAATTACTGGGTTGTCGTGAATTTATTCATAACAGCATAAGCACGAATTTAATATTTCTAAGTTAAGAAGGTATAATTAATCCAACACAATTATATCATCTTGATTAAATCTTAATTGAAATCGTGCACTAGAACTCTTTTATTTTATTGAAATTGTTTGCTTAGTTTTAAAATCTGAGTTTATAAATCACTCTTTTCAAACCAAAATTATTTTTACCTCACCAACGTGTTTTAATTAATTTCATAAATATTGCTTTTTACAGTCCCTTTGGGTATGATAACTTGACATTTACTTGTCACTTTATTACTTGTTACGATTGTGTACACTTGCACATTTCCACCGTTCCATATACGTGAGTAATGTATAGTAATAAGGTTCGGCTATGATAGTAATTTTAGGTATACTTAATCCGTTTCTGATAAAATTATGTAATGGGATAATTCGTGATGGATGAAAGTATACTAGTTAAATAGATTCGATTATTAAGTGTTAAATGATGCATGTGGTTCATTATTAATTTAGTCTACTATTTGGTATGTATTTATTGCTTTAATGTTAAGTGTGGTTTTGGCATATGGTAATTGCGCACCATGTATGTATATATGTTGATTCGATTATAAAAAAATGTTTGGTTTTACATTGAGTCTATATCAAGGGCGTAGTCATAATACATACATTTATCATGATGATCTGTACACTCAGTCATATGGTTCTTTATGAATGTCATTGAGTTAATACAAATTATGAATTTAGTAGGTGTTCATTTATGAATTAAGTTAAGACATGTGCACTTGACATTTGGATTTGTTTTATTAAGTAAGTTTCTACGTGTCTTGAATGCGTGAAGGTGTTCATATTTATGAGTGCTATTCATCTTAGTATGTGGCCAAATAAATCTATTAACTAGGTGTAAGTTAAGAATGTGTATGATGATATACATGAATTGACTGATTAAACCAAGAAATATAGTGAATTGGTTTATAACCTAGTAATTGCTTTTAATAGTATTAAATTGTAAATCATGTGAGATATGTATAGATCACTATGTTAATGCCGAAGATTTGAAATTGTTGATGCAAATTATATTTTATATTATTACTTGTGAACGTATGTCTATTTACTTTTACATATGATAAGCAATGTCCAAATTTAAAAGTTGTATTAGTTTATGTAATTGATTTGATTCAACTTTCGAGACTTGATTATAGGAATAATTATATATGTAATTATGTATTTAATTGTTTGGAATTATGTTTTATTCTATAAAGAGTTATGACTCTATTCCGGCGACGGATACGAGTTAGGGGTATTACGTTTTATTAGTATCAGAACTACAGTTTAGTCAGTTCTAGGACTAACGTAGTGCGTGTGAGTCTAGCTATACATGCCATAATTATATTCTGTGATAGTGTGATGACTTCTGACATTTGAAATGTGTTTTCATATAGCAAATGTTCCCAACAGAGCTGTAGCTGATGATGTCGAGAGTGTAGCGCCTGCTCCCGCGTAAGGGACAGCGCTGGCTGATTCTCGACTGACTTCGAGTAATCAAGAAAATGAGGCTAAACAAGGCTTCTATCAAATGATGAATGACTGGTTCACTCAATTTATCCGGACTAACCTGGCTGCACAACAACGTCCACCCCTGATTCATCCATCTTCGATGCCTGCTATACTCAAGTAAGTGATCTGTTGAGATTGTATAAGCCACCTATTGATAAAATTAGAAAACATGGGGCTGAAGAGTTTAAAGCTACTGATGATGATAATGCTGAGCGGCCTGAGTTCTGGCTTGATAATACTATCTGTGTGTTTGATGAGCTGTCTTGTACCCGATGAATATTTGAAATGTCCCATATCATTGCTACAAGACACAGCATATCACTGGTGGAATACCCTAGTATCAGTGGTTTCGAGAGAGCGGGTGACTTGGGACTTCTTTCAGATTGAGTTCCGTAAGAAATATATCAACCAGAGATTTATCGAGCAGAAGCGCAAGGAATTTCTAGAGCTGAAATAGGGTCGGATGACTGTGACAGAGTATGAGCGAAAATTCGTGAGACTCAGTCGGTATGCCCGAGAGTGTGTTTCTACTGAAGCCATAATGTGTAAAAGATTTGAAGATGGGTTGAACAAAGACATTAAACTGTTAGTTGGCATACTTGAAATAAAAGAGTTCGTGGTACTGGTTGAACGAGCTTGCAAAGTTGAAGAGCTCGGGAAAGAGAAAAGAAAAGTTGACTTTGAAGCTAGAGATGCACGCAAAAGAACATCCAGTAAGTTATTCCAGTCAGCATCAAAGAAGTTCCGAGATGATTTCAGCCTTTCTAAGGCCACTTCAGGTTACTCTTGATGAGATCAGAATAGACCACCAGTGAGCTCGAGGGTTACCTCAATAGCGAGTGTGGGTAATGTCAGATCAAATCAACCTGAGTGTAAACATTGTGGCAAACGACATCCCGACAGTTGTAGGTTACATGATCGGGCTTGTTTTAAATGTGGATCGATGGATCATTATATTCGTGATTGCCCAGTGTTACCTGAGGAAAATCCAGTACAGAATACGAGATCGGGTAATACTACAGCTCGAGGTAGACCACCCAGAAATGCTAGTAATGTGAGTGGCAGTCAGAGAGGGACTAAAAATACAACAGTCAGATCTGAGGCTCGTGCGCTTGCAAGAGCCTATGTTATATGTGTACAAGAGGATGTTTCATCCCTAAATGTCATTACTGGTACATTCACTCTTTATGATACTAATGTAATTGCATTGATTGATCCTGGTTCTACTCATTCTTATATGTGTGAGACATTAGTACTTAGCAAGACTCTGCCTGTTGAGTCTATTAAGTTTGTGATTAGAGTGTCAAACCACTTGGGCCGGTGTGTTATGGTTGACAAAGTGTGTAAGAATTGCCTATTGATGTTTCGAGATCTGTTCTTTCCGACTGATTTGATGTTGTTGCCATTTGATGAGTTCGACATAATTTTGGGTATGGACTGGTTGACATTACACGATGCTGTTGTGAACTGCAAGAGAAATACCATTGATCTACGGAGTCAGAATGATGAGGTTATTCGGATTGAATCTAGTGATTTGTATAGTTTACCAGTAGTAATTTCTTAGATGCTAGCTCAGAAATATGTGAGAAAAGGGTGTGAAGCTTATTTTGCCTACGTGCTTTATAGTAAAGTGGCTGAAAGAAACATTGTATTAGTGCCAATTGTATGTGAGTATCCAGATGTGTTTCCTGAAGAATTACCAAGTTTGCCACCTATTCGGGAGGTAGAGTTTGGTATTGAGTTAATGTCTGGGATGACTCCGATATCCAGAGCTCCATACAGAATGGCACCTATAGAATTAAAAGAATTGAAAGCTCAGTTGCAAGAATTGACAGATAGAGGTTTCGCGTGATCGAGTTTCTCTTCGTGGGGTGCACCTGTGTTGTTTGCGAAAAAAAAAGATGAAACTATGAGAATGTGCATTGATTATAGATAGCTTAATAAGGTGACTATAAAGAATAAGTATCCGTTGCTACAGATTGACGATTTGTTTGACCAAATGAAAGGGGCTACAGTATTTTCGAAGATAGATTTGAGATTAGGCTACTATTTATATTTGAGATCAGGCTACTATTAGTTGCGAGTTAAAGATTCAGATGTGCCAAAGACTACTTTCAGAACTAGGTATGGACACTATGAGTTTTTGGTTATGCCATTCGGACTCACTAATGCACCTGCTATTTTCATGGATTTGATGAATCGGATCTTCAGGCCATATCTGGACCGATTTGTGGTTGTGTTTATAGATGACATATTGATCTACTCTCGTGATGAAGCTGAACATGCTAAACATTTGAGACTTGTGTTGCAGACTTTGCGAGATAAGCAGTTGTATGCAAAATTCAGTAAATGTGAGTTCTGGTTAAGTGAAGTCAGTTTTCTGGGTCATATGGATTAGCATCGGGTATTCGAGTTGATCTGAGCAAAATTTCAGCTATACTTGATTGGAAACCTCTAAAGAATGTTTCTGAAGTCTAAAGTTTTCTAAGACTTACTGGTTATTATAGACGGTTCATGAAAGGTTTCTCTATGATTGTAGCTCCGATGACGAAGCTATTGCAGAAAGATGTTAAATTCTAGTGGTCAAAAAAATGCCAGAAAAGCTTTGATCCATTGAATGCCCTTTTGATCGAAGCTCCAGTGCTAGTTCAGCCAGAATCGGGTAAATAATTTATTTATAGTGATGCATCTTTAAATGATTTAGGCTATTTTTTGATGCAAGAAGGCAGAGTGATAGCTTATGCCTCAAGACAGTTAAAGCCACATGGAAAGAACTATCCAACATACGACCTAGAGTTGGTAGCTATTGTTTTTACGTTGAAAATTTGGCACCACTATCTGTTTGGAGAGAAATGTCATGTTTATTTTGATCATAAAAGCTTGAAATTCTTGATGACTCAGAAATATCTGAATTTGAGACAACGTCGATGGTTAGAATTGCTAAAGATTACGAGTTTGTGATTGACTACCACTCGAGGAAGGCTAATGTTGTTGCTAATGCTTTAAGCCAAAAATCACTGTTTGATTTGCATGCAATGAATGCACATATGGCTATATATGATGACGGTTCAATAATAGCTAAATTGAAAGCAAGATCGTTATTTGTTCAACAAATTTGTGATGCCCAGAAGGTCGATAATGAATTACTATCAAAACGAGCTCAGTGTGATACAGATGTTAATTTGGAATTCAGAATTGATGTAGATGACTGTTTGAGATTCAGAAACTGAATATGTGTTTTGAGAAATTCAGAGTTGATTTAGGTGATTTTGAATGAGGCTCACAGCAGTCGGCTATTTGTTCATCCAAGTAGCACAAAGATGTATAATGATTTGAAACAGCTTTATTGGTGGCATGGTATGAAACGAGACATTTCTGATTTTTTTGCAAGATGTTTATTCCGTCAACAAGTAAAAGCCAAACATTAGGTACCTTTAGGATTACTTCAATCGATTATGATACCAGAATGGAAATGGGATAGAGTTACAATGGACTTTGTATCTGGTTTACCGTTGACACCGAGCAAGAAAGATGCAATCTGGGTTGTCTTAGATAGATTGACTAAATCGGCTCATTTTGTTCCAATACGTATAGACTACTCACTGGACAAGCTGGCTGAATTGTATGTCTCTCAGATTGTGAGATTACATGGTGTGCCTATATCTATTGTTTCGGATAGAGATTCGAGGTTTACATCGTGGTTCTGGAAGAAACTGCAAGATGCACTAGGTAGAAATTACATTTCAGTACTACTTTCCATCCGCAAATAGATGGCTAGTCTGAGCGAATTAATCAGATACTTGATATGTTGAGATGTTGCATTCTCGAGTTTGAAAGTACGTGGGAACGATACCTACCTCTGATTGAATTTGCGTATAATAACAGCTTTCAATCGAGTATCAAAATGGCACCTTATGAGGCTTTGTATGGTCGTAAATGTCGTACACCATTATACTAGACTGAGCTCAATGAAAATAAGATACACGGGGTAGATTTGATCAAAGAAACTGAACAGAAAGTGGAAGTGATCTGTGAAAGCCTAAAAGCAGCATCAGACCATCAGAAATCATATGCGGACTTGAAACGTAAAGGTATAGAGTTTCATACAGGAGATAAAGTCTTCTTGAAAGTCTCACCATGGAAGAAAATACTTAGATTTGGTCGTAAAGGCAAATTGAGTCTAAGGTTTATTGGGCCGTATGAGGTTATAGAACGTATCGGGCCAGTTGCTTACAGATTGTTGTTGCCACCTAAGTTAGAAAAGCTCCACAATGTATTCCATGTCTTGATGCTTCGTAAATATTGATCTGACCCTTCGCATGTGATTAGTCTGTCTGAGATTGAGATTAAGCCCGATATGACGTATGAGAAGGAACCAATTGGTATCCTAGCTCACGAGAATAAAGAATTACGAAATAAGAAGATTTCGTTACTTAAAGTATTGTGGCTTAAACACGGTGTTGAGGAAGCATCATGGAAACCAGAAGATGCAATGAAAGAATGCTATCTGAACCTATTCACCGATAAGATTTTCGGGGACGAAAATCCCAAAGGGGGGAGAGTTGTAACAGTCCTATTTAGACCCTAATCGGAACAGTGGTTTTGGGACCACGAATCCGAGTTAGAAAAATATTTAAAAATTATTTACTATGTTTATTTTGTGTGAATTGATATCTTTGAAATTTTTGTGATTTAATTTTGTCGTTTAGGTGTCCGATTAAATAAAAGGACTTAATTGCGTAAAATAAAAATTTAGTGGTTAATTCTAAAAAGGGCCGAATAGTGATTTTTCTTTTAATATAGAGGTTTTATGTTGCAATTAAACTATTAACATATATAGTGGACAGTAATAGCCAAGTTTATAATGGTTTTATATTATATTATAAAGGTTATATATGTAAATTAGTTAATAAACTTATATTAATTAAAAACCAAAGTTATCAAATTCATTATTTATCTTTGTTCATAAATTTAATAAGAAAGAAAAGAAAAGAAACCTAGTTTAGTCATCTTCCAAGCTAAAATCAAGGTTCGTTCTTAGTCGATTTTTGATAATTTCTACGTTTTTGAGATCGTTGCTTCGAGTACTACAAAACCCATGCCTTAATTTTTTATTTTGATGAATATTTTGAGTTGTGCCATTGTTGATAGCTTCTGATTTTTTTTTGATGATGAAATATAAAAAATATGTTTTAGATTAACATGTTTTGTATTGGAGTTTTTGATGATTTTGAGTAATTAGGACTTAATTGCAAAAATAATAAATTGAAGGACTAAAATGTGAAATTAATGAAATATATGAGCTTGTATAGGTATGGGTGCCATTCGGCCTAACATGGGTACTTTGAAATTTTGTGTATTTTGTGTTTTGTGCAATAAGGACTAAATTGTAAAAGTTGTAAATGTCAGAGGTAAAATGGTAATTTTCCCATTTATGTGTTTTTGGACTAAAGTGGATGAAAATATGTTTGAATGAGCTTAATTAGAATATGTTTAGATCAAGAACCAAAGAAATCGGATTTGGATCGGGGAAAAACGAAAGTTGTTGACTAGCAGCCCTATCTATTTTTTCAACGCCCGAGGTAAGTTTATAATCGAATAGACGTATTTAATTGTAGCTAAATGTTAATATTATATCCTGGTATGAATTTTATGAACATATATAAGCTATAGCCGAATATGATCAAGCTTGGCTGCTATATCTCCAAATTGGTTTTGACCGAGTTACGATGTCCGAAAGCCCCGTATGAACCTTAGGAATAGTTAGGATACATATGTCATGACATAGGATTCTGATAAATGTGTGCGAGTAAGACCATGGCATCGATATGTGATTCTGATATGTGTTTACGAGTAAGACCCTGTCTGGGAAAGTGGCATCGATATGTGACTACATGTAAGACCACGTCTAGGACGTTGGCACTATACGATTTGTGTAAATATCCGAGTTTCCTATCCAATTTCGAATGGTTCATCGGGCAAAGGTAAATTGTGACAATGTGTAAATGAGTTAAAAAGCTAGGTATGGTTTAGCTTGTTAGCTATTGTTAATAAGGTATGTGTGAGACTTGAAATTTGATAAGTTTTATGTGCTGCAAAGGACAAATATATATGAAATAAACAAGTATATTTGATATCAACAAATGTTATGAATATTATGGAATTAATTTTGGATATATATATGTATATATGTGATCATATATGTGTTCGGCCATACTATAAGTAAATGTTCTTGATATTATTAGTTCAATTCTTGAGCTTATGCGAATAAGTATATACATGTGTTGGATTGTATAGGGATTTTTTAACCTAGAAAGTTGATTTTACATGCGGTTAATATGGTTGTGATAGCATTCAGCTATGGTAGTATTATGCATAAGAATGCAATCATTTATTTCACTTGTAAGTTCGAAGTTAAGATTGGCATTGTTAATACAATTTGGCTTAACTTGAAATGAATCGATGATATCTTGAAATTGTTTATTTGCTTTAAACTTACTAAGCTATGTTAGCTTACTTTATGTATATGATTCTTTGTTTTATAGATTTTGGATTCAAGTTACAAGCTCGGGGTTCGTCAGCAAAGTCTATCACACTATCTACAGTTTCGGTATTTAAATGATCAAACTCGTATTATGGCATGTATAGGCGGGATTTTGTTTTGAAATAATGAACTTTGGTTATGTATAAGGCCATGCAAAAATGGCTTAATTTTATGCTAGATTTTTGGTTTTGGCATATTTGTGGTTTAAGTTTATTTGGTTATTTCGCTATGTGCTATGAATGAATATCTCATGTGTTACGTGATTGTACATAGAAGTTGATTAATGATTTTAGTTGAAGTTTGAAGAAATCGATCATAAGTATGGTTGATTACCTTGGTTGTGTTCATTCTAATATGAATTAGAAAGGTGAGGTTGATTACTATGTTTAGCCTTAATTTGTTATGTCTTTAAATGAAACATATTAATAAGCTTGATTGTTGATAAAATGATAATAGAAGTCTTGTATACGTGAGTAATTTATAGTAATGAGGTTCGGCTATGATAGTAAGTTTTAGGTATACTTAATTCATTTCTGATAAAATTATGTAATGTGATAATTAGTGATGGATGAAAGTATACTAGTTAAATAGATTCGATTATTAAGTGTTAAATGATGCATGTGGTTCATGATTAATTTAGTCAACTATTTGGTATGTAGTTATTACTTTAATGTTAAGTGTGGCTTTGGCATATGGGTAATTGCACACCATGTATGTATATGTGATGATTCAATTATAAATAAATGTTTGGTTTTACATTGAGTCTATATCAGGGGCATAGTCATAATACATACATTTATCAAGATGATATGTACACTCGGTCATATGGTTCTTTATGAATGTCATTGGGTTAATACAAATTATGAATTTAGTAGGTGTTCATTTATGAATTAAGTTAAGACATGCGCACTTGACTTTTGGATTTGTTTTATTAAGTAAGTTTCTACGTGTCTTGAATGCGTGCAAGGTGTCCATACTTATGAGTGCTATTTATCTTAGTATGTGGCTAAATAAATCTATAAACTAGGTGTAAGTTGAGAATGTGTATAATGATATACATGTATGGACCGATTAAACCAAGAAATATAGTAAGTTGGTTTATAACCTAGTAATTGCTTTTAATAGTAATAAATTGTAAATCATGTGAGATATGTATAGATTACTATGTTAATGCCGCAAATTTGAAATTGTTGATGCAAATTATATTTTATACTGTTACTTGTGAACGTACGTCTATTTACTTTTACATGTGATATGCAATGTCCAAATTTAAAAGTTGTATTAGTTTATGTAAATGATTTAACTTTCGAGACTTGATTATATGAATAATTATATATATAACCATGTACTTAATTGTTTGGAATTATGTTTTATTCTATAATGCCTTATGACTTTATTCCGGCGACAGATACGAATTAGGGGTATTACACTTTCTTTACACATTTTGGCATTCTCATAGGAAAACAATCTTAACTCTTCCAACTTATCCAGTTGTAACATCCTTCTCTCACCAGCTTGCTTAAGATCAATGTTCAATTTCTTCAAAGCCTAGTGAGCTCTATTCTCCAACTCTAATGGCAAATGACATGCCTTCCCAAAAACTAACCGATAAGGAGTCATTCCTAATGGTGTCTTAAATGTTGTTTGACAGGCCCATAAATCGAGGACAATTTTTTTTGCTAGGGCATACTACCTTTTCAAGGATACCTTTGATCTCACGGTTCACTCTTTCAACTTGCCCATTAGACTGAGGGTGATAAGCAGTAGGAATCTTGTGTTTCACATCATATTTGTCAAGCAACCACTTAAGCCATTTGTTCACAAAGTGAGAACCTTCATCACTAATAATAGCTCTTGGTGTCCTATATCGTGTAAAGACATGCTTATGTAGGAATTGCATGACTACCTTAGCATCATTTGTAGGGTATGCTTTAGCTTTAACCCACTTGGACACATATCCATAGCAACTAAGATGTATTTGTTCCCATATAAAGAAGGAAACGGTCCTAAGAAGTCAATGCCCCATACGTAGAATAATTTAATCTCCAAAATATTTGTTAAGGGCAACTCATTCCTCCGTGATATGTTTTCGCTCCTCTGGCATCTATCATAGTTCTTCACTTAAGCATAAGCATCTTTAAATGGTGTAGGCCAAAAGAAACCTACTTGCAAAACCTTTACTACGGTACGTACACCACCAAAGTGTCCCCCACTTGGAGATGAATGGAAATGATGTAAGATCTCAGCAATCTCACTTTCAGCTACACACTTTTGGATTATATTATCTGCACATTGTTTAAATAAGAACGGGTCCTCCCAGAAATAATACCGACTATCATGAAGGAATTTCTTCCTTTGTTGGTATGTCAATTCTCGAGGAATTATTCTACATGCAAGATAATTAGCAAAAACAGCAAACCAAAGTGTTTCATGAATTCGACTCACCTCAAATAAGTGCTCATCTGGGAAATTCTCATTGATAGGCACATGTGATCGAGTTACCTCATCTTGCTCCAACCTCGATAGATGATCAGCTACTTGATTTTTAACACCCTTTCTGTCTTAGATCTCAAGGTCAAATTCTTGGAGTAAAAGTATCCAACGAATTAGCCTCGGTTTTGCATCTTTCTTCGTGAGCAAGTATTTAATGGCCAAATGGTCAGTAAATACTATAACTTTGGTACCTATAAGATATGAGCGAAATTTGTCAAAATCAAAAAATATAGCAAATATTTCCTTTTCAGTTACTGTATAATTGAGTTGGGCCCCGTCAAGGTTCTACTTGCATAGTAAATGGGGTGGAACACTTTATTCCTTCTTTGACCCATCACAGCTCCAATAGCATAATCACTTGCATCGCACATCAACTCAAAAGGTGTGCTCCAATCGGGTGTAATGATTATTGGGGCTGAGATTAACCGTTTTTCAGCTCTTTAAAAGCTTCTAAACATGCTTTGTTGAAATCGAGCACTATATCTTTCTCTAACAACGAACATAGTGGTTTAGAAATTTTTGAAAAATCTTTGATAAACCTTCGGAAAAAATTGGCATGGCCTAAGAAACTTCTGACTCTTTTCACATTATTGGGGCCGGTAATCTTTCAATTACATCCACCTTTGCTTTGTCGACTTCAATTCATTTCTTTGAAATTCTATGCCCTAATACAATCCCTTCCTTAACCATAAAATGGCATTACTCTCAGTTAACGACTAGATTCGTCTCTTCGCATCTCTTTAGCACCTTAGCTAAATTACTCAAACAAATATCATAAGTGTTACCAAAAACAGAAAAATCATCCATGAAAACCTCAACAAAATTTTCAACCATATCAGTAAATATTGCCATCATGCATCATTGGAATGTTGCAGGTGCATTGCATAAACTAGAAGGCATTCGCCTAAAAGCAAATGTATTGTACGAACAAGTAAAGGTTCTTTTATGTTGGTCTTCTGGAGTGACAACTATTTGGTTATATCCCAAATAACCATCTAAAAAACAATAGAATTCATTACCTACCAGTCGGTTTAACATCTGATCCATAAAAGGCAACGAAAAATGGTCCTTCCGAGTGGCTTTATTCAACTTTCTATAGTCAACACAAATTATCCAACCAGTAACAGTTCTTGTTGGGATCAATTCGTTACGCTCATTCTCAACAATCGTAACTCCACCTTTCTTCGGCACACACTGTACCAGACTTACCTATGAACTATCAGAAATAGGATAGATGATTCCTGCATCTAGCCATTTGATCACTTCTTTTCTCACAACTTTCTTCATAATAGGATTAAGCCTCATTTACCCATCAATTCGAGCTTTTTCACCTTCCTCTAGAATATTTTGTGCATGCAAAATGAAGGGCTTATACTTCAAATATCAGGTGTAGTCCAACCAATTGCTTTCTTAAATTTCTTTAGAATGGAAATTAATTGCTCCTCTTGATCTTTTTTCAGTTCAGCTGAAATAATCACAGGAAAAGTAGAACAATTGCCTAAATAAACGTATTTCAAATGGGAAGGACGTACCTTTAGTTCGAGTGTAGGTGGTTCTTCGATTGACAATTTGGGTTGCACAAATTCTCTGACTTCCAACTCCAACGGTTCAAACCGTATGGATTGAATAAAATTCCTCGGGTTAGCTTCCATCACAGCTATGTTTTATTCGCCTTCTTCATCCTCCAAAAGGTCAAACCCTAAGGCTTTCTCTAATGGATCTTCTTCAAGATGGCTTTCCATAGAAATCAAGGTTTTTATTTCTTCCATAACTGAACACTCTTCTGTCGGATAGGGAAATTTCATCACTTTAAGAATGTTAAAAGTTACCTGATCATCTTGAACTCGCAGGTGAGTTTGCCTTTCTACACATCAATTAACATTCTTGCCATGGCTAGGAAAGGTCTCCCAAGGATAATTGGCACTTCCTTATCTACTTCAAAATCTAGAATAATGAAATCAGCAGGAAAAATAAATTTATCGACTCTTACCAAAATATCCTCGATCTTTCCTTCGGGGTATGCTAAAGATTAATCCACTAGCTGGAGCGTCACAGTTGTAGGTCTTATTTCTCTTATCCCTAGCATCTTGAAAATAGACTTACGCATCAAGTTGATACTTGCTCCTAAGTCACACAAAGTTTACAACAATAAGATTCACCAATGTTACAGGGTATCGTAAAGCTTCCTGGATCCTTCAATTTTGATGGCAGCTTGTTCTGCAGGAGCGTACTACACTCATTTGTCAGAGCGATTGTCTCATACTCACTCAGTCATTTCTTCTTGGATATTACATCCTTCATAAACTTCACATAATTCGGCATTTTTTCTAAAGCCTCCACCAATGGAATATTAATGTGTAATTGCTTTAGAACATCCAAAAACTTCTTGAATTGCACCTCCTGTTCCTGCTTGTGTTATTGTAATCTTTGTGGATATGGAGGTGATGGAACTTTCAGTTGAACCGGACAACTTTTCTGAGTAGGTAAATTGCATCCAAAGAAGATTTTAAAGTATTTGAATTCACTAAGTTAGGATTTACCTTGTTAGTCTTTGCAGATTCTGACTCTTTTGGTATAGGGACTTCAACAGCTAGTTGACTTTCCCCCTTTTCAACAGGCTCGTCTTCAACATCAATCAATTGGGGTTTCAAAATTTTACCACTTCGCAATGCCACTACCTTTATATGTTCTCTACCCAAATTACTTAAATTCTCAGTATCGCTTGGCAAGGTTCCTTGTGGTCTATTACGAAGCTCCGTAGCTAACTGACCGATTTGGTTTTCCAAATTTTTTAGTGTTGCTACTTGACTTTGGATCAAAGCATCATTCTTCGCTATGTATGCTGTCAACAAGTTCTCCAAACTATTTAATGATTTAGCTTGAGATGGTTTTGGAGCTTACTGATTAAACCCCTGAGATTGGTTGGGTCTATGCTGTACAAAGTTGTTGTTTGGTCCATTTCCTTGGTTGCTCTAAGAAAAGTTGGGGTGATTACGCCATGAAGGATTATAGAAGTTGGACTAAGGTCCTTGTCCAGTCCTATTTTGATGTTGGTTCCCCACATAGTATACTGACTAGGGATTCAATGGGCAATTCTTGAAAGAATGACCTTCCCCACAGTATACACAGGAAACTACTTCAAACGAACTTGGTGGCTAAGCTGCAAAATTATTAGCACCATTAGTGGTAAACTGCTTTAACATAGAGGAAATAGATGATACCTAAGCTGATAACGAAGTGAGAGCATCATCTTCATGAACTCTGGCTATACGTCTTCTTGAAGCTGTTCGATTTGTTGGCCATTAATAGTTGTTGCTCGTGATCCTCTCAATGATCTCATAAGCCTTATTACAAGACTTAGACAAAATTGCACCATTCACAGAAGCATCTACCATCAATCTTGTATGTGCATTAAGACCATTATAGAATGTCTCCAACTAGATACAATAAGGAATCCCATGATGAGGACACTTACGAAGTAACTCCTTGAATCATTCCCAAGCCTTATACAAAGAGTCGTCATCTAATTATTGGAAGTTGTTATCTCGTTTCTCAACTTAGCATTTTTGCTATGCGAGAAATACTTAACCAAAAATCTCTCCACTAATTCTTGTCATGTAGATATAGAACTTGGTGGCAATGAATTGAGCTATGCTCGTGCTCAATCCTGTAACGAGTACGGAAACAACTTCAACCTCAGTGTGCCTTCAGTCACACCAGCTATCTTGAATGAGTTACTCAGCTCCATAAACAATCGAAGGTGGAGATGTGGATCTTCCGTGGGCATACCACTAAATTGGCCCACCGTTTTTAGCATTTGAAACATCACTGGTTTTAATTCGAATTGGGTTGCCTCAATATCTGGCCTTCTAATTCCTGGATTTAACTCATTGAAAAGTGGCACAGCATATTGTCTGATGCATCGATCCCTATCATCGGCAATGAGGATAGGATTCTACACATGTTCGGCTTCATTACCTTGGTCTTGATTTTGATTTCCAAGGTCCATCTCGTTCTGTCTCTGAACTATTCATTCAGGTCGTCTTTTTCTAAAAGTTCACTCAATTTTAGGGTCTATGGGAGTAAATCGATAATCTGATCTATGCCCATAAACACCTAGAAATAAAATTACAAAATTAAAAAGAGTAAGTTAGTACTGTTAGGAATAGCCAAATTGAAAATAAATAATTTCACAAAAATGACTATGGCAACAGTTGACAATCCCCGACAACGGTGCCAAAAACTTGTAATGTTCGGGTTTGTGCAAGTGTACACAATTGTTATCAAGTAATAAGTAAGTATCGAGTTATCGTCTCCATAGGGATTGTATTTGTGCTAAGTCACTTAATTTGTAAAAATGTATTAACAATTTGATAAATAAAAACAATATAATTGAGAAGTGATGAAAAATTAAGTATATGAAACTAAATGCAATGATCCCTAATGCAATTTATCCTAAGTATGCAAACTATATGAATGAGATAGATTTTAGCAGAATTAACACAATAAGCAACAATTATAACATATATAAGCTAGGACAATAACTTTAATTAAACTCAAATTATTATCAATATACTTATCAATATTCAGAAAAACATTCCATGACAACTCGATCTTTCAAGAGTTTGGAAACCACGTTAGGTCCTTTCGGAATCCTTTACTTAGTAAATACTCATTTTACTGATCCTTATTTACTAAGGGTTTTTTAGTATTTTTGCGAGGTAATAGGGACGTGTTAGGTTTGAAGCAGTTTAATCACACAAATCTAAAAACTATGCAGATAACAGAGCTTGCTTAAGGATGTTATGCAACCTGCAATTTAATCAGGTTAGGATCCAAATTGAGCATGCACATTTCAATTATGCATCCATTAATCGTCGACTGGTTAGGAACGCTTAGCTAATTTAGGTGCATTTCAATAACGTATGAACGAAATTCAGACTTGATTTTAATTGAAAACATGATCGATTGAGGCAAAAATATTATAAGCATGAATCAAATAATTATTATTAAATCAAAGTAATCATCCTAGCTTAAATAAAATTAAGCTATCATTGTTGTAAACATTCTTGAATTAAATTGAAGTAAGAAAGATTAAACCCAATTCAGAGTGGCTATCACCCAAGACTCTGACTGATGAGGGCTCCTTCGTTCCTTCGCTTTGCTCCTTTGCTGATAGCTCTCCGAGGTGGCCGACCAAGGGTTCTTTAAGAGGCTAATTTGCTCAAAATCTTTATGCAAATATGATGATAGGTGTGAGGGCTAAGAAGGCTAAGAGAATTAAGAGAGGAGAGAATGATGAATGAGTGAGGGATGAATGAGAAATGAGGGATGATTGAAAAAGTGAGAAAGGGGCTCTTATTTATAGGTGAGGCGTGGGAGCTAGTTTGCTAAAAATAAGAGTGTCCATCTTTCAAAACTCCTTCCAAGGGTGGTCGGCCATGAATTGAGGAATGTGGCTGATTTTGCTTGATTCTTGGTCAATTTGAGTGCCACAACAACTCAGGACTAAGACTCGGTCACCAGCAAATCTTGGGCAAATCTCTGATTTCTTCAACTCTTCAAGGACCTTGTGTAATTAAACCAAAAGATGGTCTATGAACCTCCATATTTAGCTGAATTTTGGGTTGACTTGACCCTCCATTTGGACAGTTTTGTAGTCAAATTAAAGCTCTCAGACCTGGCCAAAAATAAATCAATAAGTTAGAGGTCCAAAGAATTAAATTTTACCAACTTAATTAAATTAATTAAAACCCAAATTATTAATGAAATATTTTAAAATGAATTATTAAATATAATTTTATAGTTTATTATTTAATTTAATCATGCATGGCCCACTTTATGTCATAAAAATATAATATGCTCAATTTAATATAAAATAAGTCATTTTATGCATGAAAACAATATAATAAAGCATAAAATCACATTTCAATAATTTCTATGCCCTGTTTTCATATTTTCACATATTTAATTAATTTATTAAACAATTACTTGGTTTTAACAATAAATTTAAGTAAAAAAGTAATAATTTATATAGGAAAAATCCTTTATATTTTTCAGTTTACACTTACCGACCCTACAGTAGGTTCACAGTCGACTTGGGCAGCATGTGCAACCCTAGAAAACATTGTAACTAAATGGGCCCACATGTCCAGATTGGCCTAGGCCCGTATGGATCACACGGCCTGGCCCAAATTCCCACACTCTAGTGTGGACCCACACATTCGTGTGGCCCACATGACCTAATTCGGTCAAGCCTGTGTGTTGCACACGGCCTACCTAGCCATCACGCCGCTGTGACTAGTGCATGGCTCGGCCTTCATTGACCACACGGGTGGCGTTGACAGTTTGCAATTTTGACTTTTGTCGAATCCAATTTTTTGCATTTTCGGGTACACACCTAGTATCGACTCGATGCAAAACCACTCCCAAGCTTTCCCAAAGCCCAAAATCTACAAAACAACGCTCGAAATTAGACTTCATATCCGATTAAATTGAAACTACGAAACCAAAATACATTCGACATTTACTCTATCACCCCGAACGATTCGATTACAACAATGCGATGGAAGAGCCCCGTTCTTTACGATTCAACACCGCTAAAACCCAGCAATCAGACTAACGACAACAAAGCATTAACTTAAGAATGACACTACACTAAATCCACACTTAAATTGAGAAGTAAAACTTGCCACAACAACCACCCCACGAGCCGAAAGCACCCAAAAGCTTAATCAGGTAAACGCGAAAGGGGAAGACAAGAAAGGGAAAATTTAACAGAATGATGGTGAACAGAATTGACGTGATTCTTTTTGCCAGAGAGAAAAAATATTTGAAAAAAAAAGAAAGATAATAAAATTAAAATAAAATCCAGAGGTTATCAAGAATCCCTCAATTATCTCCACTAACCCACTCCTCAGAATTCCAACTTCACTGAAACACTTGCGCAGTAACGGGCAAAAATAAATTCCCATGCTTGCGCAAGGACTCGAACACCTAACCATAAGCAAACTAACACTCCACTTATCCATCAGACCAACAGGCCTATTCTGTTTAGATTTTAAAAACAATTTAATATAAGCCCGCTGAGTAGAGATAAGGCTTAATTCAAAAAATAACAGAAATTGCCCAAGCTAGAGCTTGAACTTGGGACCTCTCACACACACCCAGAACACTTACCCACTAAAGTAGGTACTCAATTGTCACTTTTTCACAAAAGCAAAAATAAGAATTTTGGGGCGTTACAGCCGGGTTTAGGGTGTGACAGAGTGCGTAAGTATTATTATTTAATATTTATGAGTCAAATATAGTAATATAATAAATTTTGATTTGGTAATTTTATATTTTTTGAATGAATAGTTAAGTTCAAGTAGTATATCCTTAAAGTCAAGTAGTTTTAGAAAATGAGGTATCGGGGCCTCATTTCTATAAACCGAGCCTGTAAATATTTTATTAAATATTTATAGAGTGTTTTTAGATCTATATTAAAATTTGGTTAAGAAATTTTAATGTTTAGATAGTTAATTAATTAAAAAGGACTAATTTGTAAAGGATGTAAAATCTAGTCATTATTGAATTACAGCGATTAGATGGTTTAATTATTAAATGAGGGAGGTTTTATATTGCAATTATACCAATTAAACTATTAGTGGACGGTTTTGGTTAATTAAGTTTATGAAATTTGATTAATTTTAAAAGGGCAAAATTATAAATTTATAATTAAACGAAAATTAAAAGGCAACCTCAACATATTTAGCATTTCAGGGTTTTGAGTGCAGAAACTCACTTGATGTTTTCTAACCTTATCCACTTAGCTTTTCCTCGCACCAGAGCTTTCATTCTCTTGACAGCTAGGAGAGACAACCAATTCATGGGTTAAACTCAAAAATCCAAGTTTGAAATTAATTTTTCTAGAAACATACAGAATCTTTAAAATGGTTTTTGGAAAACCTTAACTTATGTTCTTAAATATCGTTTTTGCAACACCACTAATCTTTATTCGTCACCGAAATAGGGTTATAGAGCATTACCAAACTACCTGCAACACCCCAAACCCGACCTAGACGTTATGACCGAATCTGGCGTGTCACATCGAAGTGTTTTTCTAACAACAAGACTTATCGTTATAAATCCAATTATAAGCCAAAGACCTTTTTGATACTATTACCAAATTATCTCGTTACCAATGTATGCCATACTATTTGCTTATGATATATTAACTCAACTTAAACCACAGAAGCATTTTAAAAACTTTGATGTTTAACGCTCGTGTTCTTCTGGAAACCATGAATATTTTGAAAACTTGTGTTTTCCTAGAGTAGCATTTTAATATAAGAAACCAAAAGCCCAATTAAAACTTAAACCCACAAATGGCCTTATTACATGATCGTAACCCAATAGGAAATTTAAAAATAAATAAAGTCAAGTTGCAAATCAACTGCAACTATGTAGCTACCTCCGAGTCCCTCGTGGCTCCAAATCACCTAAGGCTGGTGATTACCTACACAGTTAAAAGAAAGGGTGAGTTTACGAGAACTCAGTGTGTAATCCATTATCGGTCAAATAGTAACCAGTGTATGCGGTAATAGTGTGGGCCTTAGCCCTATACAATATCGTATGGGCCTAAACCTAATACAGTATTAGTACAGTGCAAATATGCAACCCATCCTAAATCTGTCCAGCACACCACCCATACCAACCAACACACCATGTGGGATATAATTTGACCTACCCAACCAGCACACCAATATCACAGCAAAGCTGCCAGTAATAATAACGCAGCACAGCTGCCAATAACAGTAAGTGTGGCAAGCCACCAGTAATAGTAAACGTGACATAGTCACCAATACAGTACTTCCTCCATATCAAAACCCCAACCCCATGCAGTATGTCATGTCATAAATAACACGTGTATGCAAAGACACACTCAGTACAGTCATAACAATATCATACAGTTATCAATCAACCAATCTCTAGGGATATGACAGTCATTTTCGTCCATTAGGGGTAAAACGATAATTTTTCCTATTTTGGTTATTTCACTACTTTTGGTGTCTCGATACAGATTGTAACCTCTTAGAAGATCTGCCATCGTCTTGAGCGACTCATATAACTTATATGGCCAAATGGTGAAAATGGGCCCAAAGGCCATCGTCGGCACAAGTGCGCCCATGACGGCCCAAGCCCACGAGCCCATGCCTTGTGGGCTCGATTTACCACACGAGCATTCGCACGCTAGTGAGGCCTCAAATGCCAAAGTTTTAGCTTTTCAGCTTTCGCCGATTCGCAGTAAAATAGGAGTGTAAATACACACCTATTCTGATTTTCTGACAATAACGATTTACGGTGTACAGTTACACACCTGCTATGGATTGTAGTTGAAACGCTTCCAAGATTAAACACCGACGATAACAACAACCCCATCAATAGTCTCAAACCCTCGTTAATCCATCATCATAATATTGAAAATGTTTTAATCAAACTAACTCTACTTACCAATCAACAACTGCAACCACCTCTAGCCCCCAAAACCCCGTATTCTTTTCAATGCTATTACCTTCACAAGAACTATTAACCGATACATAAGAATCTACAATCCCAAAAGAATATATAAACTATGCTTAAAGCACTTACCACAAATCAAAAGATCCCTTGCATGGGAAAAGTAATCGGCCTACACCTTGGTTAAGGAAAACGAGTCCCTAGCAACATTCGAACGAAAAAGAAGGTGTTAGAAGAACTTATCCTTACGGCAAACAAAGAGACAACTGCCTTTGGCCCAAGAGATACTAAAAACTGAGCATGGAGAACGAAGCCAGCCAAGATTCAGCTAGAGTAACCACTTACCCAAAAATCGAAGAGATGAAGAAACGGTTAGGAACAAGGAGTATTCGGCTATCTTGAAAAGAAAAAAATAATGAATGGGAAAAAGAAGAAGTTGAGTTTGGCTTAATGTAACGCCCCTAACCCGTATCCATCACCGAAATAGAGTTACAGAGTATTACTGGAGTTACCAATTTATTTATCAGATATTTTATTTCATCTAAAGTTCATATTTGGAACCAATTAAAATCAACATATTGCCCTTTAAACGTACTTATTTTTCTCGACATGTTTTATTTGAATTTATTACTCATCTCAATATACTTAATTTCCTTGTATCAACGTATCAAAGATAATCACATATTTACATGTCATGATAAATATCACTCTCTTGCCATTTCTTAAACATAAATAAGATAATTCATTATATCGATATTTCATGCATTTAAAAATACAATTCAAGTTACACTAACTTACCTTGTTGCTTCTTCATGTTTATAATTTCATTAATTCGATATCTTTTCTTTTCCACGTTCAAGTCCCGTATTCGAGTCATCCGGATCTTTACAAATAAATTTGATTATCGTTTTAATTTATTTCATGTTCTAATACATTCAATTAATGCTCTAAACAAAATTACCATTTTGCCCCTAAACTTTTAATTAATGGAGATTTCATCCTTAGGCTCAAAAAAATAAAATTCTTACAATTTAATCCTTATTTCCATCCATTATTCTCAATAAAATAAAATTGATAACAACCCATGAATTCTATAAAATATTAGAATTTTCCATAATTTTAACACTTTTTAATTTAATCCTTAAAACATGTTTTTCCCCGATGTTGAACTAAGTTAATAATTTCATTCAATTTTGAAATTTTAAATAATAAAATAATCCATTTCATGCAAATTGGTCATTTATAACATTTTTACAAAATTGCCCATAAAGTTTTACTTTTATTCAATTTAGTCCCTAAGCCTAAAACATGCAAATTAGTCATGCTAGCTGAATATTCATACATATTTTCCTCCTATCCTCTCCATTCCACATCCTATATTTATATAACATGCTATAGGTAACATTATCAATAATTTCACTATTTACTTATATGTATATTCAAAACTGTCCATTTGCGTCATATTCACTAAATTATTTATATCTTGAGCTTAAGAACTAAAAATTAAGATCTGATAATTTTCTATGAAATTAGACTTATGTGTCTTATTACCATAAAATTTTCAGAATTTTTACTTTAGCCAATAATTACAGTTTATTCTTTAAAGTCACCTTTATTCTACCGTCTGACAGTTCTGACCCTTCTTAACTAAAAATTAATTATATAATTGTATAGGATTTGGATGATGTTCTAATTTCTTTATATTGAAAATAGACTCATTAAATATTTTAAAAATATAACTTTAAGTACCTAATTATTTTTCTCCAATTTTTTATGATTTTCCAAAGTTAGAACAGGGGAACCCAAAATCATTCTGACCTTGTCTCACTAAATTTATTATATCTCACAATTTACGATTCCATTGCTTACACCGTTTCTTCTATAATAAAATAGACTCAATAATATTTAATTTCACATTTTTTTCATCCTTTAATTCCATTTCCACAATTTATGGTGATTTTTCAAAGTTAGCCTACCGCTGCTGTCCAAAACTGTTTTAGTGCAAGATGTTTATTTACCATGTTTATAACACCCTTTTTTTCTTTCTCTACACTATTTCTCATTACTTTCTCTTTTTTTTCTTCACTAGCATATCAAGAACATAAGACCATATATAAGAAAACTCTACATTAACATCAATTCCATGCTTTTTGATTAATATTAATCTTAAAAATGTATTGAAATCTTGATGTTCTTACCTTGTTCCATTGATTTCAATCTTTAACTTGATTTTCTCTCTCCTTCAGCTTCCTTTTCTTGAATCCAACTTGATATTCTAACTTCTCATAGTCTCCTTAACATTTTTCTCTCTTGGTAGCTATGGAAATTCTTTTGATTTTTGGGTGAAAATGATGAATTTTTGGTTGAAGGACCAAATTGTAAAGAATGCAAACTTTCTTTCTTTCTCTCTTCCTCTCATGTTAGTGCATGGGAAAGATGATGGATGGTGTGTGTGTGTGTGTGTTTTTTTTCACCACACACACACATATATATATACTAAATAAAATAATAAAATATTTTATTAAAATATTAAATAAATAATAATTATCTATTTAAATAATTATAAAATATCACCATCATCATCATTACTTTCTAGATTTCTCTCTCTTCTAATTGACCATTTTGCCCTTTCTGATCTTTTAAAATTCCATTCTTGAGCCATCACTTAATTTAGTAAAATTACAATTTAGTCCCTCATAATTCTTCACCTATTCAATTTGGTCCTAATTCATCAATTTTCCTTAGTTTCTAGATCATTTCACCCTTAAAATATTTGCACTATTAGTCCTTCAACTTTTTCATAGTTACACTTTAATCCCTCAAATTTTGAGTATTTACTCTTGGGCCACAAAACTTTTCTCATTTTTATAATTTAGTCCTTTCTTGAATCAATATGTCATAATCTACTTCCCAATGATATAACTCAATTTTCCTCTTCTTGTCACTTTGTTTCCTTATTTTACTATATTAAGGATAATATCTTAGTGTAGAAATTTTCAGGGTGTTACACTTAATCAAACTTTAGGAATAAGAGAAGAAATGTTGAGAACAAGACAATAATAGGTTCGGCTAGAAAATAAAGGAATAGTCAACCGATATTCGGCTAATGAGTGATTCGACAGCTTTTGAAACAAAGAATAGAGAAAAAGTTTGAGAAGAAACGACACAAGACTTTCAGTATATTGACACTTACGATTCTACACAAAAGATTTGTACTAAACAAATCCTAAAGAAACACAAGTGATTACCAAAGAAATCGGCACTCGAGAGAAAAGGAGCCAAAAAGGTAAAAACCACAAAATGCCTAAAAGGAAATTCGGCCCCTACTCAAACACCATTTGCCGAAAATGCACATCCCAAACCCCTTAGTGGAATTTTGCACCAACAAGCTACCCATTTCGGCACCAACAAGCTACCCATTTCAAACTCTTATCACTAGAATTCAAATCCAACACCAACTCTTGTCGTCCCTTGATAGCAAAATGAAAGCTCCTTGCTTGCCATGGGATTCGAACCCTTACCCTCACAATAGCCATGTCACGCCACCACCACTAAGCCACAAGCTCATTTTTGACATAAAATTACACACACTTGAACATAAGTCCTATCTGCTAACAACCAATTTCACTTATGAACAAAACTAAAAATTTTTCCAAATTCCAAACTCGAACCCAGGCTTCCTAAAAACCCCCAAACATACCCAAAACAATTGACCACCAAAGCAACCATGAATTTTTATGCCAAATCATGCAAATTTGCAGATCCTATATTTTTGGGGCATTACACTACCGAAATAATAAACCATTTAATTCATACATCAACCCAAATATCATCAAATTACAATCAAATACATTCATAATGTCCCTTAATCGAGCCCTTGAGGCCCTAAAAATACTATAGAAACAATTCGGGTCTAAATCGAAAACATTTGAAAATTTTAGGAAAAATTTGAAAATTTTAAACTGCATGTAACACCCCCGTACCCGAGACCGTCACTGGAGTCGAGCATGAGGTGTTAACGGACTTAATTCATTAATTAAACAGCTCAAACAATTTATTTTAGAATTTCCAGACAAGCTGGCTAACTGCGCCACAGTCGCTAAAATAATCCATATCTCGAGTTTCTAAACTCGAAATTAAATTCCGTAAATTTTCCCTAAAACTAGACTCATATATCTACTCAGTAATTTTTTTCTAGAATTTTTGGTTGAGCCAATTAGTACAGTTTATTAGTTAAATTTTCTCCTATTTTAGGGTTCCGCTACTCTGACCCCTGTGTATTTCGAATTAGATATCTACCTGTACAGAGTTTCAATGACTATGCTGTTCATTTCTCATAAAACTATACTCATTAAGGATTTCATGCATGTAAGGTAAAACTCCTAATTGTTTTTTTACAATTTATGGTGAATTTTTAAAGTCAGAACAGGAGATTTAGAGATCACTCTGACCCTATTCCAAAAAAACTTAAATATCTCATAAAATATAACTCATTTACCGTTTTATTTCTTCCATATGAAAATAGACTCATCAATATTTGATTCCATAACTTATTCATCATTTAATTCCACTTATACTATTTTTAGTGATTTTTCAAATTCACATCACTGCTGCTGTCTGATTCTATTTTGTGGCCAATTTTACCTTTCCAAGGATTTTCATGGTTTAGTTAAGACATATAGCATACATGTTATCATATATAAACTTGATTAGCCATTCCAATAGCTAATAATTCTCAAACATTTCCATTCCATGTAACACCTCTTACTCGTGTTTGACGCGGAACAGGGTACGAGGCATTACTGGACTTAATCACTAATTATCGTATAAAAACCGATTCATAATTTCACTCTAATTTAAAACTTTTTCAAACACATTCAAGCTGTCCCTTAAAAAGAGCTTACAAGGCTCATATCATGCTTTAATTCAACCACACACATAGACAAGCATGCACATTCATAAATTGCATCATTTAATTAATAACATAATCAAGACTATCTACATTAAATGACTTCATACAATAGAGACCTTCAAATAACATAGGTCAGTATTTTAAGCCAATTCCTAGCAACTTAATAACAATTAAACGAGTCTCCATACATGCCAAAGACTTCAAATACTTTAAAACCTTTATATATCGATCAATAGTTTGATAGTGTGATTTAACCTCCGGCAACCTCCAACTCGAGCTAACATCTGCGACACTATAGGAAAAAGGAAAGGAAGGGAGTAAGCATTATAGCTTAGTAAGTAAGTATGTAAATATTAATAAACAATACATTATCATACTTTAAAAAAAGTCACAATATGTTCCCGGAATATTACCATCACAAACACACATACTTTTACTATTACAATCATAAACAGGTTCAAAATAAGCTGTCTAGTAGAGTACCAGCAAATAAATTATTTATTTTTGGAGCTACAGAACTCAAAATTACAAACTGTTAATTTTTCTTGAAACTAGATTCACATATATTCTTACCATAAAATTTTCAGAATTTTTGGTCTAGCCAATTAGTACATTTTATTCATTGAAGTTACCCCTGTTTCACTGTTCAATTGTTTTGACCACTCTTCACTTTGAATCAATTTTGTCCTCGTAAAGAATTCAAAGGATGTTCTCGTTAATTTCATTTTAAACTATACTAATTAAGGATTTCAAGCATATAAATTATATCCCCTAATTATATGTGTACAATTTTTAATGATTTTTCCAAGTCAGAATAGGGGATCACGTAGTCATTCTGAACCAGTCTCTCAAAAACTTAAATATCTCATAATATAGAATTCCTTTGCTTGCTCTGTTTCTGTTATATGAAAATAGACTCATTAAGCTCTAATTTGATAAATAGACTCATTAAGCTCTAATTTGATATCTCATTCAGTCTCTGATTCAATTTCTACTATTTTTGGTAAATTTTTAGATTCACGTCACTGCAACTATCCAGAACAGTTTTATTGTCAATTTTGATCTTTCACACTTCAATTGTATTCATCACTTTCCCATAACAACCTTTCCAATTTCCAATCACATATCGAGCATATTGCTCATAAGTTACACACGTATATACTTACACTTATCATCACAAAGTCATACACAATTTCATTTAATCAATTTCCCAGTTGAACGCTTCGGAATAATAACAGATACGCGATGGTATCGCACACAGCCCACCTTTAAAATCGAAGCTCTCTTGTACATATAGTGGCCTTCACTTAGCACCACTCATGTGACCTAGCTCGATTGTACACATAATTTTGGCTCTCTTGTACACATGGTGAACACTTAGTACCACCCATGTGACCTAGCCAGTTTATCTCGTAGCTGTCTTGTCTACATGGTGTCCTTCATCTGGAACCACGCATGCGACCTAGCTACATGTATCCCTAGCTCTCTTGTCTACATGGTGTACACATAGTATCACCCATGCGACCTAGCTACATCATAATGTCTCGTAGCTCTCTTGTACACATGATGTGCACTCAGCACCATACATGTGACCTAGCTACATACCATCTGTATCATCCAATCTTTCCGAAGGTTCAACCGGGATTTCTCTCTCTTTCTAATACTTGATTCCATACTTCTAATAGTCAATTATGATTCAAAAATCAGCTACAATACATAAAATATGCTGAAATACAAAAACATAATAAAGATAATGTATTATTTACATACAAACTTACATATTTTCTCATTTCCATGTCGAATTAATATTGAACATTTAAATCATCATAATTATACTTACTTTCAACATCTCGGCAATCATAGTAAATATATCAATTTTACATTGAAACATGCAGAAATTAATGCTTATTATACATATGAACTTACCTCGATACTAAAACGACCATTTTACCAACTTTCCAGATTTTCGATTTTTCTCCCATTCTAGATTCAAATCTCATTTTTCGGGATCTAAAACATCATATTTTACTTATTTAATTAATGTACTATTCAAAATAGTCCTTATCTCAAACTTTGGAAAAATTACAATTTTGCCCCTAAACTTTTACGTATTTACACTTTTGCCCCTAGGCTCGGGAATTAAAATTCATCCCTTATTCTTATGTTTTATGACATTCTGATCATTTTTCCTTTCTATGGCAACATCAAATTCTCACTCTAACACATAGTTATGAACAATAACAACTTTTACCGATTAAGTTGTTTTACTCATTTTTTCTTAAAACCGCTTAGCAAAAGTTGTTTAACATAATTTCAGCCTTCATATTCTACCATAAAACATCAAAATAAACACATTTCACTATGGGTATTTTTCCAAATATGAACCCTATCTTAAATTATTGCTAGAATAAGCTTAATCAAGTTACCAGGATTCTAAAATCGTAAAGAACTTGAAAAACGGGCTAGAACGGTCTTACTATTGAGCTTGGAAAGCTTGAAAACCCTAGCCATGGCTTCCTCCATGCTAATTTCGGCCTCCATGAAAAATATGAGTCAATTTTGGCTTTATTTTCCCTTTTTATTTCTTTTAATTACCAAATGACTAAAATGCCCTTAATGCCTTTCTTTAAAATTTTGTCCTATTCATGCCCATTTTTGTCCAAACAAAATATAATGGTCTAACTTTCATTTAAGGACATCCTTTTTAAACCCCCATTTCAATCAAGTACTTATGAATTAGAACACATATTTTGCAACTTTTGCAATTTAGTCCTAAAAGTCCAATTAAGCACTTTATCAGTAAAATTACGTAACGATATTTTTACACAATATTTTAATCAATAAATAAACCTTAAAACTTAATCGGAATAAATTTTTCGACTTCAAATTCGTGGTTCTAAAACCATCGTTCCGTTTAGGCCCTAAATTGGGCTGTTATAGCAACTTCTGCAAATAAGCCCTAATAGGCAAATTAAACATGCAATCTATAAAATTTCTTATCAATACCCTAACACATGAATCTAATCACTCGGCAAATCATAAAAATTAATCGAAATAAACTTTTCTATCTCAGATTTATGGTTTCACAACCACTATTCCATTTAGGCCCTATTTCGAGATGTTACATTCCATCCATGGGCCATATCGTAAGATTATACACACAAAATGATTGGAATGCTATACATGCCATATTTCCAAAAATTAAAAGTCATTATACCGCGATTGTCTAGTGATAGTGTGAGCGTGCCTCCGACCGTCCCGATTTCCAAATTGACTTGTCAAAACTACAAGAATGAAAAGGAGGGAGTAAGCATAGATGCTTAGTAAGTCCACATGCAAATAACAAATAACTTAACAAAGCAATTATACCAACCAACATTAGCATAACATCACCAAAAGATATATCACATTTCTATTTATCATTCATCATCTTACCATTTTATTGTTGTTGTATCAAGTCTCAACCCGAGGGTTAAGTACATACCTGTCCAAAGTGCCCATTCCACAACACTTACCAATACGTCACTTGCATCTTGAGTATTCTTCGATTTCACTAGAATTTTACCCGTTGAACACATCGAAATATAACTCAGATACATGGAAAGTCTACACATAAGTGCCACATATGTAGCCAAGCTACCATGTAACCCGCCCATAAGCGAACTCGGACTCAACTCAACGAGCTCAGGCATTCGCATCCATAAGTGAACTTGGACTCAACTTAACGAGCTCGGATGCCTAGTTACATCTCACGAACTCGGACTCAACTCAATGAGCTCGGACATTTGCATCTATAAGTGAACTCAGACTCAACTCAATGAGCTCGGATGCCCAGATATCCTAATCTATTCCTAAGGTTCAACGGGACTTTCCTCGTTCGTACTCCTTTACCATTCTCCTTGGAATACCAATGACGATACTTCAGTAGTCTTTCACATTTTTCACATAATTCATAAAATTTTTGCATGTTGTCCAACAATGACCACAAAGCATAGAATTGCATGATAACAATCATAATATCGTATAAATAGCATTAAATGATTTAAAATAACGATTATATTACAATATTTACATATGAACTTACCTCGATACAAAATGAGAATAGTCGAGCCTATCCCTCATAAACTTTATTTTTCCTCCGATCTCGACTCGAATCTCTTTTCTCTTGATCTATAATACCAAATTAATTTATTTAATACACACATTCATGAAAACAGCCCCTAGTACGAACTTTGGCAAAATTACCATTTTGCCCCTAAACTTTCACATATTTACACTTTGCCCCAAGGCTCATAAATTAAACCTCATCCTATTTTCTTATGTTTTATGACATGCTGATCATTTTTCCCTTCTATAGCAGCATAAATTTCACACTCTAACATGTACTTATGAATATTAGGTATTTTTACCGATTATGTCATTTTACTCGTTTTTACGAAAAATCACTTAGCAAAAGTTGTTTAACACAATCTCAAACTTCATATTCTACCATGAAACATCAAAATTCATACATATCATCCATGGGTAAAATTTTAAATATAAACCCTAGCTCAAAATATTGGTAGAAATAGGAAACCGAGCTACAAGGATTTCAAAAATGTAAAGAACATTAAAAACGAGCATCGAAATCACTTACAATCAAGGCTTAAAAGTGTTGAAACCCTAGCTATGGTGGAGAGCAAAATTCGGCAACAACTTATGGAGAAGATGATCATTTTTGTGTTATTTTTCCCATTTTATTTCATTTAATATCCAAATGACCAAAATGCCCTTCCTTACTAAACTTTCAAAAATTCCATCCATGTCCAATTTTTGTCCATAAACTTAAAAATTGGTCAAATTTCTATTTAAAACCTCCTAATTAATATTTCAAAGTAATTTCATACTAGAAACTTCTAGAATGCAAGTTTTGCAACTTATTCAATTTAGTCCCTAACTTCAAATTAAGCACTTTATGCATAGAATTTCTTCACGAAATTTTCACAAAATCATGCAATCATATCATATACCTCAAAATAATCATAAAATAATTACTTCTATCTCAAATTTTATGGTCTCAAAACCACTATTTCGATTAGGCCCTAATTTGGGTTATCGCACTGCAGGGGTCACACAATCATGTGGCTTGGCCGTGTGAATCACACGGCTGAGACACATGCTCGTGTCTCAGAATATGTGGACGTTAAAAATAGGGACACAACCGTGTCCCAGCCCGTATCCATGTCAGTGTAACTCACTGACTTGGTCACACAGCCAAGGCACACGCCCATGTGCCAGTCTATGTGCTACAATATGTAACAACCTGACTTGCATACCTTGAACCTACAAGGGACACACGGCTGAGACACACACCTGTGTCTCAGGCCGTGTGGCCTCAAAATAAACCTTTAAACACAAGTTTACCATTTCAAATTGCTTGGACCTTAAGAAACTCGAATACTAACCAAAATACCAAATCAAAATTACATTAATGGGGTCAAAAACACATCAAAACCACCCTATATGTGCCTAACCAATTACCCTCATTGGTACCACAATTATATACAACTTTACCTCAAAATACACGTTAATTCAATTCATCAATTCATTCAAGCAATACCAAATCAATATACCTAACAAAATTAGCACAATCACAACAATTCAAATATGTATAAGCCACACAAACTAGCATAACATTTATACCTCATTCTCATACCATTTGCAAATTGGTAATTTGCACAAAATATCATTCATAACATTTACATAAACCAAACATTAACCAAAATAGCACAAGAGCCTATACATGCCATATAATTCGGATTTAATGTTTCAAAAACTATTGAGATAAACTGGATAGTGTGACTTGAGTGCTGATCTGATCGCCCAACCTTCCGAAAATTTACAATGACATTAAACAACACAAGTAAGCTTAATGGAGCTTAGTAAATTTGACAAGTTAAATGATAAATCTTACCGAGCTAACTATAATAATTCAAATAATAAAATCATCAAAGAGAACTCCCTGTCTGTAACACCCCGAACCCGAGATCGACACCGGAATCGAACACGAGGTGTTAACAGACTTTAAACCCCTTATAAAAAAAAATTTCCCAGACACTGCCAATCTGCGTACTAGTCGCTTTAAAAATCATATCTTGAGTTTCACAACTCGAAAATCAGTTTCGCGATTTTTCCCTGAAACTAGACTCATATGCCAATATACATATTTTTTTCTAGAATTTTTGGTGGGGCCAATTAGTACAGTTTATTAGTCAAAGTCTCCCATGTTACAGGGATCGACTACACTGACCTTTGCGCATTACGACCTGGATATCTCCCTGTACAGAGCTTCAATACTGATGCCGTTTGTTTCTATAGAAACTAGACTCAGAGAGGAATCTATACATATATGGTATGACTCCTAATTATCTCTGGTTAATTTATAGTGAATTTCCAAAGTCGGAACAGGGAATCCAGAAACCGTTCTGGCCCTGTCTCACGAGAACCTGAATATCTCTTAACATACTGTCTGTATGATTGTTTCGTTACTTTCCTATGAAATTAGATTCATCAAGGTTTGTTTACATAATTTATTCACTATTTAATTCCCTTCCTACTATTTTTAGTGATTTTCCAAATCTACATCACTGCTGCTGTCAGCATCTGCCTTTAAGGTAAACTTTACCTATTTCATGGTTTCCATGATTCAACTAGCCCTTTTTGCATAAATAGCACAATTTATGATAGTGATTAACCATTCCTATGGCTAATCCTTTGTCAAGCATATCCACACTGAATGATTATAACATTATACTCAAACACATATAAGCCATTTTCGCATGGCTATCCAAAATTATACAAGTCCAAAGGGTCCACGACCCACAACAAACGGGTAGTCCTATACATGCCATTTCGAAGTTCAACCAAAATTGTACCAAAAGGGGGCTTTGATAGTGTGGGCGACTTTGACCTCAAGATCCCGAGTCCGATAGCTGGAGAACCAAATCTATAAAACAGAGGAGCAATGAAACGGAGTAAGCAATTTATGCTTAGTAAGTTTTGAGCAATGAATTCCAGCACAACAAAAGTATAGCATTCATATAGCTAAACGGATAATTTCATATGCACAAATTTACGATATCGTACTTGCTTCACATTGTCATCCCTTATGTACATACACAAAAGATCAACTCAGCCAAAGGCCGGTAGCTCGTTTATCAACTGAGCGAATACTTATTTGTAAGGGCTCAACTAAATTCAAGCACATACGAAACATACCTCAATGTTGGGATGTTTCGAGAGTATTAACTGGAATTTTACAGCAAGTTCATTCATTCCCAAATCACGTACCTTCGGAATTTAACCGGATATAGCTCCTCGTTCAAATGCCTTCGGGGCATAGCCCGGTTATAGTAATTCGCACAAATGCCTTCGGGACTTAACCCGGATTTAGTAACTCGCACAAATGCCTTCGGGCTTAGCCCGGAATTAGTATCTCGCACAAATGCCTTCGGGCTTAGCCCGAAATTAGTATCTCGCACAAATGCCTTCGGGCTTAGCCCGGAATTAGTATCTCGCACAAATGCCTTCGGATCTTAGTCCGGATATTGTCACTTAGCACAAGCCTTCGGGACTTAGCCCGGACATCATTCAAATAACCATGCACATTTAACAATAAATCATGGCCCATTCGTATTTCATTTTCGTTAGCAAAACTCAAACACAAGACACTTATCATTCTTGTGATTTCGGCTCAATAGCCACACACAAAGAGCAAGAACTTACCTCGGGTGTTGTCGAACGATTCCGATAGCTATTCGACCACTTTTTCCTTCCCTTTATCGGATTTATTTCCCCTTTGCTCTTGAGCTTAATTAAACAAATAAATTGATTTAATCATTTGAGCATCGAAAAGAGGAACATAAGGCACTTAGCCCATATTTATACATTAGACTTTAAAGTCACATACATGTGAAATCATGCATCAACTCAACATATTAACCCACACTCCCCTTTAGCCGATTGTCCTAACCAAGATATAGGCATCAATATGTTTGCCTCTAACCGAATTCATGCAACGCCAATCCATCTCATGTGGCCGAATATGCATGTCTACTTTGAGGCCAAATTATATTCTTAGTACCACATATAAATGACATACATTTTACTAACTAATGCATTACATATTATAACTCAATATGCATCCATCATTTAGTCCATAACTAAACCCCCACCATATATAAACATATACTTTGGGGTGATATATATTTGTATCATACCAATACATCATGTGCATATATATATATATACAAGAGCCGAATCACAAGGCTAATTATAGCCATCTCATATATTTTCATCCCATACCCGAATGTACAAGTACATTATAATAGCTTCCAACTTAATTCATCATAAATTTCCCCCTTTGCTCTCTTTTTTTTCTTCATGGCCGAATGCTCCTTCTACTCCTTTTACCTTCACAAAGCATGAATTTCATCATCCAACTTACAAGCTTACAATCTCATGAAGTTTAACCTCATGGTACCTATCAAACTCTCACTCATTAGCTTCTATCATAAACCTCCAACAACACCCAATAAACATATACTTTGGGGGTATATGGTAGAACCAAGAAAGGAACTCATAGATATCAAGATGTGAGCAACTACCATTATTCATCTAAGTTTAGCATGAAACACAATCATCACCCTTATTAATCTTTTATAGCCGAAAACCATACTCACCTCCAAAATCGAAATTTCAACATGGTTTACAAAAATCACTTGATAACTCACTCAATATCAACTAAAATTTCAAAAGCTAGTACAAACTTCCTTACCTTAATAGTGACCTAAGATGACCGATTGCTTCACTCCCTTCTTCTTCCTTTCAATTCGGCCAAGAAGAACCAAAGAACACAACTTGTTTTTCTTTCTTCCTTAGAACATTCGGCCAAGGGGAAATGAAGAAAGATGGACACTTTTTTTTCTTTGTTTTCTTTTTTACTTTCACGGCAATGGGGAGGGGAAGAAACAATTACACACATTCTTTCCTTTTTCCATTTCTTTATTCCCCATACTTCTTATTATATTTTATCCTACATACCTCACTAGGCCAACATGTTCCCAACATGTTTCCACCCATAGCATGGCCGGCCACTACTTATTAGGGGGGAATTTGACATGCAAGTCCCCCCTTTTTTCCACATGCACTAATAGGTCCTTACGCATTGACCTATCACATTTTAAAATTTTCTCACATAAGTCCTCTTGACTTAATTCACATGCAATCGACTAAATCGAAGCTTGAAATTTTCACACATTCATAATTACATATTCTAGACAATAAATATCACATTCAAACATTTCGGTGACTCGGTTTAACGGTCCCGAAACCACTTCCCGACTAGGGTCAATTTTGGGCTGTCACAACACTCCCCCACTTAAGAAATTTTCGTCCCCGAAAATCTTACCGGTAAATAGGTTTGGGTATCGTTCTTTCATCGAGCTCTTGGTTTCCCAAGTAGCTTCCTCGATCCCGTGTTTGAGCCATAACACCTTCACTAACGGAACCCTTTTGTTCCGCAACTCCTTTACTTCACGAGCTAGGATACGCATCGGTTCTTCTTCATAACTCATATCGGCTTGAATTTCAACCTCTGATGGGCTAATTATGTACGATGGATCAGATCGATAGCGTCGAAGCATCGAAACATGAAAGACGTCGTGAATCTTTTCAAGCTCAGGGGGCAAAATCAATCTATACGCAACCGGACCAACTCGTTCGGAGATTTCGTACGGCCCAATGAATCTCGGGTTCAACTTGCCCTTACGGCCAAACCTGAGTACCTTTTTCCAAGGCGAAACTTTAAGGAACACTTTATCTCCCACCTGATATTCAATGTCCTTTCGTTTCAAATCCGCATACGATTTTTGACGATCTGTGGCTGCTTTCAGACTTTCACGGATTGCCTTTACTTTCTGTTCGGCATCCTTAATCAAATCAACTCCGAAAATTTTACTTTCACCGAGCTCGGTCCAAAACAATGGTGTACGGCATTTACGACCGTACAAAGCCTCGTAAGGTGCCATCTTAATACTTGATTGAAAACTATTGTTGTAAGCGAATTCAATCAAAGGTAAATACCGTTCCCATGAACTACTGAACTCGAGGATGCAACATCTCAACATATCCTCAAGTATCTGAATTATCCGCTCGGATTGACCATCGGTTTGGGGGTGAAAAGCAGTGCTTAAATGCAGCTTGGTACCCAAAGCTTCTTGCAATTTCTTCCAAAATCGTGAGGTGAATCTCGGATCTCTATCCGACACGATAGAAATAGGTACCCCGTGTAATCTCACGGGGATAAGGTGAGCCGACTTAGTCAGTCTATCAACAACAACCCAAATCGCATCCTTCTTACTTGTTGACCATGGCAGTCCGGACACAGAGTCCATTGTGACTCGATCCCATTTCCACTCGGGTATCATGATCGGCTGAAGTAATCCTGAAGGCACTTGATGTTCCGCTTTCACTTGTTGACATATTAAACATCTCGAAACAAAGTTGGAGATGTCTCGTTTCATACCATGCCACCTAAAACCAACGTTTCAAATCGTTGTACATTTTCGTACTCCCCCGGTGAATTAACATTCGGCTACAATGGGCTTCGTTCAGAATCATCGAAATGAGTTCTGAATTCCTTGGAACACACAAAAGACTTCTGAACCTCAAACAATCATCATCATCAATTTGAAACTCCGATTCCTTGTTCGGAGCACACTCAGCCCGTTTTGCAACCAATTCATCATCAACTTTCTGGGCTTCACGAATTTGATGAATCAATAATGGTTTGGCTTTTAATTCAGCTATTAACACATTGTCGGGTAGAACAGACAAGTGCACATTCATCGCTCGTAAAGCAAACAATGATTTCCGGCTTAAGGCGTCTGCAACCATATTAGCCTTTCCCGGGTGGTAATCAATGACAAGCTCGTAATCTTTCAACAACTCAAGCCAACGTCTTTGTCGCAGATTTAAGTCTCTTTGAGTCATCAAATTTTTGAGACTTTTGTGATCCGAAAATACATGGCACTTCTCACCAAATAAGTAATGTCGCCATATTTTTAAAGCAAATACGATGGCAGCTAGTTCAAGATCATGGGTCGGATAATTTTTCTCATGTGGCTTTAATTGTCTCGACGCATAGGCCACCACTCGACCTTCTTGCATCAATACGCAACCCAACCCAAGTAGGGATGCGTCACTATAAATGACAAACTCTTTGCCTGATTCGGGTTGCACTAAAATTGGAGCTTCAGTCAAATAAGTTTTTAGTTTATCAAAACTTTTCTGACATTTCTCCGTCCATTCGAACTTAACATCCTTTTGAAGTAGCTTCGTCATTGGTGTGGCTATCATCGAGAAACCTTTGACAAATCGTCGGTAATAACCGGCGAGTCCCAGGAAGCTCCGAACTTCGGTAATATTTCTTGGAGGCTTCCAGTTAAGTATGGCTAAAATTTTGCTCGGGTTAGCTCGAATACCCGATGCGGATACCACATGACCCAAGAAGCTAACCTCTCTTAACCAGAACTCACACTTACTGAACTTAGCATATAACTGCTTATCCCGCAAAATTTGCAACACTAGCCTCAGATGCTCAGCATGTTCGGTCTCATCTCTTGAATAGATCAAGATGTCATCAATGAACACAACTACGAACCGATCCAAATATGGTCTGAACATCCGATTCATCAAATCCATAAATACCGCAGGGGCATTTGTGAGCCCAAACGGCATCACTAAGAACTCATAGTGACCATATCCCGTTCTGAAAATAGTTTTGGGTATGTTCGAATCTCGAATTCGCAACTCATAATAGCCCGATCTCAAATCTATTTTTGAGAACATTGAGGCTCCCTTCAGTTGGTCGAACAAATCATCGATACGCGGTAACGGATATTTGTTCTTTATCGTCACTTTATTCAGTTGACGATAGTTAATGCACAACCTCATGGTTCCGTCCTTCTTTTTCACGAACAATACTGGTGCACCCCAAGGTGAGAAACTTGGTCGAGCAAAACCTCTATCCGTCAATTCTTGCAACTGAGCTTTCAACTCTTTTAACTCGGTTGGTGCCATACGATACGGAGCTATCGAAATCGGCGTAGTCCCAGGTACAAGCTCAATACCAAACTCTACCTCCCGAACAGGTGGTAAACCCGGTAATTCTTCAGGAAAAACATCCGGGTATTCACAAACCACCGGCACAGATTCGGGTTTCTTTTCTAATTCTTTGTCATCCAGTACATACGCAAGGTATGCTTCGCACCTTTTTCTTACATATTTCTGGGCCAACATTGCTGATATTACAGCTGGCATCCCCTCCAAGTCCGTAGACTCAACTCGGATTACTTCGTTATTTGCGCACCTCAAATCAATAGTCTTGCTTTTGCAATTCACAACCGCAACATGCGCGGTCAACCAATCCAAACCAAGAATAACATCAAATTCATCAAACGGCAAAAGCATCAAGTCCGCCGGAAAACAGGAACCTCGAATTTCTAAGGGACATTTCTTACACACTTTGTCGACCAGCACGTAACGACCCAAGGGATTTGACACCCGAATTACGAACTCAGTAGACTCAATGGGTAAAGTCTTACTGGATGCTAAGGTTTCACATATGTAAGAATGAGTAGAACCGGGGTCAATCAAAGCAATTACATTAGTATCCAAGAGAGTAAAAGTACCGGTAATAACATCAAGCGAAGAAGCATCCTCGCGGGCACGTATAGCATAAGCTCTAGCAGGCGCACGAGCCTCGGATCTGGTCGTAGCATCTCTAGATCCTCTCTGACCACCACCAGCATTGCCCGTATTTTCAGATGGTCTACCTCGAGCAGTGGTAGCACCCGGTTTCCCACTCTGATTTACATTCTGTTCAGACAACCTCGGGCAATCTTTAATGAAGTGGTCAACTGATCCGCACTTGTAACAGGAGCGGTCAGGGAATCTACAACTCCCCGAATGCCATTTACCGCAATATCGACATTTCGTTCTGTCTCGACGTTCATCCCCAACACTGGCGACCGAAGTGCCTCGTGTACCCACAGGGGGTCAATCACGATCTCGTCTAAAAAGGCCCGAAGTGCCTCTCGACCAGCCCACATCATCTCGAAATTTCTTCGATGCCTGTTGAAGAGACTTTCCCGAGGATCTTTTATGAAACTCTCCAGTTCCCTCATCAACTTTTTGTTTTTCTTTTCTAAGCTCTTCGGCTTTACAAGCTCGCTCGACAAGTACTACGAACTCTCGTATTTCAAGAACGCCAACGAACATTTTTATATCTTCATTCAGCCCATCCTCGAAGCGTTTACACATAATAGCCTCGGACGAAACACATTCCCGAGCGTATCTACTAAGTCTAACAAATTTTCGCTCGTAATCAGTAACTGACATAGAACCTTGCTTAAGCTCAAGAAATTCCTTCCGTTTTTGATCAACAAATCTCTGACTGATATACTTTTTCCGAAACTCAGTTTGGAAAAACTCCCAAGTTACTTGCTCTCGGGGCACAACAGAAGTCAGAGTACTCCACCAATAGTAGGCAGAATCGCGTAGCAAGGAGATAGTACACTTTAGGCATTCATCGGGTGTACAAGATAGCTCATCGAGTACCCGGATAGTGTTGTCCAACCAAAATTCAGCTTGCTCGGCATCGTCGCTATCCGTAGCCTTAAATTCAGTAGCCCCATGTTTTCGGATTCTGTCAACTGGGGGCTTATTTGACCTTATTTGGTCAGTTACCGGAGGTATTGTAGGTGCGGGGGTGGTATTAGTTGGGAATGGAGGTTGTGGGACAGCCGTATTAGTTCGAATGTATTGGTTGAACCAATCATTCATCACGCTATAGAAAGCTTGTCTAGCTTCATCATTCGGGTTACTAGCATTAGGTTGAGAGTCCGCCGGCGCTGTCCCTTGTGCGGGAGCAGGCGCTACACTCTCAAGATCATCAGCTACCTCTCGGTTGGGATCGGGATCCATTACTATAAATAAACACATTTACAGTTGTCAGAAATCACCACACTATCAAGTAATCACATAAAATTGCATGTATAGCTAGACCCAACGCATTACGGTAGTCCTAGAATCGACTAAACCGTAGCTCTGATACCAATCAAATGTAACACCCCGAACCCGAGACCGACACCGGAATCGAACACGAGGTGTTAACAGACTTTAAACCCCTTATAAAAAAAATTTCCCAGACACTGCCAATCTGCGTACTAGTCACTTTAAAAATCATATCTTGAGTTTCACAACTCGAAAATCAGTTTCGTGATTTTTCCCTGAAACTAGACTCATATGCCCATATACATATTTTTTCTAGAATTTTTGGTCGGGCCAATTAGTACAGTTTATTAGTCAAAGTCTCCCACGTTACAGGGATCGACTACACTGACCTTTGCGCATTACGACCTAGATATCTCCCTGCACAGAGCTTCAATACTGATGCCGTTTGTTTCTATAGAAACTAGACTCAGAGAGGAATCTATACATATATGGTATGACTCCTAATTATCTCTGGTTAATTTATAGTGAATTTCCAAAGTCGGAATAGGGAATCAAGAAACCGTTCTGGCCCTGTCTCACGAGAACCTGAATATCTCTTAACATACTGTCCGTATGATTGTTTCGTTACTTTCCTATGAAATTAGATTCATCAAGGTTTGTTTACATAATTTATTCACTATTTAATTCCCTTCCTACTATTTTTAGTGATTTTCCAAATCTACATCACTGCTGCTGTCAGCATCTGCCTTTAAGGTAAACTTTACCTATTTCATGGTTTCCATGATTCAACTAGCCCTTTTTGCATAAATAGCACAATTTATGATAGTGATTAACCATTCCTATGGCTAATCCTTTGTCAAGCATATCCACACTGAATGATTATAACATTATACTCAAACACATATAAGCCATTTTCGCATGGCTATCCAAAATTATACAAGTCCAAAGGGTCCACGACCCACAACAAACGGGTAGTCCTATACATGCCATTTCGAAGTTCAACCAAAATTGTACCAAAAGGGGGCTTTGATAGTGTGGGCGACTTTGACCTCAAGATCCCGAGTCCGATAGCTGGAGAACCAAATCTATAAAACAGAGGAGCAATGAAACGGAGTAAGCAATTTTTGCTTAGTAAGTTTTGAGCAATGAATTCCAGCACAACAAAAGTATAGCATTCATATAGCTAAACGGATAATTTCATATGCACAAATTTACGATATCGTACTTGCTTCACATTATCAACCCTTATGTACATACACAAAAGATCAACTCAGCCAAAGACCGGTAGCTCGTTTATCAACTGAGCGAATACTTATTTGTAAGGGCTCAACTAAATTCAAGCACATACGAAACATACCTCAATGTTGGGATGTTTCGAGAGTATTAACTGAAATTTTACAGCAAGTTCATTCATTCCCAAATCACGTACCTTCGGAATTTAACCGGATATAGCTCCTCGTTCAAATGCCTTCGGGGCATAGCCCGGTTATAGTAATTCGCACAAATGCCTTCGGGACTTAACCCGGATTTAGTAACTCGCACAAATGCCTTCGGGCTTAGCCCGGAATTAGTATCTCGCACAAATGCCTTCGGGCTTAGCCCGGAATTAGTATCTCGCACAAATGCCTTCGGGCTTAGCCCGGAATTAGTATCTCGCACAAATGCCTTCGGATCTTAGTCCGGATATTGTCACTTAGCACAAGCCTTCGGGACTTAGCCCGGACATCATTCAAATAACCATGCACATTTAACAATAAATCATGGCCCATTCGTATTTCATTTTCGTTAGCAAAACTCAAACACAAGACACTTATCATTCTTGTGATTTCGGCTTAATAGCCACACACAAATAGCATGATTTTGTTTGCTTAAAACATGATCTAATCAAATCTTAATTTAAGCTCTCTTACTCAAGAACTTACCTCGGGTGTTGTTGAACGATTCCGATAGCTATTCGACCACTTTTTCCTTCCCTTTATCGGATTTATTTCCCCTTTGCTCTTGAGCTTAATTAAACAAATAAATTGATTTAATCATTTGAGCATCGAAAAGAGGAACATAAGGCACTTAGCCCATATTTATACATTAGACTTTAAAGTCACATACATGTGAAATCATGCATCAACTCAACATATTAACCCACACTCCCCTTTAGCCGATTGTCCTAACCAAGATATAGGCATCAATATGTTTGCCTCTAACCGAATTCATGCAACGCCAATCCATCTCATGTGGCCAAATATGCATGTCTACTTTGAGGCCAAATTATATTCTTAGTACCACATATAAATGACATACATTTTACTAACTAATGCATTACATATTATAACTCAATATGCATCCATCATTTAGTCATAACTAAACCACCACCATATATAAACATATACTTTGGGGTGATATATATTTGTATCATACCAATATATCATGTGCATATATATATATATATACAAGAGCCGAATCACAAGGCTAATTATAGCCATCTCATATATTTTCATCCCATACCCGAATGTACAAGTACATTATAATAGCTTCCAACTTAATTCATCATAAATTTCCCCCTTTGCTCTCTTTTTTTTCTTCATGGCCGAATGCTCCTTCTACTCCTTTTACCTTCACAAAGCATGAATTTCATCATCCAACTTACAAGCTTACAATCTCATGAAGTTTAACCTCATGGTACCTATCAAACTCTCACTCATTAGCTTCTATCATAAACCTCCAACAACACCCAATAAACATATACTTTGGGGGTCTATGGTAGAACCAAGAAAGGAACTCATAGATATCAAGATGTGAGCAACTACCATTATTCATCTAAGTTTAGCATGAAACACAATCATCACCCTTATTAATCTTTTATAGCCAAAAACCATACTCACCCCCAAAATCGAAATTTCAACATGGTTTACAAAAATCACTTGATAACTCACTCAATATCAACTAAAATTTCAAAAGCTAGTACAAACTTCCTTACCTTAATAGTGACCTAAGATGACCGATTGCTTCACTCCCTTCTTCTTCCTTTCAATTCGGCCAAGAAGAACCAAAGAACACAACTTGTTTTTCTTTCTTCCTTAGAACATTCGGCCAAGGGGAAATGAAGAAAGATGGACACTTTTTTTTCTTTGTTTTCTTTCTTACTTTCACGGCAATGGGGAGGGGAAGAAACAATTACACACATCCTTTCCTTTTTCCATTTCTTTATTCCCCATACTTCTTATTATATTTTATCCTACATACCTCACTAGGCCAACATGTTCCCAACATGTTTCCACCCATAGCATGGCCGGCCACTACTTATTAGGGGGGAATTTGACATGCAAGTCCCCCCTTTTTTCCACATGCACTAATAGGTCCTTACGCATTGACCTATCACATTTTAAAATTTTCTCACATAAGTCCTCTTGACTTAATTCACATGCAATCGACTAAATCGAAGCTTGAAATTTTCACACATTCATAATTACATATTCTAGACAATAAATATCACATTCAAACATTTCAGTGACTCGGTTTAACGGTCCCGAAACCACTTCCCGACTAGGGTCAATTTTGGGCTGTCACACTGTCACTCACAACTTCAATCGATAAATACATTCGTATTCAAATAGAAGCTTACAAGAGTACAACTTACGGGCAAGAGCTGATCCTCCTGAATATGCCAACAGAAGTTTGAAAGTTCAATAGAAGCTCGTAAGAGCTGATCCACCCAATCACGCCAAACAAAAAGTAAAACACAAGTTCGTAACAAATGCTGATATCTCCCTCCAATACCATTTCCACTCCAAACCCCCGCTAAACACCAAATCACAAATGAACTTAAATCCCGCGTTCAATTCAAACCGAATATGCAATTCAATATTATAATTCAAACAATAATTCCTTTCCAAAAATAGAATATATACATAATACCAATCACCAATTATTACAAATGTTAAATTTTAACCGTACGAACTTACCTGGACTGAATTGTAGTAATTGTAGAAGTTTTGGGACTATTCCACTATTTTTCCTTTTCCACAAGTATTTACGGGATCTTGATCTAAAATAAAAAAATTACTTATTTATTAACATATTTTTCATTTCCAATCCATTTTACAATTAATACCCTTTTACTTTTTTTGAATTTGAACAATTAACCCAAGCTTTTACCATTTTTGCAATTTAGTCCCTTAACTCGAAATTCATCAAATTAACTAATTTTCTCACATCAATCATCTATCCAAATTTTCTAGGCCCTCAAATAGCCCCTAATAAACCTAAAATTCACTATCAAACCCTAATATTTTGACATTTTCATAATTTAATCCTAAAATCAAAATTTTAAAAAAATTACTTTACAAAATCATCATACAACACAATCAAAGATCCAAATACATGATATTCATAAAAAAATCCAATATTCAACAACGGAAACTTCCAAAATTTTTAACAGAATCGAAAAAAAATGTATGAGCTAGCTGGACCTAGTTGCAACGATCTTAAAAACATAAAAATTACAAGAAACGGGTAAGAAATTCACTCACATGCATAACAATTTGCTTGGCCGATTCTCTTTCCTTGAAAAACCATGAATTTCGGCTCTGGTCTTGTAAAATGAAGAAGAAGTAAATTACAAGTTTACCATTATAATTTCAATATTTTGTTATTTTTCATCAATTTTTCATCCCTCTATATTATTTCGGGCTTAATTATCACTTAAGTCCTTCCTCAAATCATAATTACACAATTTCATCACCTAATTGCTATAATTAGCAAGTTTTGCACCTTTATCAATTTAGTCCTTTTTCTTTAATTAACTAACTAAACATTAATATTTCTTAACCAAATTTTAATACAACTATAATAACTCTATAAATATTCTAAAAATAATATTTATGAGTCAACACGATAAAAGTTTGTGGTCCCGAAACCACTACTCCATCACCACTGAAAGTCAGGCTGTTACAACTCTTCCCCTTTAGGAAATTTCATCCTCGAAATTGTTATCTAAAAATAGATTTGGATACTGTAATCTCATTGATTCTTCGGTTTCCTAGGTAGGTTCTTCAGAACCATGACAATGCCACAATATTTTTATAACGGAACTCATTTACTCCGTAATTCTTTGACGTCCCGAGCTAAAAATCTCACTGGTTCCTTTGAATAAGTCAAATCTGACTGTAGATCAATCTCACTATGAGGAATCATATGTGAAGGATCAGATCTGTACCGTATCAGCATTGATACGTGGAACACATTATGAATTTTCTCGAGTTTAGAGGGCAAAGCTATTCTATAAGCTTCAGGGCTGATTCTTTCAACAATTTCATACGGTCTGATAAATCTCGGACTTAGCTTTCCTTTCCTATCAATCTGTAACACTTTCTTACAGGGAGAGACTTTTAAGAATAACCGATCACTAACAGCAAATTCTATATCTTTTCTTTTTAGATCTGCATACGATTTCTGACGATCAGATGCAGCTTTCAAACTATCCTAAATAATTCAAACTATGTTTTCTGTTTCTCAAATCAAATCAATTCCCACCATTTTGGATTCACTTAATTTAGACCAATACAACGGTGTTTTACATTTTCTCCCGTAAAGAGCTTCAAACGATTCCATTTTTATGCTAGATTAATAACAATTATTATAAGCAAATTTAGCTAACGATAGATACTTTTCCCAGCTACCTTCAAATTCGAGTATACAATATCTCAACATATCCTCTAGAATTTGAATCACTCGTTCAGATTGCCCATCAGTCTGAGGATGAAATACTGTGTTGAAATTAAGCTTATTGCCCAAAGCCTCATGAAGTTTGCTTTAAAACCTTGATGTAAATCTCGGATCTTGACCTAAAATGATAGATGTTGGAACTCCGTGTAGTCTCACAATCTTAGATGCATATAGTTCCACTAATCTCTTAGGTGTAAAGTCTGTTCTGACTTAGTCAATCTGTCAACAATCACCCAGATCAAATCTTTCTTTCTTGGAGTTACAGGTAAACCAGATATGAAATCCATCATGACTTGCTAACACTTCCATTCAGAAATCAAAACAGGTTGTAGTAAACCCGAGGTACCTAATTATCTGCTTTCATCTACTGGAAAATCAAGCATTTAGCTACAAATTCACAAATTTCTCGTTTCATACCTGGCTACCAGTACATCTGTTTCAAGTCACAATACATCTTCTTACTTCCTGGATGAATAGAATACGTACTACTATGAGCTTCAGAAAGAATATCATGTTTCAATTTCGGATTATTCACAGTATCATCAATATTGTACTTTGAACTCAAATTATCCTAAATTAACTATCGTTTCATTATCAACTTCGAATCTTCGTCTTGCAATTCCTGAATTCGTTGTAAAAACACGGGTTTCGTTCTCAATTCTGCTAATATAGAACCATATTCATTAAAAGCTAAATGAGTGTTCAATGTTCGAAATGCAAACAATGACGACTTTTGACTAAGTGCATCTGCAACTACATTAGCTTTTCCTGGATGATAATCAATAACCTGATCGTAATCTTTCAGTAACTCTAACTACTGTCTTTGTCTCAAATTCAATTCTTTCTGAGTCATCAAATAATTTAAACTTTTATGATCTATAAAAACGTGACATTTCTCGCCGTACAAATAATGTCTTCAAATATTCAAAATGAATATAATCGCGGCTGGCTCAAGATTATGAGTAGGATAATTCTTTTCATGTGACTTTAATTGCCGATAAGCATAAGCTACTACTTTCCCTATCTGCATAAGCACACAACCCAAACTGTTGAAAGATGCATCACTATAAACAACATATGCTACTCCAGATTCAGGCTGAGTCAACATTGTAGCTTCCATCAACATGTTCTTCAACTGATCAAAACTCTGTTGGCACTTTTCGGACTAAACAAACTCAACATTTTTCTATAATAATCTAGTCATTGGTGAAGCAATAATTGAAATTTTTTTAACAAAACGTCAATAGTAACCCGTTAAACCCAGAAAACTTCACACTTCTAAAACATTTTTTGGAGTCTTCCAATTCATCACAGTAGAAATTTTACTCGGATCAACTCGGATCCTGTCATCTGATACTGTGTGACCCAAAAATCCAACCTCATGAAGCCAAAATTCACATTTATTAAATTTTGTGTACAACTGCTTTTTTCTTAAATTCTGTAGTACGATTTTCAGATATTGAGCATGCTCAGATTCTATCTTGGAATAGATCAATATATCGTCAATAAACACAACAACGAATCTATCCAAATGACATTGAAAACCTCTATTCAATAAATCCATAAAAGTAGTGGGGGCATTAGTCAAACCAAATGGCATTACCAGAAACTCATAATGATCGTAACGAGTTCTGAAAGCAGTCTTTGACACATCACAGTCTTTAACCTTCAATTGATAATACCCAGATCTGATATATATCTTTGAAAACACTGTAGCACCTTTCAATTGATCAAACAAGTCATCGATACATGGCAAAAGGTACTTATTTTTTACCGTGACTCTGGTCAACTATCTACAATCTATACACAATCTCAAAGAGCAATCTTTCTTTTTCACAAACAATACAGGTGCATCCCAGGGAGACATGCTCGGTTGAATAAACCCTCGGTCTAATAACTCTTGCAAGTGTGCTTTCAATTTTTTTAGTTCAGGTGGTGCCATACAGTATGGCGATATTGATATCGGAGCAGTTCTAGGAACCAAATAAATCACAAACTCAACTTCACGATCTGGAGGTAAACCTGGCAACAATTCATGAAATACATCAATAAACTCACTAACAACTGGTAACTGATCTAGCTTCAGCTCTGAATCTCAGGTATCAAGGATATATGCTAGAAATGCTTCACTACATTTTCGTATCAATCTTTGAGCAAGGAAAGCTGAAATAATTCTAACAACATCTTCTAGATTCTCAGACTCAACTAAAATCATCTCTCCTATCTAATATTTCAAATCAATCCGTTTCTGTTTACAGTTTACCACAGCATCATGCAAAGATAACTAATCCATACCCAGAATAACATCAAATTCCTAAAAGGGTAACAATATCAAATCAGCAGGGAATTTACATCCCCTAACTTTCAGTGGATAATTACAGCAAACTAAGGTAACTATCACACCCTGATCTAGTGGATTAGTAACTTGAATATCATAATCAGTGGATTCAACAGGTAACTTCTTTTTCATTACTAATGTAGTGCAAATATAAGAATGAGTTGACCTAGGGTCAACCAATGCATACACAGTAACATTAAAGAGATAGAATATACTAGCAATCACATCAGGCGCAGTAGCTTCCTCCCTAGCTCGAATGGCATAAGTGCGAGCAGGTGCTCTAGCTCCTGACAAAATGACAGTGTCTTTCATTCCCGTATGAGTAATCGTAGTAGCATTGTTCTAGCTCGGATGTCTGCTTTTCTAAGAGGTAGGCATTTGTTTTTTTTATCTTCATTCTCTTTTGGCAATTTAGGACAATTCTGAATAAAATGATCAGTCGAACCACATCTATAACAGGCTCCCAATTTACCTCTACACTCGCCAAGATGATATTTCCCGCAATATCTACAATTGGGCTTTAGAGCATTTTGTACACTACCCACACTATCAATTGGTCTAGTAGGTACTCTGAATTCATGCTGAATCGTCTTGTTTTTGTTCGGATGCTTAGACACTATGGTAGCTCGGCTAAAATCATCTTTAGTCTTCTTCTCCGGTGATGCAGAAAATGACTTGGAAGAACCTCTCTTGTGAAATTCTCGAATCTGCCTATCCTGTTGTATCTTGTGGTTGTACACTTCTTCTATTTTCTTTGCGTGATCAGATAAGATAAAAAATTCTTGTATTTCATTACCTCCGATTATCATTCGGGTTCCATCATTCAGGCCATCTTCGAACCAGATACACATTTCTTCTTTAGTAGGTATAATTGCTCGAGTATATTTACTAAGATACATAAATTCTCTCTCATATTCAGCTACTGATCTATTTCCCTGACATAACTCGAGAAATTTTCTTTTTTCTTATCCAAATAAAAATTTTCCCAACATATTTCTTTTTAAACTCAACCTAAAAGAATTCTCAAGAAATTTTCTCCCTCGGTACCACAGCTACTATCGTTGACCACCAATTATATGTTTCCTCTTTTGAATAAAAAACAACACATTTAAAAAAGTCAGCAGGAGAGCAAGCCATTTCCTTAAGAACCCGTAATATATTTTAAGCCAATACTCAGCTTTAACCGGATCATCCTCCAATCTACCCTGAAATTCTTCAACACCACACTTTCTAAGTTTCTCAATCATAATATGTCTATTAGGTTCAATCACTAGAGAAGGTAGAGGTGCAACCAGAGGTACAACAGGTGGTACAATAGGGGGTGAAGGTCGTTGAGCTAGATTTTTCACTTACATAAACTCACTAAGCCACAGGTTCATATTCCCAAAGAACATATTTTAAGCTCATGTTCCTGAGCCAAAAGAATTGGGACATTACTACTCTTCCCATGATCAGAAGTCAGTACGTTACTATTAACCTCATTATTGTCAGTGCGATCATATTCGTCTAACATCTTTACAATCTATAAGAAAAAAATGGCTAGATTGGATCAAACACATCACACTATCGCAAATTTATATGGCATGTAATTCTAGACATCTCACACGCTACATTCAGTCTAATAATCGACTAAACCGTAGCTCTGATACCACTAAATGCACCATCCCTAACGGATATCCATCGTCAGAATAAGGTTACGAAGCATTACCAGACTAACAAAATAATAAACCATTTAATTCATACATCAACCTGAACATCATCTAATTATAATCAAATACATTCATAATGTCCCTTAATCAAGCCCTCAATGCCCTAAAAATACTATAGAAACAATCCGTGACAGAAAGTTAAAAAATTTAGATTGCAAAGGTCACACGGCTGAGACACAAGGCCGTGTCTCAGGCCGTGTGGACATTCAAAATAAATACACATAGCTATGTCCCAGCTCGTGTCCACGCCAATGTAACTCACTGACGTGGTCACACGGGCAAGCCACATGCTCGTGCGTCAGGCCGTGTGCTAGGTTGTGTGGCTTTAAAATAAACCTTAAAACACAAGTTTACCATTTCAAATTTCTTGGACCTTAAGAAACTCAAATACTAACCAAAATACCAAATCAAAATAACATTAATCGGGTCAAAAACACATCAAAACCAACCTAGTATGTGCCTAACCAATGTACCATCATTGGTACCACAATTATATATAACTTCACCTCAAAATACATGTTAATTCAATTCATCAACTCATTCAAGCAATAACAAATCAATATACCTAACAAAGTTACCACAATCACAACAATTCAAATATATATAAGCCATACATACTAGCATAACATTTATACCTCATTCCCATACCATTTGAAAATTGGTAATTTGCACAAAATATCATTCATAACATTTACATAAACCAAATATTAACCAAAATAGTAAAAGAGCTTATACATACCATATAATCTAAATTTAACGTTTCAAAAACTACCTAGATAAATTGGATAGTGTAACTTGAGTGCTAATCTGATCGTCCAACCTTCCAAAAATCTATAATAACATTAAGCAACACAAGTAAGCTTAATGGAGCTTAGTAGGTTCGACGAGTTAAATGATAAATGTTACCGAACTAACTATAATAATCCAAACAATAAAATAATCAAAGAGAACTCTCTGTCATTCACATCTTTAATCAATAAATACATATGTATTCAAATCAATCCAAAACTAACTAACATGTCTTTCAAATTCATTAAACAAGTTACCTTACTAAAACTTTTCATCTGAAAAATGACTTACGGGTAAGATTACATCGTCAACAGAAGCTCATAAGAGCTCCCGAATATGCCAAAAGAAGCTCGAAAGCTAAACAGAAGCTCGTAAGAGCTAATCCATCCAATCACACCAAACAGAAAGTAAAACGTGAGAGTCTGAAACAAATGCTGAACCTCGATTTACTTGGGGAAAATGCCGATATCTCCCTCCAATACCAACTCCATTCCAAACCCCCGTCAAACACCAAATCAAGAATGGACTCTAATCTCGCGTTCAATTCAAACCAAATATACAATTAATTATTTTAATTCAAACAATAATTCATTTCCAGCAATAGGATATATACATAATACCAATCATCAATTATTAAAAATGTTAAATTTTAACCTTACGAACTTACCAGGATTGAATTGTAGTAATTGCAGAAGATTAAGGACTATTCCGCTATTTTTCCTTTTCCACAAGTACCTATGGGATCTTAATCTAAAATATAAAATTACTCATTTATTAGCATATTTTTCATTTCAAATCAATTTTACAATTAATACCTTTTTATTTTTTAAAATTTGCACAATTACCCTAAACTTTTACCATTTTTTGCAATTTAGTCCCTTAACTCAAAATTCATCAAATTAACTAATTCTCAAATCAATAATCTATCCAAATATTCTAGGCCCTCAAATAGCCCCTAATAAACCTAAAATTCACTATCAAACCATAATATTTTGATATTTTCATAATTTAATCCTAAAACCAAAATCTAACAAAAATCACTTTACAAAATCATCATACAACACAATCAAAGCTCCAAATACATGATATTCATAAAAAAATCCAATATTCAACAATGGAAAATTCCAAAATTTTTAATAGAACAGAAAATGAAGGTACGAGCTAGCTGGACCTAGTTGCATTGATCTCAAAAACATAAAAATTACAAGAAATAGGTAAGAAATTCACCAACATGAATAACAATTTGCTTGGCCGATTCTCTTTGCTTGAAAAACCATGAATTTCGGCTATGTTCATGCAAAATGAAGAAGAAACCTATTTGTTTTTACTTAATTTTGTTTTAATTTCAACTAAATTACAAGTTTGCCATTATAATTTCATTATTTTGTCATTTTCCATCAATTTGTCGTCTGACTATATTATTTAGGGCTTAATTATCACTTAAGTCCTTCCTCAATTAAGAGTTACACCATTTCATCACCTAATTGCTATAATTAGCATGTTGTGCACCTTTTTCAATTTAGTCCTTTTTCTTTAATTAACTAACTAAACATTAATATTTCTTAACCAAATTTTAATACGACTATATTGAATATATAAATATTCTAAAAATAATATTTACGAGTCGACATGACAAAAATTTGTGGTCCCAAAACCACTATTCCGTCACCATTGAAAATCAGGTTGTTATAGTTTTCTCGAAGCGACCAAGGAAGAAGATGAAAAAGGGAAGAAAATGAAACATATTGGAGAAGACGTGTAACGCCCTGAATTTGGGCCTAGAAGTATTGGGCCTAGAAGTATTGGGCCTAGAGTATGGGTTGTAAGGAGGTTGTATATAAGCATTTAATTGTACAAGGAAATGACACAACTCTTATCTACTTCAGTGGTTAAGTTTTTTTAGTATTCTGGGAAGTGTCTGAGAAATCTTGGGTTAAAACCTGGGCTTCAGCAAAAATTTTGGTTTTAAGTGAATAAAACCCTGGGTTCTTGGATGAAGGCCTTTTAAATTATTGTGGTAAATAAATGACACAAGGAAGTATATGGTCTAGTGGATGTGGCTTCATTAAGGCTGCAAAGGATCCTGGGTTCAAGTCTTGGCTTTTGCAATTTATCTTGGTTTTTCTTTTAAAGGAACTTGGACTTTGGCCTATAAACCTTATAATTAATTGAGGCTTAAATGGTGACAGAAAGAGCCTGTGGTTGAGCGAAAATGTGGCGTGTTGTGTAACTATGAGGTCTGAGGTTTAAGTCTTGGGATACGCACTGGGGTATTTATTTTGCTGTTTGAGCTGTGTAGAATGTGGAGTTGGACTGGAACTTTGTGGTTGAAGTGCTTATATAAAAATAAGGAATTTTCCTAATGGTTGAAAGTAATCCCACATCGGGAAGCTAACATGGGAATTGGTGAGAAGCTGGCTTTAAATAGAGCGAACAAGATGAGTTGGTGATCACTGGTTTTAGGAGGGATTATTTTATACCTGTTTAACTAAGGTTGGTGATCGTGGACTTCGACGCGTTTTCATAAACAGGTGTGTATTCACATCCTTCTCTGTTGGAAGTTGGCAAAAGCTGAAACCTCGACATTTGGGGCCTTACAAGCGTACGAACACACGAGGGGTAAACCGAGCCCACAAATCATGGGCGATAGACTCTAGAGGCCGCCATGAGCGTTCTCGTGTGTTGGGGCTATTCTGGGCCTCAATGGGCCCGATGAGCCTGTGGGCTCGCTTGTGTAAACTTCACTGTTAAGTGGGATGTAGATAGACTTGTCATGTCACGCACATGACTTAGGTAGTTCTGGGCTACGTTGGGCCTAGATAGGCCGTGTGTGCCCAATGGGCTCGTAGGCCCCACAAGGATTAAATCTGCAATTTATGATAATTATTGGACTGGGCTATGTAGGTCACATAGCCATATCTAAATTTGGGCTAAATGGGCCACACGAGGGTGTGGGCCCATTTGGGTCGAGTAATGGGCCTTAGGGCCATTTGCACCGTTATGTCTGTTTAGGTTACTTAAGTCGCTTGAGGCGATGGTGGACCCTCTATTGGGTCGTTAAACCCCGGTTTGTAAAATTATCCGAATACCCTTATAGTGTAAAATGACTGTAATTGTATGGTAGAATGGTGATTATGCCTTTATGTTTCGTATGACTGATGTGCCTTTGATTTACATATATGGTTGTGCTGAGTATGACTTTGCATGTACGTAATATTTATGACATGACATAGTGCATGGGGTTGGTTTATTATGGACGGAGGAAGTGTACGGTCTGTAGCCGTTCTGTATAAGGCTTTAGCCTTTCTATGATACTTATGGCTTATAGCCGTTCTGTTAACTGGCAGCGTTACTGTGATATTTACAGCCTTTAGCTGTCCTATCTACGGTGTTGAGCTGTCCTGTTTACAACGTTGAGTCTTCCTATTGACTTAGTACCGCAACCGGTGCTAAGCTTGGTGTGTTGGCTGGGTGGGTCAATTTTATCCCCACATTGTGTGTTGGTTGGTATGGGTGGTGTGTTGGTTGGATTAGGCTGGGAATCTGTCTGCATATCTGCATCTGATACTGATTCTATACTGGGCTTAGGCCCGCCTGATATTGTTAATGGGCTAGGCCAACTATTACTGATTTTGAGAATGGGCTAGGCCCAATTGATTCTGATGAGGGCTGAGACCCAAGTGAAATTGTACTCTACTTTGGCCCACACACATTGTTTTGTTACTATAATGGGCTCCAGCCTAGACTGATTCTGAATTCTATCTGTTTACTAATTATTTTAGTTTAGGAGGGGATTACATACTGAGTTTTCATAAACTCACCCCGTTTATTAACTGTACAAGTAATCGTCAATATTAGAAGGATCAGTGCTACGAGGGACTCGGAGGAGGCCACATAACTGCTATTGTTTTCGATTCTCTTTTAAGTTATCTATTTACAAGTACTTCTATTTGATGTGGGTTGTAACAAGGCCTCTTTTAATTTCTAGTTCTAAATTTGGAATTTTATATATTGTTTTATAACTGTTGGAATAGAACATGGTTTTCGTTTCCAAAATAATAACTGTTTTTCAAAATATCACGTTTCCGCAAAACTTTAAACTAAGCATCCGTAGCAAATAAAGTTTTAAAGGTAATAATGCTTTACAAGAGAATGACTTTTAATAAACCAACGGAAACTAAAGTTTTCACAAGTTTTAAAATGGCCAGAGGTTTTAAATAGCAAGAAGGGTTTTCAATGAGAACATGGTTTTCAAAAAACACTTCAATGTGAAATGCCAAATTTCGACCATAGCATCTAGGCCGGGTTTGGGGTGTTACATTTAGTAGTATCAGAGCTAAGTTACAAAACTCGACTGTGGAATGGGTTTTAAAATTGGATTTTAGAAAGAATTGTTTGAAAAAGGTTTGAAAAGATTTGAAGTATTTGAAATGTTTTTCTGAATATTTCTCTGAAAGTGTGGTTACCGAGTCTTCGGTGCCAAATCCGTAGTTTTCTGTTAGACTATACTTAAAGTTAGATTTTGTATTTATTCAGTGTATGTTCTGGAAATATGATTTTCTTTAAGTTAGCAACAGTACTGTGATGGATTCCAAAGGTAAGCAAAGCCGCATGAAGTTACTCGTCTCCCCGAAACATGAGATGGTTCAAGAAACTATAGTCAAGTAAGTCCGCCAACTTCGGGTAACAATAACTCAAAGCTTGGTACGGAGGCATGACCCGGTTGGTAAAGAAAGTGCTGGAAGAAGTGTTCGAAGCAAAAGTTAAGGCGTACGGTGAAACACTCCAGGCTAGGTGCTTGGAGTACAGCAGGAAGAGGGATCACAGTAATCTAAAGCAGGAGCCTCGTTCTGTGAAATGCATTAAGACGCGTTCAAAATTTTTGGCTTATGAACGTTGCAAAAGGTGCCATCTAGGCTAATACTGGAGTGGTTAGATGTTTGGTTGGGTGTGAGAGGTTTTGAGATTAAGTTAAAAGTGTATTAGTGTAGTTTGGAACTACAGTGCGCAGCGAAAGCGTAGTGGTGTAGATTGAGCTAAGCACTTGTTCAGATTGTTGGAAATTTCGAGGACGAAATTTCTTTAAGGAGGTAGAATTGTAACGCCCTGAATTTGGGCCTAGAAGTATTAGGCCTTGAGTATGGGTCCGCAAGAAGGTTGTATATAATAATTTTATTGTGCAAGGAAATGACACAACTGTGTATCTGCTTCAGTGGTTAAATGTTCTGAGTGTTCTGGGAAGTGTCTGAAAATCTTGGGTTCAAACCTGGGCTTTAGTAAAAATTTTTGTTTTAAGTGAATAAGGCCCTGGGTACTTGGATGAAGGCCTTTTAAATTATTATGGTAAATAAATGACATAAGGAAGCATGTGGTATAGTGGTTATGGCATCATTAAGGTTGCAAGGGAGCCTGGGTTCAAGTCTTAGCTCTTGCAATTTAATTTAGTTTTTCTTTTAAAGGAACCCGGAGTTTGGCCTATAGACCTTATAATTAATTGAGGCTTAAATGGTGACAGAAAAAGCCTGTGGTGGAGTGGCGAGGTGGTATGTTGTCTAACTGTGAGGCTTGAGGTTCAAGTCTTGAGATGCGCAATGGGGTATTTATTTTGCTGTTTGAGCTGTGTAGGAAGTGGAGTTGGACTGGAACTTTGTGGTTGAAGTGGTCATATAAAAATAAGGAATTTTCCTAATGGTTGAAAGTAATCCCACATCGGGAAGCTAACATGGGAATTGGTGAGGAGTTGGCTTTAAATAGAGCAAACAAGATGAGTTGGTGATCACTGGTTTTAGGAGGGATTATTTCATACCTGTTTAACCAAGGTTGGTGATCGTGGACTTTGACGCGTTCTCATAAACAGGTGTGTATTAATGCCCTTCTTTGTTGGAAGACGAAAAAAGTCGTAAAGTCGAAACCTCGGCATTTGGGGCCTCACGAGCGTGCGAACGCACGAGGGGTGAACCGAGCCCACAAATCATGGGCGATAGACTGTAGAGGCCACCACGAGCATTCTCGTATGCTGGGACTATTTTGGGCCTCGATGGGCCCGATGGGCCCATGGGCCCGTTTATGTAAACTTTACTATTAAGTGGAATGTAGATGGACTTGTCATGTCACGCACACGACTTAGGTAGTTCTGGGCTACGTTGGGCCTAGATGGGCCGTGTGTGCCCAATGGGCTCGTGGGCTCCAAATGGATTAAATCTGTAATTTGTGATAATTATTAGACTGGGCTATGTAGGTCATATAGCCATATCTATATTTGGCCTAAATGGGTCACACAAGGGTGTGGGCCCACTTGGGTCGTGTAATGGGCCTTATGAACATTTGTACCGTTATGTCTGTTTAGGTTACTTAAGTCTCTCGAGGCGACGATAGACCTTCTGTTGGGTCGTTAAGACTCCTGTTTGTAAAATTACCAAAATACCCTTGTAGTGTAAAATGACCGTAATACCCCTATATGGTAGAATGATGATTATACCCTTATGTTCTATATGACTGATGTGCTTATGATTTACATATGTGATTGTGATGAGTATGACTTTACATGTATGTAATATTTATGACATGACATATTGCATAGGGTTGGGTTAATATGGATGAAAGAAGTGTACGGCCTATAGTCGTTCTGTATAAGGCTTTAGCCTTTTTGTGATCTTATGGCTTATAGCCGTTCTGTTAACTGGCAGTGTTGCTGCGATATTTACGGCCTTTAGCCTCCTGTCTACAACGTTGAGCCGTCCTGTTGACTTAGTGCCGTAACTAGTGCTAAGCTTGGTCTGTAAGCTCGGTGGGTTGATTTTATCCCCACATAGTATGTTGGTTGGTACGGGTGGTGTGTTGGTTGGACTGGGCTGGGTGTCTATCTGCATATCTACATCTGATACTGATTTTGTACTGGGCTTAGGTCCACCTGATTCTGTTAATGGGCTAGGCCCAACTGTTACTGATTTTGAGAATGAGCTAGGCCCAATTGATTCTGGTGAGGGCTGAGACCCAAGTGAAATTGTACTCGGCTTTGGCCCACACACATTGTTCTATTACTGTAATGGGCTCTAGTCCAGACTGATTATGAATTCTATCTATTTACTAACTGTTTTAGTTTAGGAGGGGATTACACACTGAGTTTTCATAAACTCACCCCGTTTATTAACTGTGCAGTAATCCCTAACATTAGGAGGATCAGTGCTGCGAGGGACTCGGAGGTGGCCACACAACTGCTATTGTTTTCGATTTTCTTTTAAGTTATCTATTTACAAGTACTTATATTTGATCCGGGTTGTAACAAGGCCTCTTTTAATTTTTGGTTCTAAATTTAGAATTTTATGTATTGTTTTATAACTGCTGGAGTAGAATACGGTTTTCTTTTCCAAAATAATAACTGTTTTTCAAAATATCACGTTTCTGCAAAACTTTAAACTAAGCTTCCACAACAAATAAAGTTTTAAAGGTAATAATGTTTTACAAGAGAATGACTTTTAATAAACCAACGGAAACTGAGGTTTTCACAAGTTTTAAAATGGCTAGAGGTTTTAAATTGCAACAAGGGTTTTCAATGAGAACATGGTTTTTGAAAAACACTTCAATTTGACACGCCAAATTTTGGCCATAGCGTCTAGGCCGAGTTTGGGGTGTTACAAGACATCTCTTGGGGGATTATTTCCCCGCGATGTATAACCCTTCCCACACAGTTTTTAACCATTTAGAAACAATCCATTGGCAATCATTTTCCTCCATTAAGGATTTGGTTGGTTTTAATCCAACCAAACCAGATTTAGATTTCAACCATGCTCCATTTCATTTCTAACTTTTCCTCATACTCAGTAGAGGCTGTCTGTTTGCATTCTTTTTCAATTTAACCCTTAAATTTTCTAAATTTCAAGTTTAAAGAAAACTAAGTGTGACAGATTGAGATGATTCTTATTATATTGTATATAGTGATATTCTGATGGATGAATTGATGTTATTGAAATCAATAAAAAAGGGAATCGATGTCATAAATGAATCAAACAATTTGGTTATCATATTAACTGTTTTGCGTATTGGTGCCTATTGTTCTTCAGTACAGTGCCTACTACTTTGCACTATGGTCCCTATTGATTTGCACTTTAGTGCCTACTTCTTTGCAGTATAGTGACTACTTCATTGCACTTCGGTGCTTACTATCTTGCACTTTAGTGCCTACTGTTAAAGCACTTTGGTGCCTATTATTAAAGTACTTTAGTGCTTAGTGGTGTTGTGTACTTAATCGTGTATCCATATCTATTATTATAGTTCATCAGGCTAATGATTTGAGAAAGAAATGTAATTTCTAATTCGGTATAGTAATTGGAAATGAATGTGTTCATATACATTAATTGGACAAATGATGTATTTTGTTTGATAGTTTTGTTGAAATGATATTGAATTGATTTGTACTAGTGAATGGATGGATTATATGATTATTTATGAAATACTCACCTTCAGTTCTGATATGTTGTGACAGGAAACATAGTTAAACTTTTTGTTTTGAATTGTTTAATTATGAAATAAGGTAAATTTATTGTTTTAACACCTATGAGCTTACTAAGCATATATAATGCTTACCCTGTTATGTTTTCCTATCTTAGAGATGACTTTTTGTAGAACGTGAAAATCAGATAAAATTAGAGCTCACACTATGTAGCTTTAGTTTATGTAGACTTTTGAACCATTTTAGACCCGATTATGTGGCATGCAAATAGGGTTTAGTATGGTTAAGTGTTGAATTTGAAAGTTGACGAAATGGTCCCTATATAATGCTTATTTTGAATGTGTATAATATGTATATAGGTTTTGATATGTCAAACTGTATACCTTTTTGGTTAAAGAAATAATATATATACATAGGAAATGTTGCTTTGAATGATTTGGTGATATGAATATAGAACTTCTATTGTAAATGTGTTTACTTGTGGGATTCATGGAATTGAATCAAGAATGAAATTTTGTTTTGGATGACTTGGTATGTGAAATGGTAATATAGGTATATGGCATTTGAAAATGGTATGTTTTGGTGCATAACTGAACCAGATGAATGGTACCAATTTGAATAACTTGAATAGTTTGGAAATCCTTGATTTGTGATAGTGCCATTGAGGCATATTGGTTAGTGATTTAGGAGATTGATATATGTATGTTTTGGATTGTTTTGAATTGTTTTGAATAGGTTACCAATTGATCAAATTATGTTTAAAGTTGTCATGTAGGGTTGGAAATAAAAGCATGTAATTAATGACCAATTTTTGTACCACACGTTCTGTCCACATGGCCATCTGTTCATATGATTCTCGATTGTCACATGAGTTGGCCACACTCCTATGTGAGTACTTTAGTTTTGGTTATTAATTTTCACATGGTTTTTGCCTGTTACATGACCTACCACACGATCGGGTTACTTTTAATGAAAATTTATGTTTTTAATCTACACGGCCTCTATGAGCTACAGGACCTGGATACACGGCCATGTGACCCTAATTTTGAAAATTTTCCAAGCTTTTTGAAAAGCTTTCATTATGGTTCTTATTTGTACTCGGGTCAACTTAAGAGCTTTCATAAGCTTGATTGAGACTCAAATTTATTTGTAAGTCATATTATGCATGGACTATGAACTATTTTGACTGTTTGATTGAATATTTAAAGTTAGAATTGTATGTGATTCACTTCGTTAACTGTTGTAGTATCCTATAGCTCAGGTCCGAAGACCAGACCAGGTGAGGGGTGTTACAGAAAATGAATTGAAAGTTATATTTCAAAGATTTAGCATGTAGTTTTTCAAATTTTATTAAAGGATTATTTTGTTATATCAAAACATTTGAAAATCAAAGTTAACAACATGGAGATAGGGATTCCAATTAGATTTACAACAATGGATGAAATATATAACTAGAATAACCAATGCTTTGGGTAAGACTTGGTTAGGGCAACACTAGACATATTTTCTACAAAAAAGTAAAAGAATATATAAAGAAAGTCACAAAATAGAAGCAGACTAACCTATACAGGCACAACACTTCTAAGGCACTCAAAAGACTCGGAAGAAACACTTTTTCTTAGAAAAAAATAAAGAGTAATAAATAATTTCATTCAAAGCAATTTAAATAACTTCTCTTTTCATTCTAATCATTCTGAACACATGGCCTCCTACTATTTCTGATTCCAGTGAGCCTTGTATACAAATTATCCCTTGACAATATCACATATTTGATGTAAAGTGCCTAAAACTATTGCCTTTTTGAATTCTTGTATGGTCTTTACTAGCCACTTTGAAGTATGCTACAGACCATGCTTAGTTAGGGACTATTGTTTGTACCTCATTTTATCGAGTCTCAATATCAACCCAAATAAAGAATTAGGTCCATCAAAGACTACGATGGCCGAGCACAAGCCAAACTTAAAGGTCCAAAGCTCCAAGGCCCAAAGAAATTCATCTCCCTATGTGAACACAATTGTTCACATCTAAGTTGCTAATAGAAAAAGCACTCTAAAAGCTTCAATAATCAATTCTCTCGCCCAAATAAAGAGCACATGAAAATGAAAAATCCTAAAAATAGGATCAGTCAAAGAAGTTATCTCCAAACTTTTGTCCCTTTCTCTTTGGGTAGAAATCAAGAGCCTATAAAAGTAGTAATAAGTCTACCAAATGAGGTAAGTACTTTGACCTAACTAAAATCAATTTGTTTAACCATTGATCCACCTCTAACTTAAGCATTAGAGGGTGCTCCAAAGTCCAAATCTGTCCCTCTTCTCACTTTTTCTCCACCTTTACAAGTCACTATAACAACTCAATATTCTACATTTCACTTCTATCAAAAGTCACATCAATAATAATAATGTTTTCAAAATTTTGAAGGGCCAAGTATCTTTCCCATAGCCATCTCTCTTGGTTACACCTAGCCTACTAGCCATCCATTTTATTATCATTTTGGTACATTCTCTTATAACAATTGGCACTATATTGTTTGTTTGGTAACAAAGAACTTGAGTGAATAGTGAAGAGATGGTTTAATATGGCATGTAAAAACTCTTAAAAAATATATGTAGAATGAAAAATATGAACAAACAAAAGCATTGTCATGGTCAAAAGAAAAGATAGTGAATAAAAGCATGATTAAGGCTAAAAGCATTGTGAGTGAAAAGAACAAAAATTGAAAAAAAAATATGCTCAAAATGAGAGATTAATTAAGGATCGTAAAATTAGCTTTTCACTGTCATAGTGCACAAGTACTTGCTAAGCTATTTATACTAGCTAATATCAAACCATATCTTCCACATTGTTGGAGCGACAAGGAAGGTGAGAGAAAGAGAAATAAGGCAATGAGCTTAATGATTTTATGTAGAGGAAATTGGAGCAATGCCATGTGCTATACTGTTCATAGCACTTGAACCATTTTGAGATGACATTTCTTTGAAATTGTACCAACCTAAGGCTCAAAACATTACAAGTCAAAAAGCCTTATATGACATAGTACTGATGTTTGTAAAACCAAAACTTGCGAAACTTAGTAACAATAAATAAGTTAAATTCTTTCATTTATAGACGCATTATATCTTCATACGTTTTTTTGATGGGATAATGTGAAAATTGTTATTTTAATGGATTACCTCTATCTTTGTTTACCATGTCACTTTGTGAACTAAAATGATTTGCTCCCAAAGTTGTAAATTTGTAACGTATCATTCTTAAGTTGTATAGTAGAAGAATTCATTACACTGTACATATCCATTAATTAATTTTCAAATCTATTCATTGTTCAAGGGTTGTCTTTTATGCATGTTTCTTAGGTGTTTGCTGGAGGATAAACAAAGACTTAAATGTGGGGGAGTTTGATCTACCATAATTTGATAAGTCAAATTAGATTCTCCACTACACTAGAGAAGCTTATTCTCAAGCAATTTAGGTGTCCTTTCTTTACTTTTTTCAATTTTTAGCTTTTTTTGTTAATAAATTATTTTTATTAGTTGTATGCCTTTTTGAGACCCAAATTGTAACATCCCGATTTTGGGCCAAGTCAGAACAGTGGTTTTGGAACCAAAAATTTGATGAGGAAAATTTCATTTTTATTATATTTTTATAGTCTATGATTTCACGGAATGATTTCGTGAAAATTTCGTTCGAAAATTTTGACGTTAGGGCACTCAATTCAGTTAAAAGGACTAAATTGTAAAAAGTACAAAAGTTGAGTTCTACATGTTAGAGGTGTCTAATTGTTATGAAATTTTAAATGGGAGGTTCTTAAATGGTAATTTGACCATTTTATAACTTGTTGGACAAAAATGGCCTTGGTTGGGTAAATTTTGAAAGAATAGTAAAAAGGGCATTTTGGTCATTTAGAGGTAAAATGAATTGAAAGACAAATTTTAAAACCCAAATCTGTCCCTTTCTTCTTGCTTCAGCCAAATGTACTAAGAGCAATCATGGTTATGGTTTGGACAAGCTTCCAAGCTCAATAATAAGTGATTCTGAGCTTCGTTTTTAACGTTCTATGCATTTTTGAAATCCTAGTAACGTGATCTACTCATTTCTACCATTATTTTGAGCTAGGGTTTATGTTTAAAAATTTACCCATGAGTGACATGCTTGTATTTTGATGTCTAATGGTAGAAAATAAGTGTTGAGTGTTAAAAAAATGACTTTTACTAAGCGATTTTCGATGAAAACGTTCGAAAGGACCGTTTTGTAAAAGTTGTAGAATTGGTCATAAAAGGATGATTTAGTGGAAATTGGGGACTACCATAGTTATGAAAATGGTTCAGCTAGGCTTAAAATGTAATGAAATTGAATAAAGATCATTTTACACGCATTGGGGAAAAATTGTAAATATGTGAAAGTTTAAGGGTCAAAATGAAAATTTGTAAAAATATGATTTTTAGACCCATATGAATAATGTGGCTAATTAGGCTAAATGTGATACTATAGATCAAGGAAATCGAGATTCAGGCTTAAATCGGAAAAATACAAGGTTATGGACTAAAATGGTAAATTGTCGTTTCTGGATCCGAGGTAAGTTCGTGTGTTAATAATAATGCAATACCATGCATGAATTTTAATTCTCTATTGATATGGCATAAATTGTATGATTTAATATGTTTATGAGAAGTTGATGGATGGTGTGTATGATATGGAAAATGTAATGTTTGTTGTGTCATGTGAAATTGAATGGCAAATTATTGTTACATAAATTAAATGTTAAATTACTATTATGTGGGTTGTATGAACTGCTAAACGATTATACCTGACGAGATTTTGACAAATAAGTTTGAATAACTTAAAGTAAACTATTAATATGCCTAATTACATGTGTTAGAATGCATGATATTTAGTTATAATGAAGGCATGAAAATCCATGAAACATATCAATAATAATGATATGCTAATAAATGTCCCTGTCGATGTAAAAAGAGAAATTCGATAGATAAACCATGGCTTACATAACTTGAGATCCTGCATGTGTTGCAGAAAAGGATTTAGCCCGGACGGGTAATCCGTTGATCTCAAATATAGAAATGATCTAGCCCAAATGGGTGTTCCTTGAGTGATCGAGCCTCCCGAAGAATATGTGTGCATTGTGCATTTAGCCCGGACGGGTAATCTGATTAGGGTCTGAATTTATCTTGGACTACTAATTCAGATCTGAGCTCAATGTGAGTGGTTTTTTGTCATAAGGGATTTAGGCTGGATTGGTAATCCCGACATCACTCTATGAGTTTATATTTCGGGGGATTTAGCCTGGACTGGTAATCCCGCCGTAAGATGTGAGGTTCGCGAGAGTGCATGCTTGAAAATGATCACTTTTATGATTTGATAGTAAATGGACTATCCATCGAGATTCTCGACAGGATCAAGATGAGAAATGAGAATGGAATTTTGGAATCTTTGAGCTCAACTAAAATTAATACTATGATGTTTTCTCATGAGACTAATTTGATGATTGAGTGCATGTGATAGGGAATTATCCTATACTTGGAATGCATGAATAAGTATGCCCATGAGAAATAATGACTTTTATATTGAGCTCTAGTGCGAAAAATGAGTAAGGGATCCATGAAATGGTAAGTTTTTGATTAGTTGGGAAAGATCTTATGATAGTGATCATTATATTGTACCAAAACCGATTTGGGCAGCAGCATTAGTCCTAATTTGAAAATCCACCAAAAATAATGGAAATTGAGTTAGAGACTGAATAGAATATGAAATTAAATTTTATTGGGTCTAGTTTCATATAAAAGAAATCTTGCTAGTAAAGGAATCTCATATGATGAGATATTTGAATTCTTGTGAGACAGAGTCAGAATGAGTTTAGAATCCCCTATTCTAAATTTGGAAAATCACTAAAATTTGTACAAAAATAATCATGAGTTAAAATTTATATGAATGAAATCTTGATGAGTCTATTTTCAAAAGAAATAGATAGGAACATTATCTGAGTCTCGTACTATGAGGTATTTTATTTTTAGTAGATAGAGGTTGAAGCTGTCGGATAGCAAAACAAGGGGAGATTTCAAAAAATAAACTGTTCTTATTGGCCAAACCAAAAATTTTGGAAATTTTATGATAGGAAGGGGTATGGGTCTAATTTCTATGAAAATTAACAGATCTTGATTTGGAGTCTCATAACTCTAGATAAAAATAATTCAATTACTGTGACTTGAGAAAATAGCTTAGCTGGAATTTGAATAAATAGAAAGAATTTGAAAATAGCATGTTATCACATTGCTTATTATTTTCATGTGAGCTTACTAAGCGTAAAGCTTACTCCCTCCTTTCCATTTCTTTTAGTTTTGTTAGGTCAGCTCGGGGTTGGAGATAGTCGGAGGTAGCATCACACTATCGAGCCATTACCCTTGGGGTATTGACATGCGTAAGTTAAATGTTTTCAAGTGAGTGGCATGTATAGGGACTTAGTGTTTCTGTGATGACTATTGTTGTGATTAACCAAAGGTATTGGCTTATATTGATTTGTTGTTTATAGCTATGAGATGCGGCTTATAATGCTTGTAAGCCTATTTATCCATGATATGTGTTAATGTCTTGTGATGTGGTTATGTGATTGTGCTTGTTCACTATGCATGAGAAGTATATGGCATAGGTACACGATGAATGCCTTAGGACCTTTCGAGGCGGTCATGGTCATGGGATCATTGTATGATATGGTAATAAATTGTTAGTGCCCTGAACATGGATGTTGATGTATAAGTTAATAACCATAACATAATGGTATAAGTGATTAATAAGATGACAAGGTCAAATGTATGTGTGTTCATGTGAAAATGACAAAAATGCTTTGAAAGTAGCCTAAATTTTGAACACACGGGTAAAGACATGGCCGTGTGTCTCAACCGTGTAGAGGACACAGTCTAGCACACGGACGTGTGGCTTGACTGTGTGAATCAATTTGTTTAGCTGATGTCTTAAACAGAGAGTTACACGGGCTAAAGCACGGGTGTGTGTGACCACACGGCCCAACCCACACGGGCGTGTGACTCTCCAAAGCTATAAAATTTTTAAGTTGCCCAAAGATTTTTGAAAGTTCTCAGTTTAGTCCTGAGCCACTTCGATGTATATTATAGGCTTCGACGGCCTGTATAAGGGACGATATGCATGTGTTTGAAAAGTTTTAATTTTGGGCAAAAATTGGTGACCTGATTTTGTATGTTTGTGAATGTTTAAGTCTGGTAATGCCTCGAACCCTGTCCTGGTGTTGGATAGCGTAAGGGGTGTTGCATTTAGTGGTATCAGAGCTATGGTTTAGTCGATTCTCGTACTAACCTAGCATATGTTTGAGAGTTCAGCTATACATGCCCCCTATCTGTGATAGTGTGATGTCTCCCAACACGCATGAGAGCCATTTTGTTTAGAAAATGGTACTCTCCAACCGAGCTACACCGACTATGTTGAATGTGATTGCTAAAATATTCGAGTAAATTACAGTCATGATGAACTGAAACTTGGAAAGGTACAAATGAGGATTCATGAAAGGTGTACATGGTAAAATGAGCTTATTTATGATTAATAGATAATTCTATGATGTAAATGGTCGATTTGCTTGAGTGAATGCATGTGTTTAGATAAATTACCAAGGATATAGATGGAATGAATATTCATGTACGTTTATATGAAAAAAATCATGGTTGATAATCTCGTATAGCTTAAGTAAACGTGTTAAATTGCTTGTACTGATTCATATGATTGTAACAATATGTCTAAATGATGGTGTACGAGGTAAAAATATTGATTGTGATAAGCTTATCTGTGTTTGTTGGCCCATGTATGGTATCATGTGCATGACTTATATGATTAAATGAATAGATAAGTCAAGTTATCCAGAAAACATGGAATGCATGCATAAGTATACTTGACTAAATGAGATAACTGGAAAGTGGGCATTAAATCAATTTGAATGTTAGTTACCTAAAATGAATGACATGATTGAGATATGATTGCTATGATGAAGAAAATTGTGTTACATGTATATGTATATGAGAGTCGAGTCAGAGGCCCTACGACCCCCTCCCCTTTACTAAAGTGGTGTTTCATAATAAAAATTCTTGAGATTTGTGTTGAATGAGTTTCTGGGTGAGAAACCAAAGAATTCAATGATAGATGGTTATAAGCATGGTTAGAGATTGAGAATGGGTTGATAAGTATAGACATGAGCTAGAAAGATATCGGATTGACCGAAAGATTGTTTAACTTTTGCAACATCGCAGTTAGTGAAAAAGGTTAATTTTGGTAAAACAATCTATCCTGGTATTGTAACAATCCGATTTTGACCCTAGTCGAAATAGTGATTTTGGGACCACAAATTAGAGTCCAAAAACTATTTTAATATTATTTTTGTGCCTGTGATATGTGAATTTACATCTATGAAATTTCTGTGATTTAATTTGTCTATTTTTGTGCTTAATTATGAAAAAGGATTAAATCGCGTAAAGTGTAAAAGTTGAGTACTAGATGCTAAAGTGCCTATTTGGCTTGGCTTTTAAAATAAAGGTCCTTGCATGTCAATTGGACCATTGTACTAATGCATGGACAAATATGGACATGAGTTGGTAGAATTTAATGTTATATCATTAAGGGCAAAATGGTAAAAGGTGATTATAATGCTTATTATAATAAAATGAAAACAAAAAGGTGGCTTATTATCATGCATATTAGCCAAAAATCAGCCAAAGAAAAAAGGGTTTGAAGCTTTTATACATTTGGCACTTTGGTAGCTAAATTGAGGTATGAAATTTGTTCGGTTTTTGATAATTTCTACGTTTCTGTGATCGTTGCTTAGTGTTCTTCAAAGCCTATGTCTGAATTTCTATTTCTGTTAAAGATTTCATGACTGATTCACATGGGTGTGTCTATTGGTCGTGGGTGAGAGTCAGTATGGTTACCCTAATTTGGCACGACTGATTCACATGGGTGTGTCTAATGCCCGTGTGAGGCACACGGCCTGTTTGCACGGGCATGTGACCTCAACAGAATTGAAAAATTTTCTATGTTCTGAATTTTATGAATGTGTTAGGTTTAGCTCTAATCGTCCTCAAACGTATGTTTTAGGTCTCGGACACCATTTTAAGAGATGATTATTTATCAAATGATGCTAAATAATATCTGTGATTCTGAATTGGTCCGAAATGTTCTATTTGTCTGGTAATGCCTCGTAACCCTAATCCAATTTCGGTTACGGGTTAGGGGTGTTACAAGTATGACGTCAAGAAATGTATTGATTGAAATTCCTCATGAACTGGTTCTGATAAACAGTAATTTATACATATTTTTACCCCATGATTAATGCATTTTATGGATGATTTTCCATTAGTTTTAGTGAATTCGATGCTCCTAATGCCTTAATTTCATGTTTTATACTTAGGAGAGAATATGAGAGCGAAAGGAACGAGAAACGGGCCAAAAACAGAGAAAATGGGTCAAAGTACGAAATCAACACGGGCTAGACCTCCTCACACGGGCAAACCACACGACAGTGTCAATTTGGCAGGCTCGAACACAACCTGAAGTAATGGAACACGGGCGTGTACCTACCGAGCCCAAGTTAAGTCCAATTCGGAAAAGGCCACTTTGGAGGGTTTTTTAGGCATTCCAAAGCCTATAAATATACCTTAGAGGAGCAAGGAAGGGGGGACGGAGAATAGGGAGTAAGGAATTACTCTAAGGAAGCCGATTGATCCATCTCGGAAGCTGGATTCATCATCAAGACTGAAGATCTCTCCTCAATTTCCCTTCAGGAGTTCTGGGTTTTCTTTATGTTTTGTATTCTTTATTCTTCTGAGATGTTTCCTGTTTAGTTATGAACTAAACCCCTAAATACCTAAGGGGGATGAAACCTAAGACGAATCTTGTTATTATTTTCTGAATCGTATGATAAATATTTAACTTGTTCTTAATTATGTGTTCTTAATTCTTGTTTTGATATCCCAGGATATTGATTCAAGACACGCTCTTATTCAGAGGAGGAATAGACCCTGTCTAAGAGTACATTTGTCATAATTAAGTGGAGTTGATTGCGCGCCTAGAAATAGGGTGACAAGATTTTGCCAGATTAGGGTGACACCTAATAAGGGGATCCTAAATCAAGTTAATGCAACCTTAGAGTGTTAATTAGAGAAAAGTTTTGGTTATTCAATCTAGGGATTAGACGTTACTAGTCTTGAATAGGGATAATAACATAACTTAGGGATCTCTACGGAACAAGTTAAATGAATAAATCGTTCGATTTGGAGCCAGAATAACAAGTAAAGTCTAGGTGGATTTTTCCTTAGGTATTGTCTCAAGTCAATCGATTTTCCCAAAAGCAATTCCCCAATTCTGTTCTCTGTGCGTTCTTATTTTTAATAATTAGTTTAATAAACGAACCCTTTTTATTCTTAGGCTAGATAATAAAAAGATAATTATTACTAGTACTTTTGGTTCCCTTGGGTACGATATCTCGGTCTTTCCATTACTATACTATTGTTCGATAGGTGCGCTTGCCTTTTCGTCGTGATAATAGTTAGTCTAGGTTTGATCTTTATTATAAATATTTATTACTTGCTACAAATCACGCGATCAAGTTCTCTTAGTGAAGAGAATATTATGAAATTTGGGACTGCAGAAATAGTTAAAGGAATAATGTTTGAAGTATGAAATGTCCAAGCATGGTAATTACAGTAAATAGTTTGTGACTATCTCTATTGAGATATTGTATGAGATTATCTGACACAGAAAATATTATTGGGGTTATCTAATCCCTGATGAATTCTTACATTATGAAAATGTTCCCTGATCTTAACATTAGACGAATGTGTTGTCAGTCTGATTGGATTATGATCTGCATGGTTCTGTTTTTCTTTGGTATTTTGTTATATTCCGCATGTTGGGAATCGATGAGAAATTGTGTATGGTGCCATGATTCTATCTCTACCGATCATTGCTCTAACTGATTTTATATATATGAGAAGTATATAGTTCCAGTCGTATTTGTTGTCAGTGGTTTGGAATGATGTTATTCTAGATTTCTTTTCTTTGAAAAACTATTGGGGTCTTTCATATATTTTTTATGAGTCTGGTTCTTAGTCTTCTGATGCAGTATTGTAATTTGGATTTCCTAATCATGGATTTCTTTATCATGGATTTCTTTATTCTGGGCTTCTCCGTCTCGGATTTCTCTATCTGGGATTTTTTTATTATCTTTATCTTGTAACTTGTCGATCATGGCTTGCAACTTGTGATTGATATATATATATAGAACAAGTATGACTATACCTCTGAAGTGATCCTTATAATGTGGTGAAATTTCAAGTCCCAATGTGTATGGTGGATTTCCTTTCTCAAGTAAGTTAATCAGAGTTAATGTATTCAGTTGAGGTATCAGTATTACTTATACTAATGCATTTGTTATGGTCTTCGATTGGCATGATGAGTGAATTTGGAATGATGCATGTTGAATTGTTCTGTTGACTAGAAGAGAGAATTTCTTGAAATATCAAATACGGATGAATAAGGTCGACTTGATTGTTCAATCTGTGTGGAATATATGTTTAAAATTTAATGGGATGTCCATGCTTGAGGATAAGATTTTATTTCTTCACGGGTAAAAAGACGAATAGTCTAATTAAGAAGTGTATATTTCCTAGAAGAATTGAATGTGATAAGAAGATCTGAGATTGATAATGTGAAGATAATTTGGTTATTTAAAAATGCTGAAACAATCAATGTTTATCTTTGAGTACAAATTCTTGAAATATTAAAAATTTAAAGATGTATAGCAAGAATCATCAGAATTATTTTTGTCGTCTGGGCATTAGAATGGAAATAGGAAAGGTCAGTATGAATTTTCTTGTCTGGATCATTCCTATCCTTGAAACAGGAGAGTGATATGTAGCGTTGTTAAACGTTATGAGATGTGTAAATTATGCTGGTATATCCAAATGTCTGCTCACTAGATTCATAGAATTTCGTGTCTTTATGAATGTTGGATATCATGGAATTTTAATATCCACTAATCGGATTGAGATCCAGGATTCATAGGATGATTTCTTCGGAAAGCCAGAGGAGGCTTTGAAAAAAAGGTAAATAAAAGTTGAATTGGACTGTGTGGAATTATAAAGAGTATGAGGTTGAGATGAACTGACTAGTTTCACTATTTGAATCTGAAAAGATTCGGGTGCGAATGTATATGTAACATGATGGTATGGATCAGACTTTTGAATACATAAGCTTTCTGGTGGAGATTAAGTTTCAGTGAAAGTATTGTAAAGTGAATACCACTCATGATTTTTGTATGTGAAATTTAAAGAGATAGGCAGTAAAAGCTCAACTTGAGTGAAAGTTCTTTGACATCGATTATAGGATTTAGGAATCTAAATGGAAACCAAAACCACTTTCCTGGTAAGATTTTTGGGACAAAAATCCCTAAAGGAGGGAGAAATGTAACATCCCGATTTTGGGCCTAGTTGGAATAGTAGTTTGGGAACCACAAATATGATGAGGAAAATTTCATTTTTATTATATTTTTATGGTCTATGATTTCGCAAAATGATTTTTAGACCCATATGAATAATGTGACTAATTAGTAGGCTAAATGTGATATTATAGATCAAGGAAATCGAGATTCGGGCTTAAATCGGGAAAATACAAGGTTATGGACTAAAATGGTAAATTGTCGTTTCTGGATCCGAGGTAAGTTCGTGTGTTAATAATAATGCAATACCATGCATGAATTGTAATTCTCTACTGATATGGCATAAATTGTATGATTTAACATGTTTAAGAGAAGTTGATGGATGGTGTGTATGATATGGAAAATGTAATGTTTGTTGTGTCATGTGAAATTGAATGGAAAATTATTGTTACATGAATTGAATGTTAAATTACTATTATGTGGGTAGTATGAATTGCTATATGATTGTACCTGACGAGATTTTGACAAATAAGTTTGAATAACTTAAAGTAAACTATTAATATGCCTAATTACATGTGTTATGAATGCATGATATTTAGTTATAATGAAGGCATGAAAATCCATGAAATATGTCAATAATAATGATATGATAATAAATGTCCCTGTTGATGTAAAAAGAGAAATTCAATAGATAAACCATGGCTTACATAACTTGAGATCCTGCATGTGTTGCAGAAAAGGATTTAGCCCGAACGGGTAATCCGTTGATCTCAAATATAGAAAGGATCTAGCCCGAATGGGTGTTCCTTGAGTGATCGAGCCTCTCGAAGAATATGTGTGCATTGTGGATTTAGCCTGGACGGGTAATCTAATTAGGGTCTGAATTTATCTTGGACTGCTAATTCAGATTTGAGCTCAATGTGAGTGTTTTTCATTACAAGGGATTTAGGCTGGATTGGTAATCTCGACATCACTCTATGAGTTTATATTTCGGGGGATTTAGCCTGGACTGGTAATCCCGCCGTAAGATGTGAGGTTCGCGATAGTGCATGCTTGAAAATGATCACTTCTATGATTTGATAGTAAATGGACAATACATCGAGATTCTCGAGAAATTCAACAGGATCAAAATAAGAAATGAGAATGGAAATTTTGGAATCATTGAGCTCAACTAAAATTAATACTATGATGTTTTGTCATGAGACTAATTTGATGATTGAGTGCATGTAATAGGGAATTATCCTATACTTGGAATGCATGACTAAGTATGCCCATAAGAAATAATGACTTTTATATTGAGCTCTAGTGCGAAAAATGAGTAAAGGATCCATGAAATGGTAAGTTTATGATTAGTTGGGAATGATCTTATGATAGTGATCATTATATTGTACCAAAATCGATTTGGGCAGCAGCATTAGTCCTACTTTGAAAATCCACCAAAAATAGTGGAAATTGAGTTAGAGACTGAATAGAATATGAAATTAAATTTTATTGGGTCTAGTTTCATATAAAAGAAATGTTGCTAGTAAAGGAATCTCATATGATGAGATATTTGAATTCTTGTGAGACAGAGTCAGAATGAGTTTAGAATCCCCTATTCTAAATTTGGAAAATCAGTAAAAATTGTATAAAAATAATTACGAGTTAAAATTCATATTACTAAGATCCTTGGTGAGTCTAGTTTCAAGAGAAAGAGATAAGAACATTATCCAAGTCTCGTACTATGAGATATTTGACTTTTAGTAGATTGAAGCCTAAGCTATCAGATGGAAAAATAGAGAAGATTTTAAATAATAAACTGTTCTTATTGGCCAAACCAAAAATTTTGAAAGTTTTATGATAGAAAAATATATGAGTCTAGTTTCTATAAAAATTAACAGATCTTGATTTGGAGTCTCATAACTCTAGATATAAATAATTTAATGAATGTGACTCGAGAAAATAGCTTAGCTGGAATTTGAATAAATAGAAAGAATTTTAAAATAGCATGTTATCACATTGCTTATTATTTTCATACGAGCTTACTAACAGTAAAGCTTACTCCCTCCTTTCCATTTCTTTTAGTTTTGTCAGGTCAGCTCGGGGTTGGAGATCGTCGGAGGCAGCATCACACTATCGAGCCATTACCCTTAGGGTATTACATGCGTAAGTTAAATGTTTTCAAGTGTGTGGCATGTATAGGGACTTAGTTTTTCTGTGATGACTATTGTTGTGATTAGCCAAAGGTATTGGCTTATATTGATTTGTTGTTTATAGCCATGAGATGTGGCTTATAATGATTTTTTCTTGTAAGCCTATTTATCTATGATATGTGTTAATGTCTTGTGATGTGGTTATGTGATTATGCTTGTTCACTATGTATGAGACGTATATGGCATAGGTACACGATGAATGCCTTAGGACCGTTCGAGGTGGTCATGGTCATGGAATGATTGTGTGATATGGTAATAAATTGTTAGTGCCCTGAACATGGATGTTGATGTATAAGTTAATAACCATAACATAATGGTATAAGTGATTAATAAGATGACAAGGTCAAATGTATGCGTGTGCATGTGAAAATGACAAAAATGCTTTGAAATTAGCCTAAATTTTGAACACACGGGTAAAGACATGGCCGTGTGTCTCAACCGTGTGGAGGACACGGTTTACCACACGGGCGTGTAGCTTGACTGTGTGAATCAATTTGTTTAGATGACATCATAAACAGAGAGTTGCACGGGCTGAAGGCACGAGCGTGTCCCAAGCCACACAGATGTGTGTGACCACACTGCCCCACCCACACGGGCGTGTGACTCTACAAAGATAGAAAATTTTTAAGTTGCCCAAATATTATTGAAAGTTCTCAGTTTAGTCTTGAACCACTTTGATGTATGTTATAGGCTTCGAAGGCCTGTATAAGGGACGATATGCATGTGTTTGAAAAGTTTTAATTTTGGGCAAAATTTGGTGACCCGATTTTGTATGTTTGTGAATGTTTAAGTCCGATAATGCCTCGAACCCTGTCCCGGCATCGGATACGGGTAAGGGGGTTTACACAAATTCACCAAAATAATGTTGCCATGAGGGACCTAACGATATGATTGAATGGTGTAGGAAGTCGATAATGGCTCAAACTTGAAGAAATCATCTTTCAGAGGGAGGTATCGCAACATTCAGGCCATGAATTCATGATACCCCTGATAGTATTGAAGTAAAGAAAATTGAGGCAAACTCTAGCGATATCGCGATATCAAGGATGGATATCCGACATTGAGACCCCCAAAACTCCCAATTTCAATATTGTCTTGGATATCGCAATATTAGATATTGGGTATTGTGACTGTAGGGGTAGCTTTTCTCCAACACCAATCAAAATACAACATTTAAGGGCATTTTGGTCCAAAATTTTAGGTTGTAATAAGATGTTAAAAGCAACTTTTGGCTAAGAACTAAGGAGGTTATTCACTTTTACTTTTCTTTCATCTTTTTAGATTTCTAGTTGTCTTATTCTTTATATTTTTAGGGCTTAGTTTCAAACTTTTTTTGTTTTTAGTTGTGTTAGTTGGTAGGTAGTTAGTTTTTACTGTAACTTTGTCTTAATTGTTGTTTGGTACTCAAATGTTCTTTGTATTTTCATTTTAATCCATAACATTTAATATATCTCAACTCTATTTCTTTTTCTTAGTTAAAAAAATGATCTTTGATAGTATTTGTGACCTCTATTGTTGCCAACATTCTCTCCTCCAAGCAACCATCAAGAAATCACTAAGCTTTCTTAAACCCTACTTTTGTGCTTGATCTAATGTATGATTTTATTGTTTATTGGATAGTTGTTTATATGGAAATAATATTAGGTAATTAAGTTTATGGTGGTTGGTTGATAGAAATGTTATTTGGTTAGTTTTTGGTATAGGGACTAAATTGTAAAAAAATGACGTCTCTAAGGGAACATATAGATAGGTGAGACCGAGAGGAGATCCTATTCAACATCAATTCGTTTAGCCTGAGTTTGTTTGGTGAGGTTGAGAGATAAACCAGATTAAATCGTCTAATTTGGTAAAATGGTGACCGAAAGGTAAAATTGAGCCAATTATAAGTTTAAACCTTTTGGATCCATAATCCAAGGACTAATCAACAACATGGAAGTCAACAGACTACTTGTGTTTCTTGAATTGTTAATTGTGCAATTTTGCTTGTTTTACAATTTGGTCATCATTAGTGTTAAGTAGTTATTTAGCTTAATTAACCCTGATCTTGAATTATCGTGATATAGAACTTAATGAGTAGTTAGCTAGACTTCTTTGTTGCATGTCTCTCAATTAGGAATCACTTTTTCCTCGAACTCTCTTGGGTTCGGTCCTTGGAATACTGGAGTGTTTCATTGTAACACTAAAAATATTACAACTTGACCTGTCACACTTTGTAGTATGCCGCCCTATTATTGATTGTTTTTGTGTTGATTCTCAGCCCGATGCACACACAATGGGGTATGGTATTTTAATGCCCTTTTGAGACCCAAATTAGGCAAATGGTTCCATGGGGGACCAAACTATATACTGAGTGGTGTACGAAGCCAATAATGACTCGAACTTGAAGAAATCATCTTTTAGAGGGGGTATCGCAACACTCAAGCCACAGAAGTCGTGATACCCCTGACAGTGTTGAAGTGAAGACAATTAAGGTCAACTCCAGTGATATTGTGATACCAAGGATGGATATAGTGACACCAAGACCCCTAAGACTCCCAATTTCAATATTGTCTTGGGTATCACGATACTAAAGCCTGGCGAAGAGAAAAAAGCTGCAGGGACAATTTTGTGTCCAAACAAACTTAAGTCTTTGTTTTCATTTAAGGGCATATTGGTCAATGTTAGGTTAAATATTAGTAGACTATAAACTATTTTGTAAGGTTTGGAAGACAATTTTTTTTTGGTTGAACATCCTTCCTTAGTTTCATAGTTTTAGGTTTCTTTTCTTTTATTTTAATTTTTAGGTTAGATTTAGAATAGGTTTTATTTTTTTGTTTTCTATTTCTTCTTTTATTGTTGAAGACTATGCAAAAGAAAGATGACCAAATTCTTGGGCTTCATTATTTTTCCATCAATTGGATGAGCATTTTCTTAAACATTTTACCTTTATTTTATGCTTACCATATGTTTGATAAAATGCTTGTTTGAAATTCAAGTTTGATTATGTGCTAAATTGTTTGATGGTTGGTTGATTAGTTTTTTGTTAGTTTAAGTTAATTTTTATTTTTGATTAATTGATTATTCGATTATATCAAAATTTTTAATAGCTAAAGTTGAAGCCTCTAGTGGAATATCTAGATAAAAGTGACTGAAATCAGAGTTTATTGATAGATAGTTCAATATAATTGTGTCGAATAGTGATACTGAGGGGAGATCTATATGCCTAGGTGAGACCAAAAGAAGAACCTAGGTGGTATCTTTTAGTTTAGGATGAGACCGAGAGGACATTCTTAGCTGAGAGTGACAAACAATGTAATCGATATATGTTTATTGGCTTAGTTAGCGAGTAATGAATCAATCGACCATCATTTTACTATTTTCATTCTCTAAAGCAATAGGGAAGATAATTAGATTAATTTGTTTAATTGATAATTTAAATTTAGTTTACAAATAATTTATTTTGGAATTTGCACTAATAATTTCTGACTTGATTAGATTAGTAATTGCTTAACTTGTAATTAACTTGATAAACACATTTATCAATTTGGCAATCCCTTGTGTTTGATCCTTGGAATACTCGAAGTGTTCCATTGTAACAGTTATAAAATATTACATCTGATCTATCACACTTGCAATAAAGCTGCTAGATGTTTAAGTATAATAGTATTTATTCATAGCCCCGATGCACGCACATTGAGGCGTGGTCAGCATAATGAAAATTTTAGCCCTCAATGTTTACATCTTTATTTAATTTGGTCTTTATGTTTTTTAGCTAAATTTGGTCATTGACCTTTCAAAAAGAGTTAAATTATTTTTTTATGGAAATATTGACTAAAACATTAATTTTTTAACGATGCTGTCGTGGTAACTCAAGTGGCAGTCTTATATGCCATGTCAATAAATAATTTTTAAATTTTTAACAATTAGCATGAAGTACATGTGAATTATTATGTTAACCACCATGTTTAAAAAAATTAATATTTTAGTCAATATTTCTATTAAAAAAATAATTCGACTTTTTAAAAAATTTTGATTCTTTTTAAAAGGTTAAGAGTCAAATTTAGCTCAAAAAAGAATAAGGACCAAATTGATTAAAAAGTGTAAATGTTAAGTGCTAAAATTATCATTATGCCAATAATATATCTACTTTTTTCATTACTAGATTTCTTTTGCTTTCTAAATCATATATGTGATCTAGTTTAAATTGTTGGCCATTACTTTGGAATAAACTTATTTAAGGGTCAAGCTATTCATCCAAGCCCAATGGCAAGTCTAAAAATTTTGAGAGTTTGAACAAAAATATTAAGCACAAAAAATAGATTTAAGTTTATAATATGATATTTTGAGCTTAAAATATGAGCTGAGCTTGAACTTTAATATTCAATGCCTAAGCTCGAGTCGACCTATTTTTAAGTTTGTAATATGATTTTTTTTTCTTTCTTGCAATTTATTTCATACCAAATTAAATATACCATATTATAATGTAAATATTAAAATATGTTAAGTTATTTATGTTTAGAAATTAAATGAAAGGAAAATGGATAAATTTCAAAACTATACGTGAATTTTGATTTAATGTGTAATTATATACATAAACTTTAGTTTGGTGTAATTTTATACGTGAAACTGTGATTGTGGTTCAAATGTAACTTGAAACTTTTATTTTAATTTAATCTTCGACATTTAAAGAAACAAATATATTAATTTATTTTTATATTGGATAAATATAATTATTTATGTATACAATATATAAATATAAAATGATGTTATATCAATAACTGTGTTAATAATTTACAAAAATTAAAATAATAGCACCGAGAAAATCACGGGTAAATTAAGAACTAAAAGAATCTTGCTAAAAAGAAACTCTTAAGTTGTTCCCTTTTCTATATCTTTGTACCTTTTTAGCCTATCTTGAAGGATATAAAGACAAATTTGGGGATTACCAAGCTATTTTTAGGTTGGAAAATTAATCATTGCTGAATACATTAGACTTTTTAGATTTTTCTTAATACTCCCTTTTGCAATTCATTGTCAAAGTTTTTAAGGTTTGAATATACAATTTTTTCATTCCTCCACTACATCCAATATTTGGTTTGTCTGATGATTTCCGTGCAAGTATTCCTCATGCATAATCATCAATTGTTCTGCTACCTGTCAAAGCAATGAGTTCGTATTAGAACCAGAATTACATCCCAAAAGATTTCATAAATTAGCAAAAAAAAAAAAAACCTTAAATTTTGGTAGAATTGGAGAACCCATTATATATTCCCACACCAAGTGATTAAAAAAGTTATACTAGCCAAAAAACAATGTTGGTCGGACTATTCAATCATAAAGCTTGAATGGACAAACCAACAAATCGATTGACAACCGAAAATCCAATAAAACAAAAACAATATTCTTGTGTACCTCCTCGATGCTACCATCCTCAATCTCTGTATTTAGAGATAGTAACATGCTTTCATGAAGCAAGTATTCTAAATCTTCTACCCGATGTGCTGCAAAACCAATGTATATAATAAGTCAATATTCATACTCCTACATAAAACCTAAGAAGTCTACGAGAAACACGAGCCATGTTGATAAATAAAAGGAAAGAACCTTTGGATTGAATGAACCAAGAGAAGACATCAGCGGCAAGCTGTTGGGATTTCTGAAAGGAATCAAGGCCGCCCCATTGGTTTTGGACGGCCATTTGAAGACCATGCCATCGAGAAAGAAGCACTGTAATTCCTTGAAGGAAACGATCACGGGAGGCTGCTGATAAGTCGGGCTTTTTATGAGTTGAGGGCAAACTTGAATGGTTGTTTATCCCATTCAAGGATTCCATCTCTCATTCTTTTCAATATGTCCCAAAACACCGAAATTAATTAACATTTTGTTAGGGTGTTTTATATATGTTATTCCTATTTTTGTTGATAATATGAGTGAATGATTGAAAGAGGTCCTAAATGTTGGGATCAAAGGGTCGGTTGAGAACACTCAACCTGTTTCACCTACATGAAATTCTTTTGACAATAGTTATAAAAATAGTTGGTTATTTCTAGTTTGACTTTTTGTTTTTTTTCTAAGTCATAGTAAAGTCAAGGAAAATCTGTTATGTTAAAAGATATATTTCTAAATTTATTTCAATATGGTTTATTATCTCAATAAATGATAACAATATAGACGATAGTGTTAGACTAAGGCGTCAAACCAAAAACATTGAACAAATGAAACTAGTAATGATTTAGGGGATCTAGTAATTGGATTTAAGTTTAATTGTTTATAATTATATATGAGTGTTATGTTTGGGTAACTATTTTAATTGGTGAGTCTTACTGAATTAAGTGTAATTGGAGTATCCTAATTACACTTTTTAATTTTTATAGAGAGTGAGAATTGAAGTAATTACACTCAAATGCAATTTTAAAATTTTATTTCTTACATATTTGAGTTATAAATTTTTATATTATAAGCGTGAACCAAATATTCATTATATTATAAATCCTAAAAATTATATTATAAAAATAATTTATATGTATTTATAAACTTATAACCAAAAATTATATTTTAATTCTTAATTTTTTAAAGCTATGACCAAAAAGTTTATTAAAAAAAATTTGCATGTTATAAAAATTTTATAATATATTTATTTATAAAAAGTTATGTCCAAGATATATGATCATAACTTTTTATGTATCCATGCTATATATTATAAAAAAATATGTTTATTTGTAAAAAAAAAGTGTTATAATTTTTTCTCATAACATATTTGTAAGAAAATATCTTTTTAAAGTTATGACAAAAAATTATATTATTTATAACAAATGTTATGAAAGTTATCAGACACTTTATAAAATTTTTTTTATAAAAGTTATAAATTATAAATTTTATATTATTTTTAATTAATTGCATATTATAAAAAAGGTTATAACCTAATATAATTCTTTCTCCAAATCAAGTTTATATACATACTATTTGCATCGTAAATCCAAATATTATATGGTAGATGTTAATTATGCATATACAAAATATTTTCTTGCACCATATTGTGGGGTATGGTATCATTTGAGAAAATAGAGCTAAACACAAGCACTAAAAACGACTCTTGAACTCTTTAATTTGAGACACTCAATGTTTTGAAATATGATTCAGAAGACATTTCTTGTTCTAAAACAATATTTCTCAAATTAACAACATCACCTTAGTACAACATAAAAAAAAAGGTTGGGTCGTACTAGCATGTTGCATAGTTCATAGTTTCATTCATAAGTGGATTTAGGATAATCCATACTTCAAAGAGTACATGAAAGAAAGAGGATCTTGATAATCTTAATGATACAAATTCAGATGATGATGATGATGAGCTCGTTCAAGGACTAATATTTGACAAAAAGAAGCTTATGTTAAATATTATAAAGGGAACGATAAGTGCTACAAGTAACATGTTTTAATCTCATTCTTAATGCATTTTTGGGTGATTATTCGATGTTAATGGTGAATTTTATGTTTCTAATCCTTCAAATTCATGTTTTTATACTTACGAGAGCATTTGGGAGCAAAAGGATTGAAAAACGAGCGAAAACCAAAAATTTGGAGTAAGGTACAAGAGCCATATGAGCTGACCTTGTAACATCTCGTTTTTCAGTGGTATCGGGAACAGTGGTTTTGGGACCACAATTCTGGCTAGTAAGTCATTATTTTATTGATTAATTATAAAATAAAACATTAACAAATAAATAAAAGGAAGAAATTATCATCACCTTTGTTAGTTGTTGCTGAAAACAAAAGAAGGAACCAACCATATTTTTAGCTCGAAAGTTTCAGTCACTTGGAAGGTTGTATAGAAGTGAAATTTTGTGTTTTTGAGATCGTTGCAATTAGGTCCAAATAATCCCGGTGTTAATTTTTTAAATTATTAGATGTTTTGTCTTGTGCCATTGTTAAATTCTTGAGATTTTTTAAGCTTTATAATGGTTTTGTGAGCTTGAGTTTTGGACAAAGTTAATTTGTTAAGTAGTTTTTGGTGATGTTGATGATTAGGGGTTTAAATGTTAAATTAGTAAAAGTTCACGGATTTATGATAAAATTTAGAATTAATGGGCTGTCATTGAGATTTAGAAATTCGATTGATTGGGATTTTAGCTTAATTATGTTAATTGTTTTAAATTTTGAAGTATGGGTTAAATTGAATAAAGTTAAATTGTTAAGAGTAAATGTGTGAAATTTTATTAAAGGTGGAATGGTTTGAATATAAGTATTGTGTGGTATTTGAATTAGTTAATTGAATTAATTTATTATGTTTAGATCAAGAAACAAGTGGATCGGTTATAAATTGTGGGAAAGTGAAGGTTGTGGAGTAATTATCTTCGGTTCTAGGTAGCTATCATAATTCAGTAAGTTTTTACGATTATTTTAGTATAATTTGTCAATAAATATTATTGTTATTGGTGTTATATATCTACTCTAGAAAATTGTTGAATCAAAATGAACTATGTAATTTATATTGAACTTCTGAAATAATTTCGATGGATCGAGTAAAAGTTCTTACATTAGATTTTTGTCTGAGTTTTTGATCTGGATTGAGTTACTACATATGTTGCAGATCGGATGTACATGTCACATGAATTTAGCCTGGACTAGTAATTAGTTTTCGTTTTACATGTATACCTAGCCCTGGCCAGGCTAGTTTATTTGTATTGTCATCGGTATAGCTCAAACAGGTAACCTAACATGTTTAATCTATACCTGAATAGCTCATACGAGCATTATTCATTTCTGAACACATGTAATTGATTACTTTTACAAAGATTCATCCAAAGAATAAAAGTTACTTGATGTGAACTCTGGTTATCTATATAGTTAAACATTTCTAACATGAAATTGTTGGACTTTGTTGTGGTAATGTTGAATTCATTTATTATGTTCAAATGCCATTTAAATGAATTTGGTAATTTATATGTTAAATTGTGAAAACTTACTAAGTAGTTCTACTTATTTTGTTTTTGTTTTCTATAGATTTTGAACTTTTGGAGCGTGTTGATCGGATCATCGGAACTCACACATATCATTGACTATCATCGGTAGTTTTTGAAGTCTTGGTTGTTGGTTATCTATGGCATGTATATAGGACGCTTATTTTGTGAATGTTTGGATATGTTTTGTATTAGGTTGTAAATGTTTGTATATGTATTAGAAGATGGCTCTTTTGGAAGTGTGTTAATGGTCATGTTGAATTGGTATTTAGGTTGATATATACTATGAAGTTGTGTTGATAATATTGGTAGTTCTTAATGTTTGAATGGATGGAATGTATGAATTTGTTAAGGTTGAATGCAAATTTATTTAATATTTGAATTGTGGTGTCAATGAGGGCACATTGGTTTGAAACTTACGTTGAATATTTTGGCATGTTTTAGGCTTGTTTGAATGTGTTTTTAAAGTATGCAAATGGATGGTTTTGATTTGGTTTGGTACCTAGGTGTTGGATAAAAGTCCGCCTTATTTTGAAATCTTTCTAAGGTGCACACAGCCTGGGCTATGCCACACGGCCGTGTGTCTTATTAATTTTATGTGCAGGATTTTCCACATAGTCATAGTTAGTTACATGGTCTAGCAGCACGAGCATGTGAGCCACATAGGCGTGTGAGGAAGACACACGTGCGTGTGCGGAGCCACACAGCCATGTGACCCCTATTTCCAAAATTTTCAATTTTTTTTGTATAATTTTCTGTTTTGGTTCAAATTAGTCCTAGATTGTTCCCAAACCATTTTTAGAGCCCCGTAAGCTCGATTTAAGGCTGTAAATGTGATTTTGACATAAATAAAATGTAATTTTAATGTGATTATTTAATTTATTAAATTAATGGTTTAATGATGTAAATAGCTTTGATATGTGCCATAATACTCTGTAACTTAAATCTAACAACAGAGACGAGTTAGGGGTGTTACATTTAGTGGTATCCGAGCTATGGTTTAGTCAATTCTAGGACAATGTGGCATGTTTTGAGTTTAGAATTACATGACACATTAACCTATAAATTGTTTGATGCTCATGATCAGATCTGATAATGTTTTCTCTTACAGATTTTTTAATGAAAGTCATGCTCTAGCCTCTGATGAGGCAGCAAGTCAGGAAATGTCTAGATCTCAGTTATTAGGAAGTTGAGATCGTAATAGTTTCTTTCAAATTATGAATGACTAGTTTGCATAATTTGTACAAAATAATCAAACTCAAGATCCACCCCCTCCTGTAACTCCCCAGTATCTGTTCGTCTTCAAAATATAGATCAGGTAGTTGTTCATTGACCTCCTACTGATACAATTCGTAAATTTAGAATCGAAGATTTTCTTGGGTTGTACAATGAAGATCCGAAAAAAGCCGAGTTTTGGTTAGAAAATGTTCAACGTATTTTTGATGAACTGAATTGTTCTCCTAATGATAGTCTAAAATGTTATAATATCCCAAAAATTGAGGGTTAGTAGAATCGAGTTTGAGAATAGAGAGAGAGTGGTCATGCCCTAATTTTTGAGATTATCTATGCATTTTTAGGAATAAATAAGGTATTGGTTTGTTGGATAAATGTCAGTGAATCGTTTCTTGAAACTCAAGTTCAAATCCCTTCTCTCTCACTATTTTTTTTATTTTGCTAATTTTGCCTCAAACCCTAGTATGTGGCACGCCTTGTTTTTAAAATAAATATTTTAAAATTATTTCAAAAATAAGTAAATAGCCTACTGTTTAATTGATAAATGAAAAAGCATGAAAATTAAATTGATGTCCTAAGTTTGAATCCATTCTCATGCAAAATAACTTCTTCTTTTTTTACAAAATCCCTTATTTTTAATGTGTGTGCCATCCAAACCCTTGAAACCCTAGGTATAAATGTTAATTTTACACAAAATAATTAGGCTCTATTCTGTTTTACTTACCCTAGCTGTTCCTACCCTCTCCTCTCCTCCTTGATCTTCAATTTTTTTTCTTTCTTCCTCCATTGTTGTTGTCACCTACACCTAGTTTTACCATCTCTTTCTTTTAAATTTTGTCTCAAGATTTGTTAACACTTCTCCACCATCTTGCTGGTATTTTTCCTTATTAAAATGAACCCCAAATCTAAAATCTTGAACTTTAAGATTGATCCTGAACATTTGCAAGAAAGTGCCATTATAGTTTCTCCCAACTAACTTGTGTGAGATCTCTTATTTCTTCAATTTTTTGAATAATATTGTCAATTAAAAACCTAAATTTTCATATCTTCAATTTAGGGGAATTTTAACTATTTTAAATTTATTTTTCCATATTTTTAATGGATCTTTAAATCGTTTTTAAATTAGCCGCAAATTTGGCCACCATAGGTGGTGGTACGTGCACCTATGTACAAGAAAGGGAGCATTTTTGTTTCTTGGTTCTTTCCTATCTAATTCTAGCACTAATTTTAGTTCTTTAACCCTCCTAATCAGCCTTTAATCATATGTAAATTAGGTAAAAAAATTCTTGATTAATTGGTCATTTGAATCTCACAAATCCGGAAGCGTAAGTGCGATTACATGTAATTTAGTTTGTTGTTTTGACATAGTTGTTGGGTAAAGGTTATGGATTGATTAAATTAAGGGTTTTAATAAATATTTTATACTTATTTTCCAATATGTAAATGTGTTAGGTGCTGACCTGAACACCTCAAATCAACCGTAAAGCAAAAAGACGTTCGTGGGTATGATTTGCATCAAAACAGTGTAAGAAATCTAACTATTTTGGATTCGTAAAATAGTTGTAATTGTGACAATTGGTTTGAAAACATAAGTGGGTGTTTGGGGGGATATTTAAGATGTGTATTAATTGAATTTATACTGATTTTTAATTTAGGTTCGTTTTAAGATTTATTAAGGAAATCAAAAGGTTAGCTAGTGTGTTGCAAAAAAGCGTAAAATAAGGTTTGGGTCCTAAACTCAAAAAATTAATAAAAATTATAATTTTTTTGATATATTTGGTGATTTAGATTTCTAATTGGATTTTCTTAATAACCAAATAATTAATTTTGTAAGTGGCCGAACTAGGTACGTTTCGAGCCTTAAAAGATTAATCTGTTAGCAAAGTTGCTAGTTTGATAGTGTGACTGTGTGAATGGTATCGTGATGCATGATTGTGTTATTTGGTATGAGAATGATTGTATATCTGGCATGATTTTTTGAGATATGAGTTTATGCATGATATAATTGGATGGATATCACATGGGAAAAATCGTAAAAGTATGTGAAATTGTGTAATGTTGAATGATATCATCTTAATGGTAATTTGAAAGTTGGAACACTGTTTCCATTTACTGAAAGTATGTGATTATTGAGGGCATGTTAAACATGTCAAATAAATGTGAAAAGTATTCAAATATGATTATGTATGAGTTTGTGTGACATATTGTATTTGCATTGGGATGAGATATCTTATGGTTGACAGAGGAGTTTCATGGAGTACTGGTGGCATATTAAGTCTATATTTATATGTAGTTAGTGCACTACACCTGTAGTACCAAGGGGATTTGCGATTTTATCACATATTATATGTTATTTGTGATTTTTTCGCACTATTTGATATCCGACATATTTTCTACATTATTGATTATTCAGTGGTTTTACCATGTCAAGCTATTTTCACATTTGTTGGAGCTTGGCAGACGGGTTCTGGGGAACTTGTGGTGTGTAGTGATTGTATAGATAGGAACCTTTTTACATTGCATCATGCCCATGACATATTTGAATGTTATTGATTTATGCTATGTATTGTACTGTGTTGTATTGAATGGTATCAAAATTGATGATTATTACTCAAATGAATGATGACCCATGCTTATACACCGTTTGACATCAATTTGATAATGACTATGTAATGATATGAAATTCCAATAATGGTTCTATGTTTTTCTGTTAAAGCTAATAGGTTTCATTGTATTCGATATTTATGTCTGTTTAAATAACTGTTTCAATCATACTGAGCTTTCATAAGCTCACCCACAATAGTTTTTAACATTTTAAGGAAACCTCAAAATTAAGATCGGGCTCAACATTCGGAGAATCACCTTAGACCTCGGGCTATTTTTAATAAGTATTAATCAGTCCCTATTGATTTTGATTTGTAATTTTTAATTAATTCTGGTCTGTAGCTTGGTAACTTTTCTTTTGGGGATTTTTACATGCATGGATTACTTAAACATAATAACCGAAAAATGCATGATATCATGCTTAAGTAAAATTTGACATTGTTCCCTAATTTTCACTGCATTGCAAATAAACCATTTTTAAAAACAAATCAATAAGGCAATTAAGTTTCCAAAATGACTTAAAAATGGTTTAAAAAATAGTTTTTCTGTTGCATTAGTTTAACATCAAGTTCTTGCAAAGAAGAGTGACAAGCAAATGATTTTTTTCTTAAACAAAACTATCAATAATAAAATGAGTCTTAAGTATAGATTATCTAATAAATGAACTATTTTAAACTAACTCAAAGTGCAAATACGATTTTTCTCTAAAATAAGTTTATTTAAAGTCTTCAAAAGTAATGTAAGTTAGCTTAGTCATTTCAGTGGCTAATGTAGCCTTCCCAATCTAGCCATAACATCTAGGCCAGGTTAGGGGGTTACAAATGTGTTATTTCACTTTTGAAGGAAGATGCTTATCAATGGTGGGTTACTTTAACTTCTATGGTTCCAAAAGATAGACTGACATGGGAATTTTTTCTAGACCGAGTTTAGTAAGAAGTATGTCAGTCAACTATATTTGGAAGATATAAAATGTGAGTTTTTGGATCTGAAGTAGGGAAGTATGTCAGTTTTGGAATACGAGCGCAAGTTTGTAAGTCTGAGTAAATATGCTCGGGAACAACTAACTTCTCAAGCTAAAATGTGTGCTAGATTTGAAAGAGATTGAATGAAAATATACGTGCAATAGTAGGAATGCTTGAAATTAAAGAATTCGTAGTATTTTCTAAACGCTCACAGAAAATGGAACCAATTTGGAAAGATAAGAAACGAGTAAAAGCCAAGAAGGAAACCTCGAGTAAGAGGAACAAATTTAAAAATTTCTCAGCACCTTTGCCTAAGAAGTCGAGAGATTATAGTAGTCAATCTGTCCCTACTACTAGGAATAAAAGAAAAAGAATGTTTAGACAGTTTCCTTCAAAGACTCATGATACCTCTGTAGCGAGTGTTGGTAGTGTTCAGAATACTGATATACTTGTCTGCAAACACTGTGGCAAGATTCATCTAGGTGAGTGTAGATTCAAATCCAGCACATGTTTTCATTGTAGGTCAAACGAGCATCTCATACGGGACTGTCTGAATAAGGCTGAATCTGGTTTAAAACAACTTGCAAAGTTTGCAACTGTATATTCGAAGGGTAGAAAACCAAGACCTGGAAATACATTGAGAGGAAGCCGCAATGAATCTCGTAATACTACTTTTAGATCTAAAGGTCAAGCACCAGTTAGAGTTTATATGATTTGAGCTAAAGAGGAAGCTACAGCACCTGACATCATTGCTAGTACTTTAACTTTTTTTTATGTTATTAAAGAGGAAGCCACACATCCGTGTGACCCGTGTTTTCAAAATTTTCAATTTTTTGCATATTTTTCTGTTTTGATTCAAATTAATCATGGATTGTTCTCAAACCCTTTTTAAAGCCTCTTAAGCTTGATTTAAGGTCATAAATGTGATTTTGACATAAATAAAATGTAATTTGAATGTGATCATTTAATTTATTAAATGAGTAGTTCAATAATGTAAATAGCTTTGATATGTGTTGTAATACTCTGTAACCCAAATCCGATGGAGACGGGTTAGTGGTGTTACAGACCCTTCCACAAGGTCTAGCCACAAGGCCGTGTCAATTTCGCAGATTTGCACCCTAAACTACGAAAAAAAACACAATTTTAAGGGTTTTCAAGCACTTTAAGATTTATATATGACAAAAATAAGAATATAAGAATGAGCTGTCATAGAATATTCAAGAAAACAACTTGAAAAACACCATTGAAGTGGATTTTGAAGCAGATTTTCGTCAAGATTGAATATTTCCAGTTGGTTTCTTAGGATATTATCATGAGTTCCTTTATTTTATTTTTATTTTTTTCTATTATACTATGTCTTGGATGTTTTTATTTTCAAGCATGTACTGATATTCTAAATTCCTAGGGAAATGAACCCCATGATGGATTTTGTAATTTAATTTTTATTTTACGCAATAAATACTTAGATCTTGTTCTCAATTGTGTGTGCTTAATTCTTGGTTTGATATTTCTAGATTAATAATCCATGTTTGATGTGCTTAAATCAGAAGAGGAATAGAACCTATTTAAGAGTAGATCTTGCATAATTGAGTAGGGTTGCATGCAATCCTAGAAATAGGATGGCATAAATATATTAGATTAGAGTCAAATCTAATATAGGAATCCATAATTCATACAATAATAGGGGTTTTAATTAGAAAGAAATTTTAATTAATCAACCTAGAATTAATTGTTCTTACTCTTGCAAGATATATTAGCGTAATTCAAGGATTTCTATGAATCAAGATACTAAGTAAAGAAACTACATAATATAGATTGATAATGACAGATGAAATCTAGGTGAATTCTTTCCTGGGTATTATTTCCTTTCCTGGTTTTTACTTGATTATTTCTGTGTTTTGTTCATTGTCGTGTTTGTTAGTTAATTAATTTAGTTAATTTTATATTTTAATTAATCACTCGAATTTATCAATTAAATAAAAGAAAGACAGTAATTACTAGTACTTTTAGTCTTCATGGGAACGATATCTTTGCTCACTGTAGCTATACTATTAATTGATAGGTGCATTTGCTGTAACACCCTTAACCCATCTCTGTCGTCGGATTAGGGTTACAGAGCATTACTGTAACAAATCAGAACATTTAACATCATATTAGAAACAATTATATATCTTAATATCAATAATTAACAACTTAATATAATCATAGTAAACTTACACATTCAAACCTTAAACCAACCTTCAAGGCCCTAAAAATAACTTGGGAAGGTTCGGGGATCCATATGAAACAAAACAGAAAAATATGGGAAAACATGAAAATTTGGGAAACTAGGGGTCACACGGCCATGTCACAGCTCGTGTGTCCGCCTGCGTGGGTAATTGAAATAGGGCCACAAGACCGTGTCGCAGAATGTGTGCCAAACCGTATGTGCATTCGATATTTGGTCATACGACCATGTGCTAGACCGTGTTGCAAAATGACTTGAGACACATGGCTGTGTTGTAGGCCGTCTGAAACCTGCACCTAACAATAATAATGACAAACAGTCATGTGAGGTGGTCGTGTACACGGTCGTGTAACAGCCCGTATCTCAGGCTATGTGCAACATAAGTTGCCCCTAAAACAAGCCATTTCAAATCCTATTCGTGCACATCAAAATGCACCATTCTCATACACATTCATATAAGCAAAAGAAACTTCAAGCACACTCATAACAAATCAACCATCTTACAAGTTTTAATCAATATGTCATTCAAAGGCATCAAATTTGATACACCTAATCTAGTTCAATCCAACATCATAAGCTCATTCATTTAACATACCTTAAACGTACCAAATAATTATATCAAAAACATATCAAACAACCATTTCTTCCTACTATCAAAAGAACATGCAAAATTATTAAACATCGCATATATACACTTCATTTACAGGCCATCAACAAAAAACATAAAACACAAATGAACTTGGCATAATTATAAAAGAAACAAATTACCATTATAACACATATAACATATTACATGCCATTTATAACCACTTGTCAAAACTATCAAAATGGTCAATGCTTCGTGTGATCGTACTTCAACATGATTCCAACCGATCAAGTTTTATGATAATCTACAAAACAAAGAAAACAACTAAATAAGCAACTATGCTTAGTAAGCTTGTATAAATCTTAAATGTAAACTTACCGAATAGGCTCAATTTATGTAATTAATAAATAATTCCCTTGACATGCTTAAGAAATTATCCATTTCCTATTACAACACCAACCTCACAAGTCAGGGAGTTCAATAATGAAACCTCAAACATTCATCCATATCACGGAACATATAATGGAAGCAAATCTATATGCATAACATTCCTCACATCTCTAATATGTAACATTCATACCATCAAAACTTTTATGTCAAAAACTTTCCATTCCGTCTATTATAGTTTCATAACATTTTAAATAATTAATTTCATTCATTTAAGCCTTGATTACCCATTCATATCATGGAAAGAATTTCACTATATAAATCAATCATTCACACAATTAAATCGTTATCTTTTTAATCCAAATATTTACATTACACTTTCCTTTTTGTATTCTCAATAACATAGTTTATTTATATACGTACCTTTTCGATTTAACCCTTAATTAGCTGTTGAACCAAATAGAATAACATCGAATACTCGAGAACCATGCTCACACAAAATGTGTCTATACATGTAACTGAAACCTTTTCTATAATGCTCACACGAGCTATGAAATGGGCATGCTCACACCAGATGTGGGTCAGAATGTTAGCTATACGATGCTGCTCACGCGAGCTATGGAAAATCCACAACAAATGAAAGACCTCAGCCATCGATAGGACATTTAGAACCAACACCTGAAACCACATAATCCCTAATGACATGTCGTTTGTATCCTAAATATTCACAAGGTTAAAACGGGACCACTTTACACATCCAAATCCTTAATTTTCATTTCATTATATCCTTTTCAAACATACATTTCCTTCATCATAATACCATTTTGAATATCTCATCCAAACACCTAAATTGATTTACATCCTATTTTGATCCATATTACAAATATATTATACAATTATTAATTAAATCTATCTATAAAATAAGTATTTATTAGCATTACATACAAAACATTACATAATAATTTAGTCCTTATACAAACTTACCTCCACTGAAATGGTTACTAAAATAGAGTCGACAATTAGTCGAAACTTTAGCTTTTCCTCGATTTAAATCTGATTACGACATTTCTTGATCTAAATAATAATACAATTTAATTATTACATCTCTATCATTATAAAAAGTAGTTTTATACAATTAAACCCTTCCATTATTAATTTACAAATTTACCCCCAATATTTTAACTTTTATACAATTTAGTCCCTAAACCCAAAACTTGCAAATTTATCCTTTCTAGCTAAAATTCACATTAGCCAATTTTTACCTAGTCTTATAGCTACCCATATTTATCATCAGTTCACAACATTTTCCTTGAATTATAATTATTTCAACAATTTAATCCCTAAACAATAAAATCATTAAAAATCACTTAACAAAATACCTAAATTTAACTACCAACTTTAATAATCTATCAATTAAAATAAAAAAAAAACACTTCAAACTCATTCATGGCAAGTCCCTAGGCCTTTAAAAACTTTACGAATTGATCCCCAGGTTAACTAGATTAAGCTAAAACAAGTTCAAAAACATAAAAATTACTAAAAACGGGAAAAAATTACATACTGTGCATACGAGACAAAGCTTTGCCGAAACTTGACACCCTTAGTTATGGAGCATTTGGTTCTCCAATAAAGAAAAGAAGATGATGATGATTCCATTATTTTATCATCTTTTCATTTCTAATTTCCAAATTACCTAATTACCAAATTAACATTTTAAATTAAAACAAATTTCATGAAATGCCAAGCCATAATCGTCCACTATATTTAAAATAGGTAGAATTATTACTTAAGGCCCTTATTTCATGCTTTTAAACCTATTTAATGCAAATAAGCTTATAGTTATTAACTTTTGTAGCTTTTACAATTTAGTCCATTTTACCTAATTAATTATTTAAACGTTACAATTTCTTAGCCAAATTTTAATATGACCCTAATAACACTCCATAAATATTTAATAAAATATTTATGGGTTTGATTTATAGAAACGTGGTCCCAGTACCTCCTTTTCTAAAACCACTTGACTTTAGGGATGTACCACTTAAACCTAATTATTCGTTCAAATAACATAAATTATCAAATTGAGATTTATTATAATACTATATTTGAGTTGTAAATATTAAATAATAATATTTATAGACTCGCTTGTCGAATTTGTGGCCCCAAAATCACTATTTCTGACACCATTGAAAAACGAGTTGTTACAACTCTCCCCCTTAGAAAATTTAGAGTCCTTAAGAACACAGTAACCAAAATGATTTTCAAGTAAGAAATTTCGTCCTCGAAATTTCTTACTTGAAAATCATTTTGGTTACTGTGTTCTTAAGGACTATTCGATTTTCAAAATTAAATTTGTTCCAAATATCTTGTTCTCACACAATTGATCTCGATAATATGTCTATTAGACTTAGTGTTACCCGTTCTGACTACTTTTCTGACTACGATTGGAATTTTCATACTCAAGTTAAGTTTAATATCCAAAAATTTGCTAAGTTTACCCCCGAAAGCCAAGAGGTGATCTCGGATCTTAATCATAAATAGTATACAATGATAATCTATGCAATCTGATATTCTCGATACATACAACTCAACTAGATTTTTAAGCGAGTAATTTGTTCTGACAAGAATAAAATGAGCCAATTACGTCAATCTATCGATAATAATATAGATTGAGTCTTTCTTTCTCAACATAAAAGATAGTCCAGTTACGTAATTTATCATAACTCATCTTCGTATTCAAGTATTTTCATAGCATCTCACAAATTCCCTGAAAAATTAAAGGTTTAACGCTTGAATCCATAATAGTCAAACCATCAAAATTCAAGGTCATCTGAGTGAAGCACTACGAAAAACAATGAATTCTTCTATGGCTTAGGCTAAAGTAGTTTGTAGCAACCCGATTTTTAGTGGTGATGAGAATAGTGGTTTCAGGGCCACAGATACGATGAGTGAGTTCGTAAATATTATTGTTTAATATTTACAAGCCAAATATTGTATTATAATAAATTTTTATTTGATAATTTATGATATTTGATCGAATAATTAAGTTCAAATGGTAAATCCTTAAAGTCAAGTGCTTATGGAAAATGAGGATTTGGGACCTCATTTATATAAACCGAGCCATAAATATTTTATTAAATATTTATGGAGTGTTATTAGGGTCATATTAAAATTTGGTTAAGAAATGTTAATGTTTAGATAACTAACTAAGGTAAAAGGACTAAATTGTAAAAGGTATAAAACTTGTTAATTATTACACTTCGATGTTTAAATAGCTTAATTAATAAATGAAGAAGGACCAATGAAGTAATTAAACCTTGTTAGGTTTGTAGGCGACAAAATGGAACAAAAATTAATGAAATAAAGTGTAATTGATGACAATTTTGTAAATAAATCAAAAATTAAATAAAACAAATTGAAAGAAATGGACATTTCTTCTTCATTTTTCTTTACATATTGTCGAAACACCATTGAAGGAGGGCTCTAAGCTTCTGTTTCATCTCCTTAGTGCATGTGAGCTCAATTCACACCTATTTCTTGAAACTTTTATGTTTTTGAGATCGTTGCAACTAGACCCAGCTAGCCTGTACCTTCGTTTATGAATTTTTCAAAAATTTAAAAAGTTCCCTTTATTGAATTTAGTAGTTTTTTTTTATGATAATTATGTGTTTGAAGCTTTGATTGTGGTATTTGGTTGTTTTGTGAAGTAATTGTTCTTAATTTTTAATTTAAGGATTAAATTGTTAAAATGTCAAAATCATATAGTTAATTGGTGAATAAGAGGTGTTTTCTGGACTATTTAGAAACCTTGAACATTCTAATGGCATGCTAAGTTTTTCAAAATGGTTAATTTTATATTTTTGGGTCAAGGGACTAAATTGTATAAATTATAAAAGTTAGGGCAATTATTTAATTTTGAAAATAAAAGGGTCTAAATTGTAGAATAAATTAGAATATGAAATGTAACCTAATAAAGGGAAATTTTTACATTTTAGGTCAAGACCCTATTGGTTTACGTGGATAAGGGAAAATTACAGAATAGTCCCTTAACTTTTTCAACTATTACGATTTAGTCCAGGTAAGTTCGTATCGAGTTAAATTATTTTTCTATGATGTTTTAAATGAGTTACTATGTATAATTATGTGAATTATAATATTGATTTGATAATCAATATTATGGATATTGTTGGAAGGTTAGTTGATTTAAAGTTGTAATTTATAAATGTGAATTTCATTATGGTATATAGAAAAGTTATAATGCAATTGAAAAAAAGGATTTGAGATGTAAAATTATTGTTTGAACCTTGTGAATACTTAGGATAGAAATGACATGCCATTAGGGTTACATGGTTTTAGGTGTGAGGTCCTGCATTTGTTGTGAATACTCCATAGCTCGTGTGAGTAGGATCATCTAGCTAACATTCTGACCCACAGCTCATGTGAGCAGGCCCATTTCACAACTCGTGTGAGCACTAATAGAAAGAAAAGGTTATAGTTACATGAAAAGGCACATTATGTGTGAGCATTCCTGAGTATCTAATGCTATTCTATATGGTTCAACGAGTAATTAAAGGTTAATGGAAAGACAGGTATAAAAAGTTAATGTACTAATGGTCATGAAATGAAATGTAACATGTAACGCCCCGATTTTTGGGCTTGGAAGTATTGGGCCTTGAGTTCGGTTCGGGTGGAAAACGGCTCGAATAATTTGGATGTTATTATTATTTCGTATGTTTAGCTTAGTAATTAAATAAATTACGAAGGGCTTATGGTGTGGGAAAAAAGGCCCATGAGTAAATTTAATTCGAGGCAATTCCTGAATTTTAATTTTGGGAGAGAGGGTTCTGGCGATATGGGCTTTTAAAGTTGAGGTGGTAAAATAGGACACAAAAAGATCTATGGTAAAGTGGCATGTGGCACCACCTAGGTGTTTGGGGAGTGACGTGTGGATGTTTAGGGGGAGCCAGAGTTCAAGTCACAAGGTAAGTGTATTGTTACTTTTATTTTTTTTTGTGCATGTGCCGGGCATGTGATAGAGCTTAAGTGGAAATTCGGTTAGGGCTTTAGGAAGGTCGAGCCGTGGGTCTGAACGGCCATTAGGGCAAGCTTTATTTTCTTTTTGTTTTGCCGAATCAGGGTTAGCCACCTAGAGCCTTCCCTTTTATTCTATTCTCTTCTCAGTATCTCAAAAAGCCGAAAAACGCAAAGTTAGATCTCCTGAGTGCCGAATTCTTCCTTCTCTTCTCTTCTCCTCTCTTCTTTTATTTTCTTTTTCTCCTTCTTTTCTTCTTTAGCCAAAACATTCCTACTATTCTACTCATCTGCTCTTTCATTCCCATTCTTTTCTAAACCTCTATAGCCGATTGCCATAAAAGCCGAAATCCCAAAAGTTGTTTCTTGTGCCGATTTCTTCTAGCCAAAATCCTCCTATTTTCTTCATATCTTTTGGTCAATTTTCACACCCTCTAAACCTCAACCCCTGTCGGCAATACCACTGCAAAACCACCATACCAAATCATCTTCCTCTTCACAGTTTCAAAAGCCGAAAACACCATAGTTTTTAGGGACATATAGCCGAATCTTTAGATCTCTAAGATTCGATTTCTGCTAGTGTTTAAGGGCTGGATCTACATCAGATCGAGTAGAAACTGAAGTGGAATCGTTTTGGTTGAAAGAACCTGTGGTAAGTACTCAAATCTATTCTTTATTTCAGGTTTTAGAAAAGCCAAAATCCCTAAAGGCATAGGGAGGCTATCGATTGGAGCTTAAGGCTCTAAGGGTTGTAACAATTGATTTGTTTTGGTGTTAGTGTGATCTAGAGGTTGCTGATCGAAGGCTTGGACAAGTAGAATGACTAGATCTAGATCTAGTCACTAGTTTTGGCAAAGGTAGGATCTCAAGGGCCATACGTATTAATGGCCGATTATGGTAAGTAATTTTATGATGTTTGCCATTATACTTTGGATCTGATATGTCTAGTGACCGATTGTAGGATATTGTAGGAGATTTCAGTAGCATTTGTCGTAAATCAGGTGTGTAAACGACACCCACTAGTAGACTAGATCTGCGAAAATCGAAAAGTCGAAATGTCGAAAAGTCGGCTTTTCGAGAACCTGCGAGCGTGCGAGTGCTCGTGGGATTGTTTGTATTGATAATTTTGGTAACTTAAATGGTAAGATTTCAGAGTGCGTAATTTCGTGCACTTTAGTATATTTGGGCTTAATGGGCCGAAATTGGGTTAAATGGGCCAACGAGCCCAATTCGGTAAAAAAGTTCGGTAAGTGTTTCTGTTAATATGTTAATAACTGTAATGAGTATGAAACCCTAAAAAGACTGATAAAATTACTGAAATACCTCTGTAAGGTAAAATTACCGTAATACCCCTAAAGGGGTAAGTTTACGATTACACCCTTAGGGGGTAAATAACTATTCTTACGCTATAATCTGACTGTCTTTCTAAAGCATTCCTTGTTAATTATATATATTCTGCATACATGTCATACTGCATGGGGTTGGGTTTTGTTATGGAGGAAGAACCCGTTCTAGTGGTTGTGCTACATATTCTGATATAAGCAGCTTTGCTGCGGATTATAGTTAGTGCCGCAACTGGTGCTAACACTGTAAGTGTAGGGATGGCGTGGGTGATTTATTCCCCACAGGAAGTGTAGGGATGGACTGAGGCAAGTGCAGGGTTGGATGGGGTTATCGTGCATTAATCATATGAGACTGTTTTGAAATGGGCCCAACTGTGTTAATATGGCCAAGGCCCAACATATCTCGACTTGTAATAGGCTACGGCCCAAATTGACACTGATATGGGCTAGGCCCAGTATACTCTGATACTGTAAGGGGCTATGGCCCAGATTAATATTGATATGGGCTAAGGCCTAGTTAACTCTGATTTCTGAATAGGGCTTAGGCCCAGTAGAGCTTGAATTGATTTAGGGTCTAGTTGGGTTTACTTTACACACTAAGTTTTCCAAAATCACCCCCTTTTTCCCATCTTTGCAGGTGAGCCTTAATCGGTGGACTTGGAGCTGGAGGGATTTAGAGTGGCCATGTGGACTGTTTAAAATAAGTGTTTATACTTTCACTTTTATTTTAGATTATTTCCTTTATGTTTTCGGGTTTTAATTTGTAATAAGGCCGCTTTAATTATTTTAGTTGTTTTTAGTATGTTTTGTTAGCTTAGATATGATATTGTTTTAACTGTTTGAAATTGAATAGCTCTATGGCGCGTTTTAAAAAGGTTACTTGATTTCAAAATATCGCGATAACAAAGCAAGGCTTCCATAATGAAAATGTTTTCAAAATTAATAACCTTTTCAAATGGCTTTAAATGAATTGGTTTTCCCTAAACAATCACTCAGTTAAAGTGTGGCAATGGTTGTGTGCATGTCTAGGATTGGATCCATGATGAGCTGGGTACTTAAGCAGTCTAATGGACTCACTTCCTCTTTTCTGGCATCCTACCTGGTGCACAGTTTCCATTCACTTTAATCTAAAACAAAAATATTCTTTAAACACTAAGAAAGACTTTAGATAAAACATGACTTTTCTAGTAATGCTTCAATGTGACACGCCAGATTCGGGCGTAACATCTAGGCCGGGTTTGGGGTGTTACATAACACCCTGAATTTTCGACCTAGAAGTATTAAGTCTTAAATGGGTGCAATTAAGAGGCTGTACATAAATGTTTATTCGTGCATGTAAGTGACAAAAATGCATGCTTGTTTCAGTGGTTAAGTGTTCTGAGAAGTATCTGAGAAGTCTTAAGCTCAAGCCCTGGCTTTTGTAAAATTTTGATTTTACTTGATTAAAACCCTGTCTCTAGTCAGTAAGCTTCTTAAATAGATATGGATAAAACATGACATAAAAAGCCTGCTAGTCTAGTGGTAAATGGCGTGTAGAGTGTTCCAAGAGGTCTGAGGTTCAAGTCCTGTTGACCCATGGGAGTGTTTATTTTGCTGCAAGCATGGTGGGGGAGTTCTAGGTTGGCCGAAACTCTGAGGTGTTTGAATAGAGTTTGAAAAAAATTTAAATAAAATTCAAACTAAGTGGTTGAGTTGTGGAGGGATCGGTTTGAGTGATTTGAGGAGAGATTTGAGGAGGAAAATTTGGGAGGTTGAGATGGTGCAAGAGTTGTGCCGAATTGATACTCTAATTAAGGGGAATTCAGGTATGGTATGTTGGCTACTCAAAAATTTCGGCTGAGGTAGGTTATACCTCTAGTTTTCGATGTTGTTTCTCTTTTGGTGGTTGAGTTGAGCTAGGGGCTTTTGGTGCCTTCTTTGGTTTACTGATTTTTTCCTCTTCTACTTTTCTTTTCAAATGTACCTCCTTTGTTACCTTAGGCCGAATGTTGCAAAGGTCAATGGGGTCTCCTGGTTTTTTGTTTCTTTGTTGGCCGACTAGTATCCTTCTCCCCAATCAGTTTCTGCTCTCCTTATAACTGAATCTTTCCCTCTCCACAAGTCTCTTTCCTTTCTCTTCTCGTCTTCTCTTTGCTCACTCATTTTTCCCTTTTCTCTCTATTCCTTCAGTTCTTTGGAATGTCCCTCATTGCATTGTTAAAACCGAATACTCCTCCCACCATTTCTCTCTGTTGGTTCTCTACTTTTTGGTGTTAGCCGAATACTCCATATCAGGTTTGAGTGCACATTTATTGTTTCCTCCCTCTTTCTACGTAAAAGTATATTACTTAACACCTTTCTATGCTGCCGTTTTGCTAGGAGTGTGGTTGTCTTAGGCCTTGATTTTGTAGAATCGTGTGCTTTCGGCTTTTGTTAGGGGGTGGAGCTGATTGGCTTTTTATCCTTTACTGACTTGGTACATTTGGTAAGTTACTATACTTTTGGATCAATGGCTTACGAGTGTGGTTTAGTTAACAAATGACGATTGGGATGCAGGTAGTCTTTAAGGATTCCAAGCAATCTCTTGCAATGGTTAGTGTGTGATCGATCTGGACAAGTGATAGGTAATCTTTTGAATATAAGTGTTTTGATTAGGGTTCGCTTCAACTCGTTTGTTAGCGTATTAACCGAAGCTTCTATTTGAAATAAGTTGGAGTGCTTGTGGGTTGGTTGCACGTTTTCGCAAACAGGTGTGTAAACATTGCCCAAACTGTAAATCGACAAAAGCCGAAAAACTCGACTATTGACACTACACGAGCGTGCGCTCACTCGTTTGGTAATCCAAACACGTACAATGTGGGCGTTTGATCGTAAAGGCCACCATGATCGTTTTCATGAGCTTAGGCCGTTTTGGGCCATGTTGGGCCGAAACGGGCTGTGTGGGCCCCACGGGCTTATGGACCCCACATGGGTAAGCTACACGGACATGTGGAGATTATTGGGCCAGGCTGTGTATCTTATACGACCAAGAGCTTCTTTGGGTTTTGTGGGCCACACAAGCATGTGGGCCCACATGGGCTACATTATAAGCTTTGGGCCCATTTTTACTATTTGATTGTCAAGGTTGCACAAGTTGCCCGAAACGACTGTGGACCTACTGTTGGGTCAGTAAGTATACCTAGACCCCAATTTGATAAAATGACCGTTATACCCTTATGAGGTACTTGACTGATATACCCCTATGTGATGTATGACTGTTTGAGCATGCCATTTTTACTATATATACATTTATATTATGTTGCATTGCATGGGGTGGGATATATGATATTGGAGGAAGTGTACTGAAAGGCTATAAGCCTATTACTGGCATCTCTGCTGCAAATACTATTTTAGTGCCACAACCGGTGCTACTTGGTGTGTAGGGATGGGTGGGTCGATTTTATCCCCACATGGTGTGTAGGGTTGGTACGGAGATGGTGTGTAGAGGCTGGACTGGGTAGGAATTTCTGATTGCATATCATACTGATTCTGTTATGGGTTTAGGCCCCACTGGTACTGTTATTGTAATGGGCTAACGCCTAACTGATACTGGACTTTTCTGATACGGGCTTAGGCCCCGATTGTATTTGCCTATTGTATGATTGACTGTTTCATTAATAAGGGATTACACACTGAGTTTTCGTAAACTCACCCTTCTGTTTATCTGCTCAGGTAATCCTTAGGCAGATCGGTGCTGCGAGGGACTCGAAGGTAGCCACACAACAGCTTACGCTTCCGTATTTATCTTTTAAATTATAAGTAGTTTAATTTGGGTAATTTTATGAAATAAGGCCTCTTTGGATTTTATTTTAATTTAGGGATTTATATTTGTTTTGTTTTAATACTATTAGCTATAGGAAAAACACACGGGTTTTCAAAAAGATAAATGTTTTTCAAAAATACCTTAAATACGTAAATAGTTTTAAGAGCTACCGTAATAAAACAATGTTTTACAAGTAAATGCTAGAACGCAACTGTTTTAAAAAAGCTTCTGCTACAAATGAGATTTTGAAATTAATAACGTTTTAAAGTAAATACTTTTAATAGCGACACAAGTTTTAAATTATCTTTTAGATCACACAAAGAGGCTTAATGAAGATTGGGCTTTGCAAACGATATCATGCTTTACGAAAAAAAACACTTCAATGTGACATTGCCAGATTCGACCGTAACATCCAGGCCGATTTAGGGGTGTTACATGAAAAGATGGATATGCACATATACAATGAAAAAGATGATAATTTATAATGTGACGGATGAAATAAGCATGGAATTTATTTCTTAATATATGTTATGTTTCATAGATTTTATGTTTACTTACTATCTAATAACTATGTGGACTCAAATGTGTAGAATATGAAATGGATATATAAAACCTAAATGATTATTAGGTATATACAATGATTTACTATGCTATATTATGTGTGATAAATGAAGTTTGAGGTGTGAAGGGTAATGAAAATGAAATTTCATAGTATATGATGAAAGTAGTTGATTATTTGAAAAGCTTGAGATGTTATATGCCTTGGTTAAATTTATATGTGCATTGCTTCACCTACTAATCTTGTGAGGTGCTGTGTATAGGAAAAAGAAATTTGGACTATGGCTAAATGGAATTATTTATAGTTGTTTAATTAATGCACTTGGTAAGTTTAAGTTCCTTATACGAACTTACTAAGCATTAGCTGCTTACCTAGTTTATTTTCTCTATTTCTGTAGGTCATCCTAAAGCTTGACTGGTTGGAAATTTTGTTAGAGCATGATCACACTATCTAACAATCCATATTGGTAAATTTTGGTTATTTTGGAAAATGGTTATAAATGGCATGTGTTATAAGTGTAGTCTCGATAATTGGTTCATTTTTAAATGGTGCCAAGTTCATTCATTTTCATATCTTTCGATGAAAGCTTAAATGATGTGTATTCATATGAGATGATAGTAACTATGCATGCCCTCATGTGAGTAGAAAGAAGATGATTGTGTGATATGTTTGATATGGTTATTTGGCATGTATAGGACTTTAATAATGGTAGTTCTTGAATGTCTTTGGAGTATATATATTTTGTTTGATGGATTTATAGTGTTTGGAAAATTTATGTTCTTTGGTCACTTTTAAGTATTTTGTAATATGAGGTGCATTTGAATGGCATATTGGTTAGACGAATTAGGTTAATTGAATTGGTATGTTTATATGTTCTTGAAAGTTGTTTAGGTCTATTGAATGAATGCAAAAATGGAATGAATGATTGAGTAAGTTTTGGTCTCTAAATAGCTTGTTTTTAGGGTTAAATTATGGAGCGTACGGCTTGGGACATGGACTGTCACACAACCATGTGACAGACATGGCTTGGCTTCACGGCTGTGTGTGTAACAACCTGGATTTTGTGGCTAGAAGTTTTGAATTTTGTGGTTAGGGTCAGAATGGACCTGCTGGTTTGGTGGTTGTATGAGTGCTAGTATACCTTAAGGTTCTGGGTTTGAGTCTGTGTGTGTGCATGTCGGGTAAACTTATGTAATTTTGTTTTGCTAAATAGTAGTTTTTCTTTAATTTAAAATATAAAACCATTTAGTTATATTTTATTTGGAATATTATTTTTTAAAACTTGCTGGACATTATTTTCCTCTTATTTTTGTTTTCTTTTATTTTTATTTGGTTTTTGCTTTTTTTTTCTTCTTTCTTTCTCTTGGGAAACAGTTTTTGTTGCGTATATTTTGAAGAATTTCACTCCTCCGTTGTCGAATTAGGTGTGGGTTTCCTACTCTTTCTATTTTATTTGCAAGTTTTAATTTGACTCTTTGAAGAATCGACATTTTTCGGGGCTATTTTAGGGTGGTTTTGTGACCATACGGGTGACCACACGGGCATGTGCCGGTTCACACGGCCTGTACTTTTAGGACTTAGGGTTTTCCGGTGAATGCTGTTGCCACACGACCGTGTCACAGGATTTGGGGATTTTTTTCGATTTTCACACGATCGTGTCCCTTGGGTACACAAACTTGTGTGATTAAAAATTAGGGATTTAGTGATTTGGTGCCACATGGCCTGACCATACGGCCGTGTGGATAATTTAGGGATTTAGGGATCCCACACGTGTGTGTGTTTTGAACTCACAGCCATGTCTGGTGGGCATATAGGCGTGTGACACCTTTACAGGGCCATGTCTTCCCTGTACTCTATTTTAGCACAATTGGACAATGAGTTACATGGCTTGTCCACACGGCCGTGTCCTTAGTTCATAGGGGTGTGTGCCTCTGCCACATAGCCGTGTGCCTCCCTCCACACAGGCATTGCCCCACACGACCTGGGTTTTTCCACATGGCTGGAGCATATGGCCATGTGGTTATAAGTCACTAATGTTGGTATTAGTGTATGTTTTGTTCTGATTATGATTCTGTGTGTTCTGACCCTTGGCGAGTCTTTAGTGAAGGTCGTTAGGATTCTGATCTGGGCTTCAGCTTATGGGTTAATTGTGACTATTGCGTGTGATGTCTGATTCTAAACCTAGTTTGTTCGGTGTGTGTGCATATCCGAAATTGTTTGATTGTATGTTGATGTGTTCATTGTTTCTGTGGGATTGAATGGATACATACATTTGCATAAAGTAAAATTTGGGGGGTTGGTTGTGAAGAGAAGGGAGACTGATTTTGGTTTGATCTGACAGTTGTACTGCATTTTTTTGTATAGTTGTTTACCAATTGTACTGCATGTACGTCATCTTGCTGCATACCATTATCTGATTTGGTAGTTTAAACTACAATATGACTGAACAACAGACTATTGCATTGCACTGTACTGCATATACGCTAGCCCTGCTATGTATTATATTCTGAGTGGCTTAGTTCACATTCTTGGAGTGTAGGGTTGGATTGGCCTTTCGTGTAACACCCCCTACCCGTATCCATTGCCGGAATAGTACGAGGCATTACCAGAGTTTATTGAACATTTTCAGATAATTCTGAGTCATTTATTATTCATATTTTGAAAATAATCATAACGTCTCTCTATTGGGCCCTTGAAGCCCTAAACATACATTAAAAACCAACCGGAATTAAATCAGGATCATAAAAAATTTTGCAAAATCTTAAATATTTTCATCTAAGTACTTATCATTTCAATGCTTCTTATAATTAAACATGTTACCATTCAATCAATAGCTTGACACTTGCCTAAGCGTCAAACAACCTCATTGTTAGTAAAATTGCACATATTTCATATAAATTCAACATTGATATACTTAATTTCTCGACATGTCATGCTTGAGTTTAATAATTGTCTTTACTTACATAATTTCCTTGTATCAACATATCAAAGATAATCATATATGTATATGTCATGAAACATATCATTCTCTTACCGTTTCTTCATAAGTATATATCAATCATTTCATTATACCAATATTTCATGCTCCATCATTTCCATTTATTTTATGTATATTTGTTTCGGTAAAGTTTATATCAAACTTAACATAAATTATATTCCATGAACTTATTCTTATTTCGTTTATCTATCTTCATAATTATTTCATACAACTATTTTGTACATACATTTCCATATGACCAGTTCTTGTAAACATTTCACACAACCATTTCATGTAACCATTCGTCATCTGATACATATTACCTGAATATCAATTTTTCAATAGATGTCATCGCGTCTCCCATCCACGGTCTTATTTATCTTTGACATGATGCTATAGTGTCTTTCAACTATGGTCTTACTCATTTTCTGTCAGGTTGCCATGGTATCTTTCAACCATGGTCTTTTTCATTTCATGTTACATTGCCATGGTATCTTTCAACCATGGTCTTATTCATTCCCGTCATGTTGCCATGGTATCTTTCAACCATGGTCTTACACATTTTATATCCTGTTGCCATGGTATCTTTCAACCATGGTCTTACACATTTCATATCATGTTTCCATGGTATCTTTCAACCATGGTCTTACACATTTCATACCATGTTGCCATGGTATCTTTCAACCATGGTCTTACACATTTTATATCCTGTTACCATGATATCTTTCAACCATGGTCTTACACATTTCATATCATGTTGCCATGGTATCTTTCAACCATGGTCTTACACATTTCATATCCTGTTGCCATGGTATCTTTCAACCATGGTCTTACACATTTTATATCATGTTGCCATGGTATCTTTCAACCATGGTCTTACACATTTCATTTCAGAAAGCACATTCCCGCGAACCTCATCCTTACAGCGGGATTACCAGTCCAGGCTAAATCCCCTGTAATATAAACTCATAGAGTATTGTCAGGATTACCAGTCCAGGCTAAATCCCCTGCAACGACAATTACTCTAATGAGCTTGGATCTGAATTACTAGTCCAGGCTAAATTCAGACCCTAATTCGGATTACCCATCCGGGCTAAATCCATTTTACACGTATTCTTCAGGAGGGCTATATCAGAATAGGATCACTCGTCCGGGCTAGATCCTTTTTACCGTCAATTCCTTTTCCAATGATCCATCGAATTCCATTCCATTCAACTGGGATTTATTTTCAATTTATATCGAGTATTATCAATATTTCATCAATTACCATGAATTGAACATTCAAATCATATTTTCATCACATAACCACATATTTCAAGTATTTAAAAATACAATTCAAGTTACACAAACTTACCTCATTGCTTGTTTGTGTTTATAATTTCATTAATCCGATATCTTTTCTTTTCCACGATCAAGTCTCATATTTGAGTCATCCGGATCTTTATAAATAAATTTGATCATCATTTTCATTCATTTCATATTCTAATGCATTTAATTAATGCTCTAGGCAAAATTACCATTTTGCCCCTAAACTTTTAATTAATGACGATTTCATCCTTAGGGTCAGGAAAATAAAATTCTTGCAATTTAATCCTTATTTCCAGCTATTATTCTCATACATATTGATAACAGTCCATGAATTCTATAAACTATCAGAATTTTCCATAATTTCAACTCTTTTCAATTTAATCCCTAAAACATGTTTTCCCCCGATCTTGAACTAAATTAATAATTTCATTCAATTTTATAATTTAAATAATAAAATAATCCATTTCATGCAATTTGGACATTTTTGACATTTTTACAAAATTGCCCATAAAGTTTTACTTTTATTCAATTTAGTCCCTGAGCCTAAAATATGCAAATTAGCCATGCTAGATGAATATTCATACATATTTTTCCTCCTCCTCCTCTCCATTCCACATCCTTAATGTATATACACACTTGTAAGTAACATTATCTATAATTTTTATTATTTACTTTTATGAATATTCAAGTTGTCTATCTGCGTCATAATCACTAAATTATTTATATATAGAGATATAGAACTTCAAATTAAGATCCGATAATTTTTCCTAAAACTAGACTCATATATCTTCTTTCCATAAAATTTTCAGAATTTTTGGTTTAGCCAATAAGTACAGTTTATTCTTTAAATTCACTCTTATTCTGCTGTCTGACAGTTGTGACCCTTCTTCACTAAAAATTAATTATCTCCTCATAAAGAATTCGAATGATATTCCCATTTGTTTTTAGTGAAAATAGACTCATTCAGGATTATAAATATACAAATTTCAGTCCATAATTATTTTTATCCAATTTTTTATGATTTTACAAAGTCAAAACAGGGGAACCCAAAATCATTCTAACCTTGTCTCACAAAATTCATCATATCTCATGATTTACAATTCCATTGCTTACATAATTTCTTATATAAGAAACTAGACTTAATAATATTTAATTTCATATTTTATTCATCCTATAATTAGATTTATACAATTTTTTATGATTTTTCAAATTTAGACTACTGCTGTTGTCCAAAACTATTTTAGTGCAAGATATTAATTACCATGTTATAACACCCTTATTTTCTTTTTCTACACCATTTCTCATCACTTTCTCTTATTTTCTCTTCACTAACATATCAAGAATATAGGACCTTATGTAATAAAACTCTACTATTATATTATTTCCATACTTTGTTAATAATAGCAAACTTAAAAACATATTGAAATCTTGATGTACTTACCTTGTTCTATTGATACTAATCTTTAACTTGATTTTCTCTCTCCTCCAGCTTCTATTTCTTGAATCCAACTTGATATTCTAACTCCTCATGGTCTTCTTAACATTTTTCTCTCTTAGTAGCTATGGAAATTCTTTTGATTTCTAGGTGAAAATGGTAAATTTTTGGTGGAAGGACCAAATTGTAAAGAAAGAAAACTTATTTTCTTCTTCCTCTCTCTCACGTTGGTTTGCATGGGAAAGAAAAGATGATGATTCTTCATCTTCCTTTCCTTATATATACTAAATAAAATAATAATAAAATAATAAAATATCATTTAAAAATCAATTTAAAGTATTAATAAACTAATATTTATTTATTTAATTTATCTAAAATATCTCCAACATCATCATTGTCTCTAGATTTCTCTCTCTTCCAATTGACCATTTTGCCCTTAGTGATCTTTTAAAATTCCATTATTGAGTCATCACTTAATTTGGTAAAATTACAGTTTAGTCCCTCATAATTCTTCACGTATTCAATTTGATCCTAATTTATCAATTTTCCTTGGTTTATAGATCATTCCACCCTTAAAATATTTGCACTATTAGTCCTTCAACTTTTCATATTTACATTTTAATTCCTCAAATTTTGAGTATTTACTCTTGGGCCACAAAACTTTCCTCACTTTTACAACTTAGTCATTTCTTAAATCAGTATATCATAATATACTTCCTAGTGACATAACTCAATTTTTCCTCTTCTTGTCACTTTATTTCCTTATTTTACTATATTAAGGATAATATCTTATTGTAGAAATTTTCAGGGTGTTACATTTCGTGGTCCAAATTGGTGTGATTGGTTGGATGAGATTTAACAGCTCTTTTGCAGTGTGATCGGGGAACGGAAATGTGTGTTGGCTGGATGGGTGGGTTTTAGTTTTTGACTGCATTCATGTGAATCAGTTTAGGTGTAAGATTATCTGTCCGTATTCTGTTTGTCTGAACAACACGTGTGTTAAGTGTTCTGTGTGTACTTTGTGTGATCTGTTTTGATTGCGTGTTGGGGTGTTGGTTCCTTGTCCGGTATCTGTTTCTGCTTACATCTGTAAGTATGTTTTGTTTTGTACTGCCATCCGGTGTTCTCTTCTAAAATCTATTTTTAACCGTTTTGGAACTCCTAGAGCTCATGTAGCTCACCCCTTTAGTGCTTCCCCTTGCAGGTATGTTTCTGAACTCTGATGCTGGACGTGGTATGCGGAGGTCTCAGATAGTCTCGGTTGAAAATACTTAATCAATTCTCTTTCCAGTTTTGATTTACAGTTTTAATTTGTAGGGTTTTATAAAACTGTGGTACAAGTTTCGTTTTAAGTTTTAAATCGTACATTTTTTTGTACATTTATTAAAATTTACTATAAATTTTTTGATTGGAAGCTAATGTTTAATTAATTTCAGTTTCTTAAACTTTAAAATGTTGAAGTGGAATTTGAGACAATTTGTTTTGGGTAAAATTTTCCTTCGATCACTTTGGTGGTCAATGTAATATTCGAAACTCGGTCTAACTGTAACACCCCGTGCCCGAGACTGTTGCCGGAGTCGAACACGAGGTGTTAACGAACTTAATTCATTTATTTACACAGTTCATTTTAAAATTTCCAGACAAGCTGGCTAACTGCATCACTGTCACCTTAAAAATCATATCTCAAGTTCCAAAACTTGAAAACTGATTCCGTGAATTTTCCATGAAACTAGACTCATATATCCATCTACAGATTTTTTTCTAGAATTTTTGGTCAGGCCAATTAGTACAGTTTATTAGTTAAAATCTCCCCTGTTTCAGGGTTCGACTACTCCGACCTTCATGCATTACGACTTAGATATCTCCCTGTACAGAGCTTCAATACTTATGCCGTTTGTTTCTAATGAAACTAGACTCAATAAGGAATCTATACATATAAAGTATGACTTCTAATTATCACTGGTTAATTTATGGTAAATTTTCAAAGTCAGGACAGAGGATCCAGAAAACGCTCTGGCCCTGTTTCACGAAAACTTAAGCATCTCATAAAATACGGCTCATATGGTCGTTTTGTTTCTTTCATATGAAAATAGACTCATCAAGATTCGATTACATAATTTATTCACTATTTAATTTCATTCCTACTATTTTTAGTGATTTTTCCAACTTACGTCACTGTTGCTGTCAGCATCTATTTTAAGGTAAATTTTACCTATTTCATAATTTTCTATAAATCAAATAGCAAATTGACATACATTATTATCAAGGGTAATCCCGATTAGCCATGATGTACGTAGCACCAATAGGACCATAATTGGCCATTCCAATGGCTAGTCATTACCAAACATTTCCACACCACTTAATAACCATATCACAAGACCATAATGTTATACTTCGAAATATACGAGCCATTTTCGCATGGCTATACGAATACACATTACCAAAGGGTACTTAATTAACAACAAGGGTCAGCCCTATACATGCCATTTTCAAAATTGAACTAAAAGAGTACCAAAAAGTGGCTTAGATAGTGTGGATGACTTCGACTTTGACACTCCCGAGTCCGATAGCTGACGAACAAAATCTATAAAATAGAAAATCAAGTAACAGAGTAAGCATTTTAATGCTTAGTAAGTTCAAGTAATGAAATTATTTACGACTAAAGTATAGCATTCATATGACTAAATGAATAATTGCATATATGCATGTTCTCAAAAATCATACTTACTTCACGCTTCAACCATTATATTCATACACAGGGAATCAAACCTAACTAGAGGTCGGAAGTTCGTTAATCAATTGAGCGAATACTATTTAAAAGGAATCAACCTTTTCGATGCATATACGAAACATACCTTATCGTTTGGATTTTATGAGCGTATTAATTGAAATTATTACAGCAAGATCGCTCACTTCCAAACTCAAGTGCCTTCAGGATTTAGCCGGATATAGCAACTCGCACAGATGCCTTCGGGTCTTAGCCTGGATATAGTCAATAGCACAAAAGCCTTCGGGACTTAGCCCGGATATAATCACTAGCACAAATGCCTTCGGGACTTAGCCCAGATATAATCAATAGTTGTGACAGCCCTAAAGTGACCCTAGTCGGAAAGCAATTTCGGGACCGCTAAACCGAGTCACCAAATTATTTGAATATGATATTTATTGTCTAAAATATGTGATTATGAATGTGTGAAAGTTTTAAGCTCCGATTTAGTAAATTGCATGTGAATTTAGTCAATAGGACTTAGGTGTGACACTTTTGAAATGTGATAGGTTAATCTATAAGGATCAATTAGTGCATGAAATCAAAGGGTGGACTTGCATGTCAATTTTTCCCCCCTAATTAGTAGTGGCCGGCCATGAGCATGAGGGTGGACAAATTGTTATGGCTAAAACATGTCATAAACATGTTGGGTTTATGCTTTATGCCGTATGTGCATAGAGATCGTGGCATAAAGCAAACTAAACCATGCTGTTTGTATGTGGCTAGTGAGCCGAAAATGGGATTGCTTAATACGTGACTTGTGTTTGAACTCTAATTATGAAAATGAAATATAGATGTGTCATGATTTATTGATATGTGCATGAATATTTGGATGATAACCGGGCTAAGTCTTGAAGGCATTTTGCGCTAGTGACTAGTTCCGGGCTAAGTCCCGAAGGCATTTGTGCGAGTTATTACATCCGGGCTAAGTCCCGAAGGCATTTGTGTGAGTTACTATATCGGGCTAAGTCCCGAAGGCATTTGTGCGAGTTACTATATCCGGGCTAAGTCCCGAAGGCATTGGTGCGAGTTACTATATCCGGGCTATGTCCCGAAGGCATTCGAGCAAGTAGCTATATCCGGTTAAATCCCGAAGGTACTTGGCTTGGGAATGAGCGACCTTGCTGTAATAGTTTCAATTAATACGCTCGTAAAATCCCAGCGATGAGGTATGTTTCGTATATGCATTGAATTAGTTGATCCCTTACAAATAGTATTCGCTCAGTCGATAAATGAGCTACCGGCCTTTGGCTAAGTTGATCTTTTGTGTATGAATATAAGGGTTTGTAATGTGAAGTAAGTATGATATTGAGAATTTGTGAATATGAAATTATCCGTTTAGCCATATGAATGCTACACTTTAGTTGTGTCTAATTTCATGGCTCAAAACTTACTAAGCATTTAATGCTTACTCCGTTTCTTTGAATCTCTGTTTTATAGATTTTGGTTCGTTAGCTATCGGACTCGGGATTGTCGAAGTCGAAGTCGTCCACACTATCAAAGCCCCTTTTGGTACACTTTTGGTTGAACTTTGAAATGGCATGTATAGGACTACCCTTTTTGATGTTGGTCATGTACCTTTCGGTATTGTACAAATTTGGATAGCCATGCGAAAATGGCTTATATACATATTTCGAGTATAATGTTATAATCATCTTGTATGTATATAGTTATTGAGAGGTGTGGATATGCTTGGCAATGATTGGCCATTGGAATGGTTAATCATGATCATAATTTTTGCTATATATGGTAAAGGGCTAGTTGAATCATGGAAACTATGAAATAGGTAAAGTCTACCTTAAAGGCAGATGCTGACAGCAGCAGTGGCGTAAGTTTGAAAAATCACTAAAAATAGTGGGAACGAAATTAAATGGTGAATAAATTATGTAATCGAATATCGATGAATCTAATTTCATACGGAAGAAACGAAATGATCATATGAGTTATATTTTAAGGGATATTTAAGTTTCCGTGGAACAGGGCTAGAGCGATTTCTGGATCCCCTGATCTGACTTTGGAAATTCATTATAAATTAACCAGAGATAATTAGAAGTCATTCCATAAATGTATAGATTCCTTTTTGAGTCTAGTTTCAATAGAAACAAACGGAATAAGTATTGAAGCCCTGTACAGGGAGATATATAAGTCGTAATGCAAGAAGGTCAGAGCAGTTGAACCCTGTAACAGGGGAGATTTTAACTAATAAACTGTACTAATTGGCCTGACTGAAAATTCTAGAAAACATTTTTTATATGGATATGTGAGTCTAGTTTCAGGGAAAATTTACGGAATAAGTTTTCAAGCTTCGGAACTCGAGATATGATTTTTAAAGTGGCTGTGATGCAGTTAGCCAGCATGTCTGGAAATTTAAAATGGACTGTGCAAATAAGTGAATTAAGTCTGTTAACCCCTCGTGTCCGACTCCGACAACGGTCTCGGGTACGGGGTGCTACAATAGCACAAATGCCCTCGGGACTTAACCCGGATATCATTCGAATACTCATGCACATATATCAATAAATCATGACACATCCATATTTTATTTTCATTACTAAAGTTCAAACACAAGACACTTATCAAACCTTACCAATTTCGGCTCAATAGCCACATACAAAGAGCATGATTTTGAGTGGCTTTCTAACATGATCTCTATACACATTCGGCCACCCGTCATAAGTATAAACTAATCACCACAATATATAATTCAAGTGGAATCATTATATCTCCGTTTATTCGTTATGCTTATATGACATGACTTAATCAAGTTTCATTACTCGAAGACTTACCTCAGACGTTGTCGAACGACTTCAACGGCTATTCGATTACTTTTTCCTTTCCCTTATCTAAAATTGCCCCCTATGCTCTTGAGCTTAAGTTCAACAAATTTTAAACTAGTCATTAATCGACTATTCAAGTATTACTTTCAGAATATAATACATATAGATTCGACTTTCACACATATAGATTATAGTAAGCTTTATAAAAAAAATCAATAAATAATTCATTAGCAAATTTTCATTAATGTTTACAATATAATTACAATTTCCCTATAAGCTGACTTCCTGAGCAACAGTCACTAAAGTTTTTATAACTGGAGCTACGAAACTCCAAATCAATTGCCGTAAATTTTTCTTAACAGAAGACTCATTTATCTATTATCCATAAAATTTTAAAAATTTTTAGTTTAGCCCAACAATACCAGTTTTTTCTTAAAGTTCACATTGTTTCTCTGTTTGACTAAACTGACTACTCTTCACTACGAATCAAATTTCTCATTGTACAGAATTCAAAATATGTTCTCTTTTCTTTCATTTGAAACTAGACTCATTAAGGAGTCTAAGCATATAAATTTTATCTTAGGGCCATTTTTGTACAATTTATACTGATTTTATAAAAACAGAACAGGGAATCTAGTAGTCATTTTGACTCAGCCCCACAATACTTCAAATATCTCAAGATCAGTAACTCTTTTGTTTTTATAGTTTCTTTTGTAAGAAACTAGACTCTTCAAGCTTTAATGACATGATTTATTCAGCTTCTAACTCAACTCCTACAAATTATGTCGATTTTCCAAAATCACCTTACTGCTGCTGTCCCCAAGCAGATTATTACCAAATCAAATACTAACATTTGCATTTCTCCTTAATAGCTAGCTTAGCAAACCTTAATTTAACATATAATTGTTCATAACACAATTAAAGCATCCTCTCCATTCCATCAATTCAGAACACATACATTACCCAATAATATCCAAAATCATATTCGGCCTTAGTACACAACTTGTTAGCCGATTTTTCTCCATTTAGCAACTAATGCACATATGTGCTTGTTTGTTAGACTCTACTTCACCTAACTACCATTTTCTTTTTCATCCAGATAACATGAACAACAACCATTTCTTGAACATTTTTTCTTCAACAATTCTTCATAAAACATAAAGACTATAACCCAATCTCATCCTTTAATAACTAAAACCGAATGCTCAAGGCACCACACCATTTCAAATTTTGGTCATGGGTTAAGCAAAGAACTTAAGAACTAACTCAAAATATACTAAAATTTCAAGATTTAGCATGAACTACTCACCTTATTTTGAGTTCAAGATCACCGAATGCTCTTGTTCTTTTCTTTCTTTAGAATCGGCTAGGAAGAAACATGGATCAAGACTTTGTTTCTTTCACCCATTTTCTTCCTTTAATTATCATTTCTTTATTTTATTACATCATCCATACTAATATGGCATCTAGCTAATTAAAGTTAATAGAAAATTCACATTTGATTATATAATTTGTAGCATGGCCGGCCACTACCTATAGTTTGGCTAATTTGACATGCAAGTACAAGCACTTTCCCACATACATTAATAGGCCACTTTAGCATTTGCCTAGCACATTTCTAAATTGTCTCACATAAGTCCCTACTAATAAATTTCACATATACTGACCAAATTAAAGTATGAAACTTCCACACATTCATATTCACATATAATAAGCATCAAATATGACAGTTAATTATTTTTATGATCGGTTTTGTGGTCCCGAAACCACTTTCTGACTAGGGTCACATTAGGGCTGTCACAACTCTCCCCCACTTAAGAAATTTTCGTCCCCGAAAATCTTACCGGTAAATAGGTTTGGGTATCGTTCTTTCATAGAGTTCTCGGTTTCCCAAGTAGCTTCTTCGATCCCGTGTTTGAGCCACAACACCTTTATTAACGGAACCCTTTTGTTTCGCAACTCTTTCACCTCACGAGCGAGGATACGAATCGGTTCTTCTTCATAACTCAAGTCAGATTGAATTTCAACCTCTGATGGACTAATTATGTGCGAAGGATCAGATCTGTAACGTCGAAGCATCGAAACATGAAAAACGTTGTGAATCCTTTCAAGTTCAGGGGGTAAAAGCAACCTATATGCAACTGGACCAACTCGTTCGGATATTTCAGACGGCCCTATGAACCTCGGACTCAGTTTGCCCTTACGGCCAAATCTGAGTATTTTTTTCCATGGTGAAACTTTAAGAAACACTTTGTCTCCCACCTGATACTCAATATCTATTCGTTTTAAATCCGCGTACGACTTCTGACGATCTAATGCTGCCTGCAGACTTTCACGAATTATCTTTACTTTCTGCTCAGCATCTTTAATCAAATCAACTTCGAAAATTTTACTTTCATCGAGCTCGGTCCAAAACAATGGTGTACGGCATTTACGACCGTACAAAGCCTCGTAAGGTGCCATCTTAATGCTTAATTGAAAACTATTGTTGTAAGCGAATTCAATCAAAGGTAAATACCGCTCCCAAGAACCACTAAACTCAAGGATGCAACATCTCAACATATCCTCGAGTATCTGAATTATCCGTTCGGATTGACCATCAGTCTGTGGATGAAAAGCGGTGCTAAAATGCAACTTGGTACCCAAAGCTTCTTGCAATTTCTTCCAAAATCGCGAGGTGAATCTCGGATCTCTATCCGACACAATGGAAATAGGTACCCCGTGTAATCTTACAATCTGAGAAACATACAATTCAGCTAGTTTATCCAGTGAATAATCTGTACGCACGGGAATAAAAGGAGCTGACTTTGTCAGTCTATCAACAACAACCCAAATCGCGTCTTTCTTACTTGCCGACAATGGCAACCCAGATACAAAATCCATCGTGACTCGATCCCATTTCCATTCAGGTATCATGATCGGCTGAAGTAAACCTGTAGGTACTTGATGTTTCACTTTCACTTGTTGACATATTAAACACCTCGAAACAAAATCGGAAATGTCTCGTTTCATACCATGCCACCAAAACTGACGTCTCAGATCGTTGTACATTTTCGTACTCCCCGGGTGAATTGACATTCGGCTACAATGAGCTTCGTTCAGAATCATCGAAATAAGTTCTGAATTTCTTGGAACACACAAATGACTTCTGAACCTCAAACAATCGTCATCATCTATTTGGAACTCTGATTCCATATTCGAAACGCATTCAGCCCGTTTTGCAACCAATTCATCATCGACTTTCTGAGCTTCACGAATTTGGTGAATCAACAATGGTTTGGCCTTTAATTCTGCTACTAACACATTGTCGGATAGAACAGACAAGTGTACATTCATAGCTCGTAAAGCAAACAATGATTTACGACTTAAAGCATCCGCAACCACATTAGCCTTTCCCGGGTGATAGTCAATGACAAGCTCATAATCTTTTAACAACTCGAGCCAACGTCTTTGTCGCAGATTCAAGTCTCTTTGAGTCATCAAATATTTGAGACTTTTGTGATCCGAATATACATGACACTTCTCACCAAATAAGTAATGTCGCCATATTTTCAAAGTGAATACGATGGCAGCTAGTTCGAGATCATGGGTTGGATAATTTTTCTCATGTGGCTTCAATTGTCTCGACGCATAAGCTACAACTCGACCTTCTTGCATCAATACAAAACCCAACCCAAGTAAGGATGCGTCACTGTAAATGACAAACTCTTTGCCTGATTCAGGCTGCACTAGCACTGGAGCTTCAGTCAAGTAAGTTTTTAGTTGATCGAAACTTTTCTGACATTTTTCTGACCATTCGAACTTAACATCTTTCTGAAGTAGCTTCGTCATTGGTGTGGCTATCATCGAGAAACCCTTTACAAACCGTCTGTAGTAACCGGTAAGTCCCAAAAAGCTCCGAACCTCAGTAATATTTCTCGGGGGCTTCCAGTTAAGTATGGCTGAAATTTTGCTCGGATCAACTCGAATACCCGATGTAGATACCACATGTCCCAAAAAGCTAACTTCTCTCAACCAGAACTCACATTTACTGAACTTAGCATATAACTGCTTATTCCATAAAAACTGCAACACTAACCCAGGTGTTCAGCATGATCGGTTTCATTTCTCGAATAGACCAAAATATCATCAATAACACAACTACAAACCGATCCAAAACGGTTTGAAGATCCGATTCATCAAATCCATAAATACCGCTGAGGCATTAGTGAGCCCAAACGGCATCACTAAGAACTCGTAGTGACCGTATCTCGTTCTGAAAGTAGTTTTGGGTATATCCGAATCCCGAATTCGTAACTGATAATAACCCGATCTCAAATCTATCTTTGAAAACACTGAGGCTCCCTTTAGTTGATCAAACAAATCATCAATACGCGGTAACGGATATTTATTCTTTATTGTCACTTTATTCAGCTGACGATAGTCGATGCACAACCTCATGGTTCCGTCCTTCTTTTTCACAAACAATACTGGTGCACCCCAAGGTGAAAAACTCGGTCGAGCAAAACTCTATCTGTCAACTCTTGCAACTGAGTTTTCAGTTCTTTTAATTCCGTTGGTGCCATACGATACGGAGCTATCGAAATCGGTGTAGTCCCAGGTACAAGTTTGATGCCAAACTCTACCTTCCGAACAGGTGGTAACCCGGTAATTCTTCAGGAAAAACATCCGGATATTCACAAACCACTGGTACCGATTCAAGTTTCTTTCCTGATTTTTCATTATCAAGCACGTATGCAAGATACGCTTCACACCCCTTTCTCACATATTTTTGAGCTAACGTCGAGGATATTATTGTTGGCAATCCATTCAAGACAGTAGACTCAACTCGGATTATCTCATTATTTGCACACCTCAAATCAATAGTCTTGCTTTTGCAATTCACAACCGCATCATGCACGGTCAACCAATCCAAACTGAGAATAACATCAAATTCATCAAATGGTAAAAGCATCAAGTCCGCCGGAAAACGGGAAACTCGAATTACTAGGGGACATTTCTTACACACCTTATCAACAAGCATACAATGACCCAAGGGATTCGACACTCTAATAACGAACTCAGTAGACTCAACAGGTAAAGTCTTACTGGATGCTAGAGTCTTACATATATAAGAATGAGTAGAACCAGGGTCAATCAATGCAATCACATTAGTATCAAAGAGAGTGAATGTACCGGTAATAACATCAGGTGAAGAAGCATCCTCGCGTGCACGTATAGCATAAGCTCTGGTAGGAGCACGAGCCTCAGATCTGGTGGTAACATCTCTAGATCCTCTCTGACCGCCACTAGCATTCCCCGCATTTTTAGATGGTCTACCTCGAGCAGTAGTAGCACTCGGTTTCCCACTCTGATTTACATTCTGTTCAGACAATCTCGGGCAATCTTTAATAAAGTGGTCAACTGATCCGCACTTGTAACAGGAGCGATCACGGAATCTACAACTCCCCGAATGCCATTTACCATAATACTGGCACTCTGTTCTGCCTCGACGATCATTTCCAACACTGGCGACCGAAGTAACTCGTGTACTCACAGGGGGTCGATCACGGTCTCGTCTAGAAAAGCCCAACGTTTCTCTAGATCGGCCTAAATCATCTCTAAATTTCTTCGATGACTGTTGAAAGGGCTTTCCCGAAGATCTCTTACGAAACTCCTTTGCTCCCATATCAGCTTTTTTTTTCTCCTTACTGAGCTCTTCGGCTTTGCAAGCTCGCTCGACAAGTACCACGAATTCTCAGATTTCTAAAATGCGAACATACAGCTTTATATCATCGTTCAGTCCATCTTCGAAACGTTTACACATCACAGCTTCTGAAGAAATGCATTCTCGCGCGTACCGGCTAAGCCTTACAAACTTTCGTTCATAATCAGTAACCAACATGGAACCTTGTTTAAGTTCAAGAAATTCTTTTCGTTTTTGATCAATGAATCTCTGGCTGATATACTTTTTTCAAAACTCGGTTTGGAAAAACTCCCAAGTTACTTGCTCTCTGGGCACAACAGAAATCAACGTATTCCACCAATAGTAGGCAGAATCACGTAGCAAGGAGATCGTACACTTTAGGCATTCATCGGGTGTGCAAGATAGTTCATCAAGTACCCGAATAGTGTTGTCCAACCAAAATTCAGCTTGTTCGGCATCATCTCTGTCTGTAGCCTTAAATTCAGTAGCCCCGTGTTTTCAGATTCTGTCAACTGGGGGCTTATTTAATCTTATCTGGTTAGTTACCAGAGGTATCACAGGTGCAGGGGTTGTATTATTCGGGAGTGGGGGTTGTGGAACAGCCGTATTAGTTCAAATGTACTGATTGAACTAGTCATTCATTACGCTATAAAAAGCTTGTCTAGCTTCGTCATTCTGATTACTAGCAATAGGTTGAGAGTCCACCGGCGCTGTCCCTTGTGCGGGAGCAGGCGCTACACTCTCAAGATCATCAGCTACCGCTTAATTGGGATCGGGATCCATTACTATAAACAAACACATTTTTAACTGTCAGAAATCACCACACTATCAAATAGACACATAATGGCATGTATAGCTAGACCCGAACGTATTTCGGTAGTCCTAGAATCGACTAAACCGTGGCTCTGATACCAATAAAATTGTAACACCCCACGCCCGAGACCGTTGCCGGAGTCGAACACGAGGTGTTAACGAACTTAATTCATTTATTTACACAGTTCATTTTAAAATTTCCAGACAAGCTGGCTAACTGCGTCACTGTAACCTTAAAAATCATATCTCGAGTTCCAAAACTCGAAAACTGATTCTGTGAATTCTCCATGAAACTAGACTCATATATCCATCTACATATTTTTTATAGAATTTTTGGTCAGGCCAATTAGTACAGTTTATTAGTTAAAATCTCCCCTGTTTCAGGGTTCGACTACTCTGACCTTCATGCATTACGACTTAGATATCTCCCTGTAAAGAGCTTCAATACTTATGCTGTTTGTTTCTAATGAAAGTAGACTAAAAAATGAATCTATACATATAAAGCATGACTTCTAATAATCACTGGTTTATTTATGGAAAATTTTCAAAGTCAGAACAGGGGATCCAGAAAATGCTCTGGGTTTCAGGGTTCGACTACTCTGACCTTCATGCATTACGACTTAGATATCTCCCTGTAAAGAGCTTCAATACTTATGCTGTTTGTTTCTAATGAAAGTAGACTAAAAAATGAATCTATACATATAAAGCATGACTTCTAATAATCACTGGTTTATTTATGGAAAATTTTCAAGTCAGAACAGGGGATCCAGAAAATGCTCTGGCCCTGTTTCACGAAAACTTAAACATCTCATTAAATACGGCTCATATAGTCCTTTCGTTTCTTTCATATGAAAATAGACTCATCAAAATTCGATTACATAATTTATTCACTATTTAATTCCATTCCTACTATTTTTAGTGATTTTTCCAACTTACGTCACTGTTGCTGTCAGCATCTATTTTAAGGTAAATTTTACCTATTTCATAATTTTCCATAAATCAAATAGCAAATTGACATACATTATTATCAAGGGTAATCCCGATTAGCCATGACGTACGTAGCACCAATAGGACCATGATTGGCCATTCCAATGGCTAGTCATTACCAAACATTTCCACACCACTTAATAACCATATCACAAGACCATAATGTTATACTTCGAAATATACGAGCCATTTTCGCATGGCTATACGAATACACATTACCAAAGGGTACTTAATTAACAACAAGGGTCAGCCCTATACATGCCATTTTCAAAATTGAACTAAAAGAGTACCAAAAAGTGGCTTAGATAGTGTGGATGACTTCGACTTTGACACTCCCGAGTCCGATAGCTGACGAACAAAATCTATAAAACAGAAAATCAAGTAACAGAGTAAGCATTTTAATGCTTAGTAAGTTCAAGTAATGAAATTATTTACGACTAAAGTATAGCGTTCATATGACTAAATGAATAATTGCATATATGCATGTTCTCAAAAATCAAACTTACTTCACGCTTCAACCATTATATTCATACACAGGGAATCAAACCTAACTAGAGGTCGGAAGTTCGTTAATCAATTGAGCGAATACTATTTAAAAGGAATCAACCTTTCTGATGCATATACGAAAAATACCTTATCGTTTGGATTTTATGAGCGTATTAATTGAAATTATTACAGCAAGATCGCTCACTTCCAAACTCAAGTGCCTTCGGGATTTAGCCGGATATAGCAACTCGCACAGATGCCTTCGGGTCTTAGCCCGGATATAGTCAATAGCAAAAAAGCCTTCGGGACTTAGCCCGGATATAATCACTAGCACAAATGCCTTCGGGACATAGCCCGGATATAATCAATAGCACAAATGCCCTCGGGACTTAACCCGGATATCATTCGAATACTCATGCACATATATCAATAAATCATGACACATCCATATTTCATTTTCATTACTAAAGCTCAAACACAAGACACTTATCAAACCTTACCAATTTCGGCTCAATAGCCACATACAAAGAGCATGATTTTGAGTGGCTTTCTAACATGATCTCTATACACATTCGGCCACCCGTCATAAGTATAAACTAATCACCTCAATATATAATTCAAGTGGAATCATTATATCTCCGTTTATTCGTTATGCTTATATGACATGACTTAATCAAGTTTCATTACTCGAAGACTTACCTCAGACGTTGTCGAACGATTTCAACGGCTATTCGATTACTTTTTCCTTTCCCTTATCTAAAATTGCCCCCTATGCTCTTGAGCTTAAGTTCAACAAATTTTAAACTAGTCATTAATCGACTATTCAAGTATTACTTTCAGAATATAATACATATAGATTCGACTTTCACACATATAGATTATAGTAAGCTTTATAAAAAAAATCAATAAATAATTCATTAGCAAATTTTCATTAATGTTTACAATATAATTACAATTTCCCTATAAGCTGACTTCCTGAGCAACAGTCACTAAAGGTTTTATAACTGGAGCTACGAAACTCCAAATCAATTACCGTAAATTTTTCTTGACAGAAGACTCATTTATCTATTATCCATAAAATTTTCAAAATTTTTAGTTTAGCCCAACAATACCATTTTTTTCTTAAAGTTCACCTTGCTTCTCTGTTTGACTAAACTGACTACTCTTCACTACGAATCAAATTTCACATTGTACAGAATTCAAAATATGTTCTCTTTTCTTTCATTTGAAACTAGACTCATTAAGGAGTCTAAGCATATAAATTTTATCTTAGGGCCATTTTTGTACAATTTATATTGATTTTATAAAAACAGAACAGGGAATCTAGTAGTCATTTTGACTCAGCCCCACAATACTTCAAATACCTCAAGATCGGTAACTCTTTTGTTTTTATAGTTTCTTTTGTAAGAAACTAGACTCTTCAAGCTTTAATGACATGATTTATTCAGCTTCTAACTCAACTCTTACAAATTATGGCGATTTTCCAAAATCACCTTACTGCTACTGTCCCCAAGCAGATTATTACCAAATCAAATACTAACATTTGCATTTCACCTTAATAGCTAGCTTAGCAAACCTTAATTTAACATATAATTGTTCATAACACAATTAAAGCATCCTCTCCATTCCATCAATTCAGAACACATACATTACCCAATAATATCCAAAATCATATTCGGCCTTAGTACACAACTTGTTAGCTGATTTTTCTCCATTTAGCAACTAATGCACATATGTGCTCGTTTGTTAGACTCTACTTCACCTAACTACCATTTTCTTTTTCATCCAAATAACATGAACAACAACCATTTCTTGAACATTTTCTCTTCAACAATTCTTCATAAAACATAAAGACTATAACCCAATCTCATCCTTTAATAACTAAAACCGAATGCTCAAGACACCACACCATTTCAAATTTTGGTCATGGGTTAAGCAAAGAACTTAAGAACTAACTCAAAATATACTAAAATTTCAAGAATTAGCATGAACTACTCACCTTATTTTGAGTTCAAGATCATCGAATGCTCTTGTTCTTTTCTTTCTTTAGAATCGGCTAGGAAGAAACATGGATGAAGACTTTGTTTCTTTCACCCATTTTCTTCCTTTAATTATCATTTCTTTATTTTATTACATCATCCATACTAATATGGCATCTAGCTAATTAAAGTTAATAGAAAATTCACATTTGATTATATAATTTGTAGCATGGCCGGCCACTACCTATAGTTTGGCTAATTTGACATGCAAGTACAAGCACTTTCCCACATACATTAATAGGCCACTTTAGCATTTGCCTAGCACATTTCTAAATTGTCTCACATAAGTCCCTACTAATAAATTTCACATATACTGACCAAATTAAAGTATGAAACTTCCACACATTCATATTCACATATAATAAGCATCAAATATGACGGTTAATTATTTTTATGACTCAGTTCTGTGGTCCTGAACCACTTTCCGACTCGGGTTTAGGGTGTTACCGTGTGTCACTTATTAGTTCATGTCAGTGAGTTACGTGGTCTAGCACACGGCATACGACACGGCCGTGTGACCTAACTCAGTGAGTTACACAATTTAAGATACGAGTTGGGACATGGCTGTTTGTCCCTTTGTTAGAACACCAAATGGTTTGGGCTATGTCATGCGGCCTGGCCTCAGGCCCGTGTGGCTCCTGCTTTCAAGGTTTTCAACTTTTTTCCCAAATTTTTTGAATTGTTTCAAATTGGTCCCAAATTGTTTCTAAACTATTTTTAGGGCCTCGAAGCTCGATTTAAGGCCAAAAGGTATATGTTTGCTAGGTTTATAATGAGTTTTATGTAATTATCGTGAAATGATATCAGTGTTCTGATTGTATGATAATTCTTTGTAACCCTAATTCAACAACAGATGGAACAACACGTTTTTAGTCAAATTGGAATAGTGATTTAAGGACCACAAATTCAAATTCAAAATAATTATTTTTATTATTATTTTAATGTCTACAGCATGATAATATGTTTGTGTGAAAATTTTATTAAGAAATTTTATCATTTGATTAGTCAATTTGATAAAAAGGACTAAATCGCATAAAGTGTAAAACTTGAGTTCTAATAGTTAAAGGTGTCTGTTAGCTATGGAACATTAAAGTGTAGGTCCTTATGTTGTAATTAGACCAATATAATGGTGGGTGGACAATTATGGGCATATATTAAGTGAGATTTAATGTTTTAAACCAAGGTTAATATAGTAATTTGTAAATAACTTAAGTTAAAATAATAAAAACATGATGTCTTCATCTTCATTAAGCTATCACCATAGAAATTAGGGATTAAAAACACCATTTCAAAGCTTGGAACATTCAGCCATGGTATATTGAGCATGTAAGTCCATTTTTGGTCCGGTTTTTAATGATTTCTATGTTTTTGAGATCGTTGCAACTAGGTCTAGCTAGCCTAGGGACTATTTTGCAAAATTTTTAAAGATTTTTAATGTTTCCATTGATGAATAAGCATATGTTTTGAAGTTTGATGATATTTATACAAGTTTTGTTAAGTGATTTTTAGTGAAAATGCAAATTAGGGGCTAAATTGTGAAAAGTGTAAATTTAGTGGTTAAAATGTGAAATAAATGAAAAATATGGGCTGTTAGGACCTAATTGAAATTTATCTATCATGGTTTGTGGTAGAATTTCATGAATTTGTGATTTTATGAAGTAAGGACTAAATTGTAAAAGTTGTGAAATTCTAGGGTTAAAAGTGTAAATGTGCTTTAATATGAATTTTGGACTAAATTGAATAGAGAAATAATTAAATAAGCTAATTTTGATTACATATAGATCAAGAAAAGTGAAATACAGGCTTAGATTGGGAAAAGAACAAAGTTAAGGAATAGTTGACTCGTTTCACCGTTTTAACACCTGAGGTAAGTTCGTATGTGATAAATTTCATTATAAATGAATTTTATATGCTTTGATATTATATAAACTGTGAATATGAGATTACAGACATGTTTGACAATTATTCGACGATGATTCGGCATTCGAAATCCTCGTTGAACCTAAGGAATATATTAGGATACTAATGACATGTCATTAGGGGATACTTTGATTTGGCTTCGAGCCATGATATTGGCACTTCGGGTGCTAGCTTCATTGATTTGGCTTCGGGCCAAGATATTAGCACTTTTGGTGTGAGATAGATTGAGTTGGCTTTGAGCCATGATATTGGCACTTAGTGTGCGAGACTCTTGAGTATTCGACTTCTATTCCAAATGGTTCAACGGGTATATTAAAGATGTGAATTGATGAGAAATGGATACGTATCGGTACAGGTATGTATGGAAAACTATTTGAACAATGAGTTAAAGGAAGTTGAGAGCTTATGATCATTTATGTGGTTAAATTCTATGTTAACTTGGTGATTAATGTTTAAATGCAAGATATGTTATTTATTTTGAAATGTAAATGAATAGTGATATTTATTTCTTATTTTCATATGAGCTTTTCATATGAGCTTACCGAGCTATAAAGATTACATTGTTTATTTTCCCATGTTTTATAATGATTTCTAAGCTAGCTCGAATTTGGGGATTTTCAGAGACTATATCACACTATCAAGCTATCAATTCGGTACTTTTAAGCTTATGTTTTGAATATATGGCATGTATAGGATTATGGTCATTTTTGTTATGAGTTGATAATGATTTTGGCCATTTGAATTCATTTGTAAATGTTTATGTTTTGGATTGTCTATATAGCCATGTGAGTTGGCTTATATTGGTGATTTTGATGATGTATATAAGTGTGCAAATGACCTTTGTATTGAGTTTGGTAATGGTCCTATAAATGCTAATTGTGATGGGTGGTTTTTGAATTAGTATTTGGAGTATGAAATAGTCCATGTTTGAGAAATGATATGTTTGTGATATTAGGTGAAATAATGCATGTTTGAATGTATCTTTATTGATGATTTGAGATTTTGGGTATTGGTATGAAATTGTTTAGCATAATGTAGATTTTGTATGCCTTGTTGTGGTTGGAAATAAAATGGTATGATTTGTGTTTGGATGAATTTAAAAGAATGTCTATTAATGCTATGATTTGGTGCCTTTGAGTTTGATGTAGGTGAGCATAGGTTTGGGTGGAAAAATGGCTTGGTAAATAGCCTATTTTTGCCCACACAGGCATGTGTCTCAACCATGTGCGATGCACGGTCAGATTACACAACCGTGTGTCCTCTAGTGTTGAAATTGAAACCAAGTCAATATGCTCCACACGGCCTCACACACTGGTGTATGACCTGGCCGTGTGGCATAAATCAATATACCTTATAGGTTTGGCACGGCCTAGCACATGGCCTAGCACATGGGCGTGTATGGCCATTTTTAGGGCACACGGGCTAGCTACACGGGCTTGTGTGTTGGCCATGTGACCCAAGTCAGAGTGTTACACAGGGTTGGACACGGGCTGGGACACGACCATGTACTCCCATTTCAAATGTTCATACAGCTTGTGACTCGGGCTTGTTTGTTGGCCGTGTGAGACACACGGTCGGGTCACATGAGCGTGTGTCATATAACATCCCAAACCCGGCCTAGACGTTATGGCTGGTCTGGCGATGTCACATGAATTGGAGTTCAAAATCAAACGTAACAAGTTAAAACCATTTCTGTCTGTTAGCTTTTATTTATCTTTCATCACTTTCAAAACTATTTTCTCGTTAACTGTTTTGTTTAAAAACATATTTTGTGGCAGAAGCTTTTAAAACCGTGAAATTTGAAAAAAAGCCGCTCACTTTTAGGAAAAACGTTATCTCTATTTAAATCAAGTTTTTGTTGAGTTTGCAGTTTAAAAATCCACGAAAATAGTAAAAATCCAAAGTAAAAGTAACAGTCCCAAAAGTCCAATCTACATAAAAAATAACCTAGTAAATAAATATGAATTAGAACCATAAAAGAAGTTTAAACAGTGTGATAAACATGCGGTCAAAGATGAGTCCTCTGCTGCACCGGCCCGTCTAAGTCTGGGGATTACCTGGACACATAAAACAGAAAGGGGTGAGTTTGCGTAAACTTAGTGTGTAAACCCCACAGAAAACATGCATACAATCAGACAACTAACAGTCAAATGCAGTCTGGGCCTAAGCCTATTTCAGTTTTAGTAGTAGTTCGAGCCTGAGCCCATTTCAGTTTCAGAATCAGATATGCATAAGAGCCTAAGCCCATCATAGTAACAATATCAGATATACATTAATCAGTAACAAATCCCTACCCAACCAACCTCTACACACCATCTCCGTCCATCCCTACACTCAATGTGGGGTTTAACACACCCACCCATCCCTACACTCCAAGTAGTACCGGATGCGACACATAAATAGTAAATTGTAGCTGAGCAGCTAGATAATAGGCTTAGGAGCCTTTAAGTACACTTCCTCCAAATATCAACATCCTAACCCAATACAATACAACAAATAGTATATGACATGCTAATACATGAATATCAGTTATACATACAGTTCAATATTCATTCATCATACATACAGTTCACTCATTTAAGGGTTTAAGTAGTGCTTACCGACCCTACAGTAGGTTCACAGTTGACTTGGGCGACCCGTGCAACCTTAAAACACATTTCAATTAAAATGGGCTCACACGCCCATATGGCCTGCCCGTGTAGGCCCACACGCCTGTGTGGCCCACACAGCCCAATTTGGCCTTGGCTGTGTGGATCATACGGCCTGGTCCAGAATCCCACACTCTCGTGTGGACTACCCGTGTGGGTCCACACATTCGTGTGGCCTACACGACCCAAATCAGTCTAGCCCATGTGTCGTACACGGCCTACCTGGCCATCACATGACCGTGTCTTGTGCGTATGGCCTGGCCTCGTCGATCACACGCTAGTGTTATGGCACACGGCCTACCACACGGGCGACCACATGTCCATGTGGCATCAACAGTGAGGCTTTTTCCTTTCGTCGAAACCCCATTTTCTACGTTTTCAGGTACATACTTAGTATTGAATTGACACTAAAACACTCCCGAGTTTTTTAAAAATGAAAAAAGAACATAACAAACATCGATTTAGTGACTATACTTACTAACTTTTCAACCACAAATTGACCCCAAAATCACAACTTACCAATGACGAACCACACTGTTAACATCGATCGAAAAACGAAACAAAAGGCACTACTCGTTGATGTCCCTTACACCATAAAGATATAGCAACGTTCAAATCTTCAGAAAAACAATACGAGGAAAACCAACGAAAACTCACTTACCAACTACACGAAGAAAAGCAAGGATTTGCAACACCCCAACAGCGAGATTAACAAGAGAATAAAAAACGGAGGAAGAATTTTAGTTTGGCAGTGAAAAGAAATCAATCAGAACGAAAATAAGGATTTGTTTCTTTTAAAGGGAAAAACGTCAGAAGCAGAGAGAATTTGGGAAAAAATAAATTCAATTTTTAACAAAACAAAGATATGATGCACATCCCCTAAATTGCTCCCACTAAACCCAATTCTAAGAATTTAATTTCCACTGAAACACTTGCGCAAAACCAAGCAAAAATAAATACCCACACTCACGTAGGGATTCGAACACAGGACCTCCCTACAACACACATAATCTCTTACCACTCGAACCAGCAGGCTCATTCTGATATGAAATTACAAGTAATTAAATATAAGCCCGTTGAACAAGTATAAGGCTTAAGTCAGAAAAATACCAAAATTTGCTAAAGCTAGGGCTTGAACTTGGGACCTTTCACACATACCCAGAACACTTAACCACTAAAGCAAATACACATTTGTGTCACATTTTCACAAAAGGTGTAATAAGAATTTTGGGGCGTTACATGTCCCCTATTTTTGGGAAAATTTTCTAAGTGTCCGAAAAGTTTTTAAAGTTATTAGTTTAGTCCCAAACCACTCCCAATGCATGGTTAGAGCCTTGTAGACTCGTATTAGGGACAAAATGTTTGGTTGTGAATGGAGTGTATATGATTTGAGTAATTGTATGTGAAATGTATGTTTAAATGTGTTACAAGTTCGGTAATGCTTCGTAACTCAATTCTGGCGCTGAATATGGGTGAGGGGTGTTACATTTGTTGGTATCATAGCTACAATTTAGTCGATTCTCAGACTAACGTAGCATGTGTGAGAGTCTGTTTATACATGCCATATATAACCTGTGATAGTTTGATGACTCCTGACAATTTAAAATGTGTTTTCGTATAGTAAATGGATCCCGATCGAGCTATAGCTGACGATGTTGAAAGTAATGCTCAGCTCCCGCTCAAGGGGCAGCGCCGTTTGAATTTAGAAACGTATCGAGAAATCATGGAGGAAAGGCTAAAGGCGCCTTTTCCAAATGATGAATGAATGGTTCATGCAATTTGTCCGGACAAATCTGACTGCTCAACAACCTCCACCCCTACCTAATCCACTACATATTCCTATAGCTGCTTAAGGTGTGGAACTTTTACGAGTAAATAAGCCACAAATTGATAAAATATGAAAATACGGGGCCGAAGAGTTCAGAGCTACAGTTGATGATGATCCTAGGAAAGTTGAATTTTGGCTTGAAAATACTATTCAAGTAGCCAGTCGAGTATTTAAAGTGTGCCATTTCATTATTGAGAGACACAATGTATTAGTGGTAGAATACTTTAGTGTCTATAATACTGAGAGAAAGAGTGACTTAGTATTTCTTTCAAGTTGAGTTTAGGAAGAAATACATAAATCAGAGATTCCTTGATCAAAAGCACAAAGAGTTTTTAGAATTGAAACAAGGCCAAATGACTGTAATTGAGTACGAAAGAGATTTTGTATGGTTGAGTAAATACGCTTGGAAATATGTTTCTACTGAGGAAATCATATGCAAACGGTTCGTTGATGGGTTGAACAAGGATATTAAACTTTTAGTCAGAATTCTAGAATTGAAAGAATTTGTTGTCCTGGTTGATAGAGCTTGCAAAGCCGAGGAGCTTAGCAAAGAAAAGAGAAAAGCATATTCAAAGGCTAGAGATTCGAGAAAAAGACCAATGAATAAGCCATATTAATCTTTTTCAAAGAAATCTAGAGATTTTTTCACTTATCCAAATGCTTCAATCGGGTATTCGAGCAGAGATCGTGGAAAATAATACTCAAGTCCTAAAGCTCAAGCTACATCAGTATCGAGTGTTGGCAGTGTGAGAAACAATAAACCTTAGTGTTAACATTGTGGGGGGTGACATTTTGGAGAATGCTGGAATAAAAGTTATAAAGTTTTCTACAAACGTCGTTTACAAGATTATTTTATACGGGATTGCCTAGAACTAGTAGAGAAATATAATATTCAAATTGCAAGACTGAGTAATACAACCACTAGAGGGAGGCCACCAAGAAATACAGTAAATACGAGTGGTAATTGTGGTATTATGAGAGATTATACAGTAAGATCCGAGGCCAGAGCACCTATTAGAGCTTACATTATTCGCGCTTGTGAAGAGGCGTCGTCACCTGATGTTATCACTGGTACATTTTCTCTTTACGACACTAATGTGATTGCTTTGATTGATCCTTGATCAACTCATTCGTATGTTTATAAGAATTTAATGTTCAGTAAGAATTTGCCTATTGGTTCTGCTGAGTTTGTGACTAAAGTATCGAACCTCTTAGGCAAGTATGTTTTAGTTGATAAAGTTTGCAAGAACTGTCCTTTAATGACTCGGGGTTACTACTTTCTGGCTGATTTGATGCTTTTTCCATTTGATGAGTTCGATATAATTTTGGATATGGATTGGTTTACGTTGCATGATGTTGTTGTGAATTGTAGATGAAAGATTATTGAATTGAAATGTCAGGATAGTAAATCATTCAAATTAAATTAGATGAATCGAGTGAATTGCCTGTTATTATTTCGTCTATGTCAGCTAAGAGATGTGTGATAAAAGGTTCTAAAGCTTATCTTGCTTATGTGTTAGATACAAAAGTGTCTAAATTAAAGATTGAATCAGTGCCTGTAGTTTGTGAATATCTGGATGTATTTCCAGAAGAATTACCAAGGTTGCCACCGATCAGATAGGTTGAGTTTGCTATTGAGTTAGTACCAAAAACGTCACCGACATCGATAGCTCCGTACAGAATAGCTCTGACAGAATTGAAAGAGTTGAAATCTCAGTTGCAAGAATTAACGGATAGAGGTTTTGCACGACCTAGTTTTTCACCCTGGGGTATGCTAGTATTGTTTGTAAAGAAGAAAGATAGGTTAATGAGAATATGTATTGACTATCGATAGCTCAACAAGGATACAATAAAGAACAAGTATTTGTTTCTGAGAATAGATGATTTGTTTGATTAGTTGAAAGGGGCAACAGTGTTTTCGAAGATTGATCTATAGTTTGGTTATTATCAGTTGCGAGTTAAAGATTCAGATGTGCCGAAAACTGCTTTAAGAACGAGGTATGGACATTATGAATTTCTTGTTATGCCTTTTAGATTGACTAAGCTTCTGCAATTTTCATGGATTTGATGAACTAAAATTTTAGATCGTATTTAGATAGATTCGTTGTGGTGTTCATTGACAACATTTTAATCTATTCGCGAAATGAGTCTGAACTTGTTGAGCAATTGAGAATTGTTTACAAACCTTGAGAGATAAGCAACTGTATGCTAAATTCAGTATATGTGAGTTTTGGCTAAGAGAAGTTGGATTTTTAGCACACATTGTTTCAGCGGAAGGTATAAGAGTTGATCCGAGCAAAATTTCAACAGTTGTTGACTGGAAACCACCGAGGAATGTATCCAAAGTTAGAAGTTTTCTGGGATAAGCTGGTTACTATCGACGTTTGTAAAAGAATTCTCGATGATTGCTACACCGATGGCCAAGTTGCTATAGAAAGATGTAAAATTTGAGTGGCCTGAGAAATGTCAACAGAGTTTCGACCAGTTGAAAGCATTGTTAACCAAAGCAATAGTTTTGGTTCAACCTGAGTTAGGTAAAGAATTCTTGATTTATAGCGAAGCATCATTGAATGATTTGGGTTGCGTTTTGATGCAAGAAGGAAAAGTCATAGCTTATGCCTCCAAACAGTTGAAGCTGCATGAAAAAAATTATCCGACACACGATTTAGGGTTGGCCGCTATTGTTTTCGCATTGAAAATTTGGCGATATCATTTGTACGGTGAAAAATGCCATATCTTTACCCATCACAAAATCTTAAAGTATATAATGACTCAGAAAGATCTGAATTTATGACATGACGATTCGGTATTCGAAATCCCAGTTGAACCTTAGTAATAGATTAGGGTACTAGTGACATATCATTAGGGGATACTTTGATTTGGTTTCGGGCCATAATATTGGCACTTAAGGTGCGAGCTTCATTGACTTGGCTTCGGGCCATGATATTAGCACTTCGGGTATGAGATATATTCATTTGGCTTCAGGCCATTATATTAGCACTTCGGGTGTGAGATATATTGAGTTGGCTGTGGGCCATGATATTGGCACTTAGTGTGCGAGACTCTTGAGTATCCGAATCCTATTCTAAATGGTTCAACGGGTATGTTGAAGATGTGAATTGATGAGAAATAGATACGTATCGATACAAGTATGTACAGAAAACTATTCGAACAATGAGTTAAAGAAATTTTAGAGCTTACGATCATTTATGTGGTTAAATCATATGTTAACTTAGTGATTAATGTTTAAATGCAAGATATGTTATTCATTTTGAAGTGTAAATGAATGGTGATATTTATTTCTTATTTTCATACAAGCTTACTAATCTATAAATCTTACTTTGTTTATTTTCCCATGTTTTATAGTGATTTTAAAGCTAGCTCGGATTTGGGGATTGTCGGAGACTACATCATACTATCAAGCTATCAATTGGTACTTTTAAGCTTATTTTTGGAATATATCGCATGTATAGGATTATGGTCATTTTGGTTATGAGTTGAAAATGATTTTTTTCCATTTGAATTGGCTTGTCAATGTTTATGTTTTGGATTGTATATATAGCCATGTGAGTTGGCTTATATTAGGGATTTTGATAATGTATATAAGTATGCAAATGACCTTTGTATTGAGTTTGGTAATGGTCCTATAAATGCTAATTGTGATGGGTAGTTATTAAATTAGTATTTGGAGTATGAAATATTCCATGTTTGAGAAATGATATGTTTGTGATATAAGATGAAATAATGCATGTTTGAATGTATACATATTAATGATTTGAGATTTTGGTATTGGTATCAAATTGTTTGGCATAATATAGATTGTGTGTGCCTTGTTGTGGTTGGAAATAAAATGGTATGATTTATGTTTGGATGAGTTTAGAAGAATGTCTATTAATGCTATGATTTGGTGCCTTTGAGTTTGATGTAGGTGAGCATAGGTTTAGGTGGCAAAATGTCTTGGTAAATAGCCTATTTTTTTCCACACGGGTAGAGACACAGGTGTGAGTCTCAGCCGTGTACGATGCATGGTTAGATTACACGGCTGTGTGTCCCCTAGTGTTGAAATTGAAACCAAGTTAGTATGCTCTACAGGGCCTCACACACGGGCGTGTGACCTGGCCGTGTGGCATAAGTCAGTATATCCTACATGTTTGGCACGGCCTGGCACACGGGCATTTATCTCCATTTTTAGGGCACACGGGCTAGCCACACAGCCCTGTGTGTTGGCTGTGTGACACAAATCATAGAGTTACACGGGGTTGAATACGGGCTGGGGCACGACCATGTGCTCCCATTTCGAATGTTCACGGGGCCTGTGACACGGGCGTGTCTGTTAGCCGTGTGAGACACATGGCCGAGTCACACGGGCATGTGTCCCTATTTTTGGGAAAATTTTCTAAGTGTTAAAAAAGTTTTCAAAGTTATCGGTTTAGTTCCAAACCACTCCCAACACATGTTTAGAGCCTCGTAGACTCGTATTAGGGACAAAATGTTTGGTTGTGGATGGAATGTATATGATTTGATTAATTTTACATGAAATGTATGTTTAAATTTGTTATAAGTCCGGTAATGCTCTGTAACCCTATTCCGGCATTGAATACGGGTGAGAGGTGTTACAATAGAGATGGGTTAGGGTGTTACATTTAGTGGTATCGGAGCTATAGTTTAATTGGTTCTCGGACTGAGCGTAGCATGTATGGGGTCTAGAAATACATGACATTTTATAACCTGTGATAGTGTGATGTCTCATGACTTAATGTGATTCTTTTCCTTTTATAGATAAAATATGTTTTTCACAACTGAGCTAATTCCGATGAAGTCAAAAGCAATACTGAAGCCTTTGATTAAAAGGTTGCTCTTAATGTGCTAAAATTCAATAAGTATAAAGAAAACACCCATTGTATTCTTATTAATGGTTAATGATATGTTTAATATGTGTGAATTAATTTTGTGGCTTTATGACCTCTACCCCCCGTCCTCAAAGTACTATATGACAGAATGTTCATAAGATTTCTATTGATTAAGTCCAAAGGTGTGGAGTTGAAAAGTTTAGAGGTAGAGTGAATAATGATTCAGCTAGAGGATAATATTGGGTAGCAAACACAAAGAGTTCTAGATGAAGAGTTATATTTTTTGAGGATTATCTGATATGTGCAGTGACACTATTAAAAAAAGAGGGTTATTCACTAGTAATCTACTTTAACCACCATGGTATCGAAATAATGGATTAACTGGGATTTCTCCTAAACTGATTTTTTTAAAAAAAAATTAAGTCAAATGTGAGATCACAAGAAATGGTATGAAATGGAAGTTCGTGAGTTCAGCAAAGGTAGCATACCCAAAACATTTATACTCTTCCATAAAAAAAATGAAAGAATCGAGTATTCATTTTTAACATCATTTAGATTGTCTTACAGATATCGAATAAAATAGAATAGTATGAGATTATCAATGCCCTTCAGTAGTCGGTGTTTTTGTAATTAAAATGTAAATAGACTTGAATGCAGCCATTGTGGTCGAAATCATTCTAGAGTGTGTAGTTTAAAAGACAGATTCTATTTTAAATTGTGGATTCTCCTACTATATTAAGAAAGATTGCCCGAATCTAATTGATTTAAGCAGAGAAGAATGTAAGACCTGTTGTTATTTTTTTACAAGAGGCAAGTGGCCAGGAATTTGAAGCACAATTAGAGTCAGTGGAACTGGAACAAAGACACAATCATTTGATCTGAAGCTCAAACTCTCGCCAAAGCTTATGTGATCTGAGTACATATTACTGGTACCTTTTCTATTTCTGATGTTACTACCTTTTTATGAATTTGGCGCTATGTATGATCATTTGATTGTGATTATTCATTATTTGATTATGATTATCCTGGATTTTAGAGTATCTAAAATGGAAGCTGATTAGTTATCAACAATTTGAAGTTTACATATATCCTTTTTACAGAATTATTGGGTTTACTACTAATCGTGTGATTCATAACAAGTAATAAATATTTATAATGAAGATCAAACCTAGACTAACTATTATCATGATGAAAAGGCAAGCGCACCTATCGAAAAATAGTATAGTAATGGCAAGACTGGGATATCGTACCCAAGGGAACCAAAAGTACTAGTAATAACTATCTTTTTATTATCTAGCCTAAGAATAAAAGGGTTTGTTTTAATTAACTAATTATTTAAACTAAGAAAGCACATAGAAAAGAATTGGAGAATTGCTTTTGGGAAAATCAATTGACTTGAGACAATACCTAAGGAAAAATTCACCTAGACTTTACTTGTTATTCTGGCTCCGAATCGAACGATTTATTTATTCAACTTGTTCCATAGAGATCCCTAAGTTATGTTATTATCCCTATTCAAGACTAATAACTTCTAATCCCTAGATTGAATAACCGAGACTTTTCTCTAATTAACACCCTAGGGTTGCATTAACTCGATCTATGGATCCCCTTATTAGGTTTCACCCTAATCCGACAAAATCTTGTCACCCTATTTCTAGGCGCGCAATCAACTCCGCTTAATTATGACAAATGTACTCTTAGACAGGGTCTATTCCTCCTCTGAATAAGAGCGTGTCTTGAATCAATATCCTGGGATGTCAAAACAAGAATTAAGAACACATAATTAAGAACAAGTTAAATATGATAACATACGATTCAGAAAATAATAACAAGATTCGTCTTAGGTTTCATTCCCCTTAGGTATTTAGGGGTTTAGTTCATAACTAAATAAGAAAACATCTCCGAAGAATAAAGAATACAAAACATAAAGAAAACCCAAAACTCCTGAAGGGAAATTGAGGAGAGATCTTCAATCTTGATGATGAATCCGGCTTCTGAGATGGATCAATCGGCCTCCTTGGGGTAATTCCTTACCCCTCTTCTCTGTCTCTTTTTTCTCCTCCTATAGTGCGTATTTATAGGCTTTGGAATGCCTAGAAACCCTCCAAAGTGGCTTTTCTGAATTGGACTTTGGGCTCAGCAAGGACACGCCCGTGTGACACAGCCATATGACGTGATTGCGAGGCCATGTTCGATTCGTTAAATTGTACACGACTGTGTGGGTCAATGGCCAGGCCGTGTGAATCGTGAAAGCCTTGGTCGACACCCTCGAAAGACACGGGCGTGTGAGCTGCTCGTCTGGCAAGGCTTAGGCCATGTCATCTTCTCGATTTTGTCTGTTTTGTCCTTTTTTGGCTCATTTTTGGCTCCTTTTGACTTTTGGTGCTCTCCTAAGTACAAAACATGAAATTAAAGCATTAATAGCATCAAATTCACTAATTCTAATGATAAATCATCTATAAAATGCATTAAACATGGGGTAAAAATATGTATAATTTACAGTTTATCAACTACTAGAGCAAGAAATCAAGTTTTCATAAAATAAATACCAGAAACTACTCCGATCTCAATTGTTTTATGCAAAATGTCTCTAACTGAATTAAAAAAAATTAAAAGTTTAATTGCAAGGATTAATTGATAGAGGTTTTATTCGACTGAGTGTTATCACTTTGGAACACACTTTTATTGTATTGTGAAGAAGAAAGATGAGTCGATGAGTTTATCTATAGATTTGTAGTAGTTGAATAAAGTCACGATAAAGAATAAACATTCGTTACTTCGTATTGAATATCTATTCGAGTAGTTGAAAAATGCTAAAATAGATTACCAATCTAGTTATTGTCAATTATGAGTTAGAAATGTAGATGTATCGAAAACAACATTCAGAATCTATTATGAACATTATGAGTTTCTAATAATGTCTTTTCTATTAAATAATGCCCTGCAGCATTTAAGGATTTATGGAATCAGATTTCTCTACAATTACGTCTCGATGGATTCATTGTTATTTTGTATTGATGATGTAATGATTTGTTATAAGACTAATTCAGAGCATGCTCAGCATTTGAATATCTGTATTATAAATTATTTATTAAGAATTTTTTGATAATTATATTATTGATGATGAAGCTGTTATAGGGACACGTTGCATTTATTTGGTCAGTTAAGTGCCATTAGAGTTTTGGTCAGTTGAAAATTTTATTGATAAAAGCTCAAGTACTGGTTCAGCCTAAGTTTCGAAAGGAATTCATAAAACTATTACAGTTTGATTATTATGCCAGGTGATCTTGAATTATGCCAGTTTGATTATTACAGACTCAAAAGTTAAATTGTTGTTCTTTAGAGGATTATGGAACATAAAATTAGGACTCGAAATTGTTAGTTGAACGGGAACAAATTCAGAATGATCAGATCACCAAGTTTAGTATGGATTGTGATAATAGTTTATATTTTCAAAATTAAATATGGGAGCAGAATAGCTCAGAGATAATACAAGATATTTTGCATAAGGTTCTTAGCATCGTTTAGTTTATTTAAACTAAACAGCAACAACATCTAAAATGACTTGAGGCAAAGTTACTAATGACTAGGAATAAAACACGAAAATTTCAGAATTTGTACCAAGACGTCCAATATGTCAACAAGTCAAAGCTGGGTATCAAGTTTTGTATGAATTATTACGGCTTGTTATGATTTTTAAAGGGGATTAAGAGCGAGTTACGTTAGATTCTATGTCTGAATTATTTTTTACAACATGAAGAAAGACTTGATCTGAATTGTTACTATCAGATTGACGAAGTTGATTTAAATTGTTCTAATCAGAATGGATTAACCACTCAAAAAGCTAGTTTAGTTGCATGTATTTGGGTTTGTCTTTAAATTTCGAAATAATTTTATAGAGCTATGGCACAACCAGACGGACAATCGGAATGAGAAGCTCGGATTCAGGAATATTTAATATAGGGATATATCAACTAGATCAAGGATATATCAACTTGGGAAAATGTTTACCAAGGGTTGAATTCGTTTTGATAACAGCCATCAGTCTTGTATTAAAATGATATTGGTTGAAGCTTTTTTACGGATGGAATGTAGAACCCTGGTATGCAAGACAAATGAAGCGATAACAAGTTATTTGGGATAGAGTAACCAGAATTCTTATCAGGTAAGAAATTTCGAGGACAACATTTACTTAAGGGGAAAGAGTTGTAATAACCCATTCTTTAGTGGTTTCAAGGTCACAAATTTGATGAATGAGTTCGTAAATATTATTATTTCATATTTACAAGCCAAATATTGTATTATAATAAATTTTTATTTAATAATTTATGTTATTTGATCGAATCATTAGGTTCAAGTGGTAAATCCTTAAAGTCAAGTTGTTATAGAAAATGAGGATTCGGGACCTCATATCTATAAACTGAGTAATAGATATTTTATTAAATATTTAGGGAGTGTTGTTAGGGTGATATTAAAATTTGGTTAAGAAATTTTAACGTTTAGATAATTAATTAAGGTAAAATGACTAAATTGTAAAAGGTGCAAAACTTGTTAATTATTAAATTTAGATGATTAAATAGCTTAATTAATAAATAAGGAAGGACCAATAATGTAATTAAACCTTGTTAGGTTTGTATACGGCAAAATGGAACAAAAATTAATTAATTATAGTGTAATTAATGGCAACTTTGTAAATAAATAAAAAATTAAATAAAACAAATTGAAAGAAATGGACATTTCCTCTTCATTTTTCTTTACCTATTGTCGAAATACCATTGAAGGAGGGCTCTAAGCTTCGGTTTCCTCTCCTTAGTGCATGTGAGCTCAATTCTCACCTATTTATTGTAATTTTTATGTTTTTGAGATCGTTACAACTAGGTCAGCTAGCCTATACGTTTGTTTTTGAATCTATTAAAAATTTTATAATCTGTTAAAAATTTTATAAGCTGCCATTGTTTAATTTGGTAGTTTTTAATGATAATTATGTGTTTGAAGCTTTGATTGTGGTATTTGGTTATTTTATGAAGTAATTGTTATTAGTTTTTTATTTAAGGATTAAATTGTTAAATGTCAAAATCATATGGTTAATTGGTGAATAAGAGGTGTTTTCTGGACTGTTTAGAAACCTTGAACATTCGAATAGCATGCTAAGTCTTTAGAAATGGTTAATTTGATTATTTTTGGGTCAAGGGACCAAATTGTATAAATTATAAAAGTTAGGGGCAATTATGTAATTTTCAAAAATAAAAGGGTTTAAATTGTAGAATAAATTAGAATATGAAATGTAAGCTAATAAATAGAAAATTTTACAATTTAGATAAAGACCTATTCACTAATGAAAAGAAAAGGTTACGGTTACATGAAAAGGCACACTATGTGTGAGCATTCCCGAGTATCCAATGATATTCTATACAGTTCAATAAGTAAGTAAAGGTTAATGGAAAGAAAAGTATAAAAAGTTAATGTACTGATGTTCATATGAAATGGAAAAATGGATATGCACATATACAATGAAAAAGATGATAATTTATGATGTGAAGGATGAAATAAGCATGGAATTTATTTCTTAATATATGTTATGTTTCATAGATTTTATGTTTACTTATTATCTTCTAACTATGTAGACTCAAATGTGTAGAATGTGAAATGCATATATAAAATCTAAATGTTTATTACGTATATGCCATGATTTACAATGCTATATTATGTATGATATATGAAGTTTAATGTGTGAAGGGTAATGAAAATGAAATTTCATAGTATATGATGAAAGCAGTTGATGATTTGAAAAGCTTGAGATATTATATGCCTTGCTTGGTTAAATTTATATGTGCATTGCTTCACCTACTATTCTTGTAAGGTGTTGTGTATAGGAAAAAAACAATTTGGACTATAGCTAAATGGAATCATTTATAGTTGTTTAATTAATGCACTTGGTAAGTTTAAGTTCCTTATACGAACTTACTAAGTATTAGTTGTTTACCTAGTTGGTTTTTTACCAAGTTAATTTTCTCTATTTTTGAAAGGTCACCAGAAAGCTCGATCGATTGAAAATTTTGTTGGAGCACGATCACACTATCTAACAATCCATATTGTTAAATTTTAGTTATTTTGGAAAATGATTATAAATGGCATGTAATATGGTTATAAATGTAGTCTTGGTAATTGGTTCATTTTTAAATGGTGCCAAGTTTATTCATTTTCACATCTTTCGATGAAAGCTTAAATGATGTGTATTAATATGGGATGATAGTAACTATGCATGCCCTCACGTGAGTAGAAAGAAGATGATTGTGTGATATGTTTGATATGGTTATTTGGCATGTATAGGACTTTATATAATGGTAGTTCTTGAATATGTAATGCCCTAAATTTTGTGCACAATGGTAGTTCTTGAGATTAATTGACACAATTGTGTATCTGCATTAGTGGTTAAGTGCTCTGGGTGTGTCTGGGAGGTACCAAGTTGAAGCCACGCCTTTGGAAAAATTTTAGATTTTTCTAAATAAAGCTTAACTTTGTTCAATAGGCTTTTATTTAAATGTTTGTAAGTATACAACAAAGTGGGCCTGCTGATCTAGTGGTTGGGTGGAGTGTTAGTGTGTTGGAGGTCATGTGCTCGAATTCCTGCTTCAGCAAGGGTGTTTTATTTTGCTGGGGTTGGTGGCAGAGTTTTGGTTGCATCAGAATTCTGATTAGTGGGATTAATGGAAAGATTTGATGGATTGGGAGTTAGGGTTTATCTTGAGTAGGTTTCTTTTTTCAAAATTTTGGGCTGTTTCTCCCAAATTCCTGACGTGATTCTCTGTTTCTCTGCCAAAATTCATTCTCCCTCTTTCTTCTTCGTTTGATTCCTGTTTCGATTCGTTTTCTTTTGCTTACCGTCTGACTTTATTGATTCGGTAAGGGGAATTAAATGTTGTTGTAGTCTTGTTTTTTTTCAAGTTGTCATTTGGAGACTTAATCCCTATTTTGGCAGCAGCGAATCATGGAGTTTGGGGTTCTCCTCTCGTGAATTTATAGTTTAAATCGCTTGGAGTGTTAAGGTAAGTGTGGCTGTGCGAATGGAGTTATGGTCAGTTTCATGACTTCATTTTAACCAAATTTTAGGTCTAACTCTCAGTGTTGTTATGTCGATATTTAGGTTTTAGAAGGCTCGAGATAGTTTTCACATAGAAACAGTACCAAGTGTGTACCCAAAAATGCAGAAAATGAGGTTTCAGCAAAAGCTGAAAACCATGTTGTTGACGCCACAGGTCCATGTGGTAGGCCGTGTAGTAGGCCGTGTGCCACGGGCATTTGATCAACGAGGCCAGGCTGTACGCACCAGATACAGCCGTGTGATGGGCAGATAGGCCGCGTGCGACACATGGTCTCGACCAATTTGGGTCATGTGGGCCACACAGGTGTGTGGGCCCACATAGGTAAGCCACACAGGTATGTTGGATTCTGGGCTAGGCCGTGTGATCCACACAACCTGTAACGCCCCAAAAATTTAGAGTCTTTAATCTTGTATTATTTGGCACAAATGACATGTTTGCTTTACTAGCTTAGTGATTTGAATGGGTTTGGGAGTGTTTAAGAAGCCTGGGTTCAAGTCTTGGCTTTTGCAAAATTTTTAGTGTTGCTCTTAAATGAATCTGGACATTGTCATATAGGCCTTATAAATAATAGTGCTTGTTTTATGACACAAGAGAGCGTGTAGTCTAGTATCAAGGTGGCGTGCTGCTTCTGTTGGGGGACTTGAGTTCGAGTCCTCGGTTGCACAATGGGGTAATTATTTTGCTATTTAAGCTATGTAGGTAGTAGAGTTAGACTAAGACTGTAAGGTTGAATTGGTTTTGAGAGTTTGAATAGGGTTTGAATGGGGTGTTGGAGTGTTTTGTTGAGAGAATTAATGAGAGATATTAGGAGAAAATCAAAGGTTTTGAGGGTGTGGATGTGGTAGTGTGGAATTGGGTTTCTAGCTGCTCAGAATTTCGGTTGTAACTTCTTTTGGGGGAATATTCCTTGTTTCAGTTTCTCTTTGGACACTTTTTCTTTTGCATTTTTTTCTCTGGCCGAATATTCTTGGTTCATAACAACGTAAAATCGCACTTTGGTCAATTGCTAACAAGCTGAATATTTTTCTCTCTTTTCTCTCTTCTCTGTGTTTCTTTTCCTTTTTTCCTCTTTGCTATTTTCTGTTGGTAAATCGATTGCTGACTGCCTCTTCTCCTCCTCCTTTTCATTCATTCGGTTTTAGCCATTGGTTCGTGACCAATTATCTATTCCTCATCTCTTCATCTTGTTACGGCTTGACGACTATTGTAGGTATATTCGACTCTTGCTTGTTCTCTTTAATTTATTCATGTTACCTCTGCTTAAAGTCGAATGCTCCTCCCTTCTCTTGTTCTCTTGTAGGCAGTTCTTGTTCTCTTCTTTTAGGTGTGTTATTCTTTTGATTCTCAGAATTCCTCGAGAAGTGAAGGAGTTTTGGTGTTAGTTAGCCGTCGAAATCGTTTTCTTATCACTCGATCTAAGGTAAGTATGGGGGCTAACATGTTAGGATATTGGCCGAATGCCCTATCTCTTGTTTTGGGTGTTATTTAGGCAATAGGTATCGATTCAAGTCTTCGGTTTATAAGATTGTTGTAATGGGTTTCCTGGATAATGCAGCTTTTTGGCAAAGGAGGGTGTGGTTAACCTTCGATTAACATTATTGATGGGTTAAACCTCATCCGTTGGCTAAGGCAAGTGTTAATGCTATTCTTTTTTGGGATTAAGTTTTAGTAAGTGGGTGTTGACTCTAGTGCCAAACATTTAACCGAATGTCTTGATTAATGTAGGTTTGAGTTCAAAGGCTTTTTGTAAGTATTTGCAACCAAGTGTGTAAACACACCCCCTTTCAACTATAAAACGGTAAAAGCCGAAAAGCCGAAAATACGATGTTGGAGGCCACATGAGCGTGCGATCACTCGTGTGGTAAGCCAAGCTCACGAATCATGGGCGAAAGACTGTAGAGGCCACCATGGGCATCCTCATTGGCTTAGGCTGTTTAGAGACATGTTAGGCCGAAGTGGGCCGTGTGGGCCTAATGGGCTTGTGGGCTCCACACGGATAAATTCCACAATATATAATAATTATTGGACTGGTCTGTGTAGCTGGCATGGTCGTGGTAATTTTTGGGCTTGATGGGCCATAGAGGCGTGTAGGCCTACTTGGGCCACATAATGGGCCTTGGGCATGTTTGCACGGTTAGGATTTTTAAGGTTACATGAGTCACTTGAGGTTACTGTAGACCTTCTGATGGGTCGAGAAAAGTACCTAGACCCCTAAGGCAGGTAAAATGACAAAAAATACCACTATAGGGTAAAATAGTCCCTTGAGGGTAAATGACTCATTTGTGCTATGATTTGACTGTACTGAGCATGACATCTGCATACTTGTATGATTTATGACATGGCATTCTACATGGGGTTGGGATACTGCTAAGGAGGAAGTGTATTATACTGGTGGCTTTGCCACATATACTGATACTGGCAGCTTTGTTGCGATACTGTTACTGGCAGCCTTGCTACAATATTAGTGTGTTGACTGGGTGGGTCGACTTTATCCTCAAATGGTGTGTTGGTGGTACGGAGTGGTGTGTTGGTTGGTTTGGGATGGGTTGCATTATTGTACCACACTGATACTGTATTGGGCTAAAGCCCAATCTGTACTGTTTCTGAATAGGGCTCAGGCCCAGACTGTCACTGTATGCTGTATACCGATCGACTGATAGAGGATTACACACTGAGTTTTCGTAAACTCACCCTTTCTTTTTTACTGTGCAGGTAATCCCTAGCTATAGGTGATTTTTTGCTACGAGGGACTCGGAGGTGGCCACACGACTGCAATTAATTTACATTTGTTTTATTTATACTTAAAGTTTTGTTCTGGGTTTATGCTTTTTGTAGTAAGGCCATTTTATAGGATTTAATTTATAATTGGGCTTTTAGCTATTTACTTAAAACTGCTAGTTTTAAGAAGTCGAGATTCCAAAATAATAACTATTTTATAAAGACATGTGCTTTAACTTCAAAGTTTTAAAAGCTTCTGCAATCTAAAATAATTTAGCTTATCAAGAGCAATTTATATGGTAAAACATTTTAACAAAATAATTTGGTAATAGCAAAGACCTTAGCTCACTAAAATTTTAGAAAAAGAAAAGAAAAATCACAAAGAAGTTTTGTTTGACGACAAGTTTTTGATTCAGAAGCCTTCATTTTTGAAAAACACTTCAATGTGACACACCAGATTCAGCCATAATGTCTGGGCCGAGTTTGGGGTGTTACATTGCCAAGGTCAATTCAGGCTGTCTGGGCCCACACGGGCAGAAAACATGGGTGTGTGAGCCCGTTTCACTGATTTGTTTCCAAGTTGCATGGGTCGCCTAAGGCGACAGTGAACCTACGGTAGGGTCGGTAAGCTTACCTAGACCCCTAATTAAATGAAATGACTGTATGACTGATGTCTATGTATACATGTTATCAAGCGTGATGATGTTTCGCTAAATTGATATTGTATGTACTGTTATCATGTTATAGCATTTCATAACTGTATATTGCATTGCATTGGGTTGGGGGTTGATATTGTTTGGAGGAAGTGTATTGAAAGGCTTCGAGCCTAATTTACTGGCAGCACAGCTGCAAACTATTGTCTAGTGCCGCATTCGGTACTACTTGGAGTGTAGGGATGGATGGGTTGATTATATCCCCACATGGAGTGTAAGGTTGAATGAGGATGGTGTGTAGAGCTTGGATGGGTAGGATTTCTATGATTGCATATCTGTTACTGCTACTAATACTGTGATGGGCTAAAGCCCTACTGCATGACTATTTTTGTACTAGGATGGGCTAAGGCCCAAACTGGAATGATACTGAAAGGGGCTTAAGCCCAGACTGTGATTAGTTGGTTGTTGTCTGTTCATTTGTATGGGGATTACACACTGAGTTTACGTAAACTCACCCCTTCTTTTTAATCTATACAGGTAATCCCTAGGTATAGGCAAGTCGGTACAACGAAGGACTCAGTGATGGCCACACGACTTCTTTTACACTGTTTATTGCCTATTCATGATTTTACTTTTATTTGGGGGTATTTTGCTTAATTATGGCCTTTACGGATTTTTGTTTAAATTTAGATTTATACAGTTTTATGATTTAAATCTGTTAGTGATAGGTAAAACTCGGGTTTTCAAATTAAATTGATGTTTTATCAAAATACCACGAACACGCAAACTATTTAAAAGCTTTCGTCATGATACGTTTTGGAAATTGAATACCAATTTGCAAATGGTTAATGTTTTGAAAACGAATGACATGATTTGAAATTAACATAAAATAATTAAAAAGGATTAAATAGAAAAGGGGATTTTGCAACGACATATTTTTCAAAAAACACTACCATGTGACATGGTTAGATTCGGCCATAACGTCTAGACCGGGTTTGGGGTGTTAAATTTAGGGGTATCAGAGTCAGGTTGCAAAACTCAGCTATGGATATGGGTTCTTAAGGCGTGATTTTCTGAAAACTGATTTCTAAATGTTGTTACTAGAAGTGTGGTACACTGAGTCTCTAGCGCCGATCCTGTAAGTTCTTGAAACTGTTTTTGATTGTATATCCTGAATTTGCTATAGGTAGTATATGCTTAAACTACTATAGATAGACTGTACTGGAAACACCAAAAATAGGCTATATCGAGACTGTAGTAAAACTGATAGACATTGATTGACACTGTGATGTACGAAACAAACTTTACATTTCTAATACCGTCTTCATAAAATATTTGTTAATAAACACTGGAACTGTAAACTAATTCATAAAATTGTTAATACAAATAAAACACAAATAGACAATGAGCACTAGAGGTACTCGTGGACGGGGTACAATAGGCCGTGGTAGAGGCTATAGGGGTGTTCGAGCTGGGTCTTCATCATCTGGCAAGCTGCCTAATTTGGATACTAGTGAGACACCGGCTTCACCTGTGACTAAGACTGGATCTTATGATTGAGCAGCTGGGGACAACACTCTATCCCAGGCCGTGTTGAGGATTTTAGAGAGTGTTGTTGGGCCCAATACAGAAGCTGTAGGCCGCAGGTCTGTTACGAAACGACTCCGGTCTAACAGAGCTGAGCTTTTTAGGGTATTGCGGGAGTTTCCCCTAATGTGGCTGAGTACTGGTTAGAGGGCACTGAGAGAATTATGGACAACCTAGACCGTACTCCCGAGCAAAAATTAAAGGGTGCTGTATCGCTGCTACATGTTGAGGCATATTAGTGGTGGCATACTGTTAAGAAGGGCACTCAGCCCGATCGACTGACCTGGGAGTTCTTTAAGACTGCTTTCCAAGGGAAGTATGTAGGGGCCAGTTATGTGGATCCCCGTAGGAGAGAATTCCTAAATTTGACTCAGGGGATAGGTCAGTGGTCGAGTATGAGGCCAAATTTTTGAGATTGAGCTGCTATCTGCGAGGTATGTTAGCGCTAAGTACGAGCAATGTGTTTGCTTCGAGGATGGCCTCAGGGATAATCTGAGGGTTCTAATAGCTCTACAGAGGGAGCGAGATTTTTCTGCATTGGTTGATAAGGCGAAGATCACTGAAGAAGTAAAGCGCGTTGAGCTCTAGAACTGAGAGAGAGGTAAGAGTAAGAGGGATTCGGAGCCATCGAGTTCTGTTTAGAGGCCTAAGAAAAATGCCAAAGTTGATGGGCTGATCAGAGTTGGGGCTCCTATAGTTGCTACTGGACAGCCACCGTGTACTAATTGTGGTAGACGTTATTATGGTGAATGTTGGAAAAGAAGTGGGGCTTGTTTGAGGTGCGGTTCATTAGAGCACCGTATTAGAGTGTTCACGGAGGTCCAATCAAATGCAAGCTCTGAGTACTGTACTGCACCACCACCGAAGCAGTTAAGCAGCCACCGAGAGGTTGTGGTCAGGCCAGATGGGGTATGGGTTGGGTCGTTGTCAAAAAGCACCGGGTAGAACTGCTGGTCATACTGAGGCTAGGCAGCTGACTCTAGTTTATGTTGCATGTCGCTGAGAGAATGGAGATGCTCTGGACGTCATCACGGGTACGTTCTTTATTTATAATGTACCTTATACTACACTGATAGATATAGGATCCACTCACTCCTATATAGCTTGTACTGTGTCCGAAAAATTAGGTATCTTGGTTGAGAGCACTACAAGTGAGATGACTGTACTGAGTCTGCTCGGACAATCAGTAAGGGTAAATAAGTTGTTTAGAGATGCTCCTTTAGAGGTTCAAGAGGCTATTTTTCTGGCTGATCTGATGGAATTGCCTTTCAGAGAATTTGATCTGATACCGGGTATAGATTGGTTGGTTAAACACTGAGTGAGCTTAGATTGTGCCACAAAAAGGTTGTACTGAGAACCGAGGAGGACAGCGAGGTAGTCATAGTTGGGGAACGCTGGAACTACTTATTGAATGTGATTTCTGCATTGAGGGCCAAAAAGTTGGTTCGTAAGGTATATGAGGCGTATTTGGCCTATATCAGTGTTTCAAATTTTAGGGATTCTTCGGTTAAGGATATTAGGACGGTTAAGGACTTTTCAAACGTTTTTCCTAAAAAGCCACCTGGGTTACCTCCGAATCGTGAAGTAGAGTTTGGGATTGGGCTCCTTCCTGGTATACCTCTAGGGTTTATTAACCCTTATAGAATGGCACCGAAGGAGCTCATAGAGCTTAAGGCTCAAATTCAAGAGCTACTGGATCGTGGGTTCATCCGTTCTAGTGTGTCTCCGTAGGGAGCACCAATTCTGTTCATGAAAAAGAAGGATGGATCCATGGGTATGTGTATTGATTACCAACAACTAAACAAGTTTACCATCAAGAATAAGTACCCCCTACCGAGGATTGATGATCTATTCAACCAGTTCCGAGGAGCTTTCCTTTTATCTAAGATTGATCTCCAATCAGCATATCACCAGTTGAGATTTAAGGAGGCTAATGTGCATAGGATGACATTTAAGACTCGTTATAGACACTATGAGTTCCTAGTAATGCCATTTAGACTGACTAATGCACAGGCAGCTTTTATGGATCTGATGAACCAAGTGTTCCAGCCTATCTAGATCGGTTCGTGGTGGTATTTATTGACGACATACTGGTACATTCGAAGACCGATGATGAACATGATGAACATATCAGAGTGGTTCTACAGATTCTACGAGAGGAACAACTGTACGCCAAGTTCAGTAAATGTGAGTTTTGGTTACGTGAAGTAACGTTTCTGGGACATGTGGTTTCTGCTGAGGGGATTAAAGTCGATCCTCGAAAGATTGAGACTGTCTTGGATTAGAAGCAGCCTAAGATTGTATCTGAGATTTGTAGTTTTCTGGGATTGGCAGGGTATTATCGATGATTTGTAGAAGGTTTTTCACTGATTGTAGCACCCTTGACTAAGCTGCTACGTAAGGGTGTGCCATTTAATTGGACTGATGCGTAACAAGAGAGATTTGAGAAGCTCAAACGGTATTGATTGAGGCCCCTGTTTTGATACAACCAGAGTTTGGGAAAGAGTTTACTGTCTACAGTGATGCATCACATGTCAGTTTGAGATGTATGTTGATGCAAGAAGGTAAGGTGTGATAAACCATAATTTATACATATTTTTACCCCATGTTTAATGCATTTTATGGATGATTTTCGATTAGAACTGGTGAATTTGATGCTCCTAATGCTTTAATTTCATGTTTTATACTTAGGAGAGCATAGGAGAGCAAAATGAATGAGAAACGGGCAAAAAACGGAGAAAATAGGCTAAAGTACGAAATCAACACGGCCTGGACCACATCACATGGGCAGACCACACAGCCGTGTCAATTTGGCAAGCTCGAGCAAGGCCTAAAGTAATCGAATATAGGCGTATCACACGGGCGTGTCCCTGCCGAGCCCAAGTTGAGTCGAATTCAGAAAAGGCTAATTTTGAGGGCTCTTAGGCATTCCAAAGCTTATAAATATACCCTAGAGGAGGAAGAAAACACACACGGAGAATAGGGGGTAAGGAATTACTCCAAGGAAGCAGATTCATCCATCTCAGAAGTCGAATTTATCAACAAGACTGAAGATCTCTCCTCAATTTTCCCTCAGGAGATTTGGGTTTTTTTTATGTTTTGTATTCTTTATCATTCTGAGATGTTTTCTTATTTAGTTATGAACTAAATACCCTAAATACCTAAGAGGAATGAAACCTAAGATGAATCTTGTTATTATTTTCTGAATCGTATGATAAATATTTAACTTGTTCTTAATTATGTGTTCTTAATTCTTGTTTTGATATTCCAGGATACTGATTCAAGATAAGCTCTTATTCAGAGGAGGAATAGACCCTTTCTAAGAGTACATTTATCATAATTAAGTGGAGTTGATTGCGCGCCTAGAAATAGGGTGACAAGATTTTGCCAGATTAGGGTGAAACCTAATAAGGGGATCCATAGATCGAGTTAATGCAACCTTAGAGTGTTAATTAGAGAAAAGCCTCGGTTATTCAATCTAGGGATTAGACGTTATTAGTCTTGAATAGGGATAATAACATAATTTAGGGATCTTTACGGAACAAGTTGAATGAATAAATCGTCCGATTCGGAGCCAGAATAACAAGTAAAGTCTAGGTGGATTTTTCCTTAGTATTGTCTTCAGTTAATCGATTTTCCCCAAAAGCAAATTCCCCAATTCTTTTCTCTGTAAGTTCATAGTTTAGATAGTTAGTTAATTAAAAAAAAACCTCTTTATTCTTAGGCTTGATAATAAAAAGACAGTCATTACTAGTACTTTTAGTTCCTTTGGGTTCGACAACCCGGTCTTGCTAAAACTATACTATTGTTCGATAGGTACACTTGCCTACATTGCGATAATAGTTAGTTCAAGAACGAGTAATTATAAATATTTAAAACCTACCATGAAATCACGCAATCAAGTTTTTGGCGCCGTTGCCGGGGAATTAAGATATTAGGAACGCTCAATTTTTATTACTTTAACCATTTATATTTCTTGAAATTTAATTTATTTTTATTATTATTATTTATTAATTTACTTTTTCCCTCTCTTGGCAGGTTTTTATAGTTTAAGACTAGAAGAAACCTGTCAGGACCATTACTTTTTGACAAAGAAACCGATCGTACAGTTCGCAGAAATCAAAGAGAAATAAGGCGAAGTTTACAGTACACAGAGAATGAGTAAGAAGATGATACTCAACCCCCATCCGAAGAGATGGCTGAAAACCAAGGCAATCAGCTACCTCCTGCAATTGCAGCTAATCAAAATCCTGCTCCATGCACTATGTATGATTATGCTAAACCGTCTTTAACAGGAACTGAATCAAGCGTAGTTAGACCTGCTGTAGCTGCAAATACTTTTGAATTAAAACCTAACACTATTCAAATGATACAGCAATTTATTCTGTTTGATGGTTTGCAAGATGAGGACCCCAACGTTCATTTAGCCAACTTTTTGGAACTATGCGATACATTTAAAATCAATGGCATTTCTGATGATGCCATACATCTTCAGTTGTTTCCCTTTTCATTGAGGAATAAAGCTAAACAGTGGTTGAACTTGTTACCACGAGGGTCAATTACTACTTGGGAACAAATGACTGAAAAATTCTTACTAAAATATTTTTTGCCGGCTAAAACGGCTAAATTACGTAATGATATCTCTTCCTTTGTGCAGATGGATTTAGAAGCACTCTACGATGCATGGGAGAGATACAAGGACTTACTGAGAAGGTGCCCACACCATGGGTTACCGCTTTGGCTCCAAGTTCAAAAATTTCACAATGGTCTAAATCCTTCGACTCGGTAAATGGTTAACGCAGCTGCTGGCGGAACCATCAATAATAAAACACCTGAAGATGCCTATGAGTTTATTTAGGAGATGTCATTGAATAACTATCAGTGGCAAGTCATGAGGACAAAGCCAACGAAAACAGTCGGCGTGTATAACGTCAATTCTGTCACCATGCTCTCTAATCAGGTAGAACTCTTAAATAAAAAGATTGATGGTTTCCTTAGTTCTTCACAGGTTCACCCAGTGATGCAGTGCGGAGCAAGTGGCGGTGGAACAAGCCATTCTGAATACCAACCTTATGGCCACAACATGGAGATCGAGCAATTAAATTACATGGGTAATAATCCTCGACCTTAAAACAATCCATATAGTAACACTTACAATGCAGGTTGGAGGAACCATCCCAATTTCTCGTGGGACGGTCAAGGAAATCAAAGACCACAACATCCTCTTGGCTACCAGCAACCACCCTACCAACAGGAAAAGAAGCAGAACCTTGAAGAGATGCTCTCAAAGTTTATATCGGTGTCAGAAACTCGTTTTCAGAACATTGAGACGGCACTCAAAAATCAACAAGCGTAGATTCAAGGGCTCAAAAATCAGATAGGCCAACTTTCCAAACGAATCTTCGAACGACCACAAGGTAGTTTGCCAAGTAATACCTAACCTAACCCAAGGGAACAGCTCAATGTAATTAATATTCAAGATGACGAAGGAGTCGTTGAGCCTGAACAAGAACCGAGGCAAGAAACTGTGGTAAGCAAAGGTCAAGGTGAGGTGGATTAAAATACAAACAAATCGGTAGATGTCAAATATAAACCTCGTGTGTCATACCCCACGACAAAGAAAGACCGCTCAGATGAACAATTTGGTAAATTCCTTAAACTCTTAAAAAAATTACATATTAACTTACCGTTTATTGAAGCCCTATCGTAGATGCCAAAGCAATGAAATTCCTAAAATAGCTTTTAGGAAATAAGCGAAAGTTGGACGAGGCGTCGCATGTGGAGCTAAACACAGTGTGCTCAGCTATTCTAAAAAATAAGCTACCAAACAAACTAAAAAGTCCAGAGAGTTTTACGATTCCTTACTTAATTGGTAGTTTAGATGTTAATAATGCATTAGCTGATTTAGGGGCTAGTATCAACGTCATACCTTATAAAATGTTTAAGCAACTAGGTCTCGGGAAACCTAAACAGACTAGGATGAATTAGCAGACAAAACTATAAGATTTCCCAGGGTATTATTGAAGATGTGCTAATCAAAATCGATAAATTTATATTTCCCGTTGACTTCATTGTTTTAGACATAGAGGAGGATAGCAACACCCTTTTAATTCTAAGAAGGCCCTTTTTAGCAACTACTAAAAAATTATTGATGTTGGCACAGGTGAGCTCACGCTTTGCGTAGGAGACGAAACACTCACCCTTCAAGCTTGTAATTCTGACAACACATTGAAAATTGAAGGTGATCGTCTAAACCATTCTATTAAAACTGACCACATGATACAACCTACTTTGTAGGAAATAAGTCTGAAGGAAGTACATGAGCCACTCTCAAACAATAGTAAAAGATCTATTCATGAAGAACGAAGGCTGCAAATAGAGGAGCTAGATGAATGGCGAACACATAAACTGAGAACACATGATAAACCGAAACTAGGCCAAAACGAGCCTGATACCTCTCCAAATCAACTTAAGGTTACTGATAAAGTCTAATTAGATACCACAGATCCCCACATTGTCACTACCACACCAAATGAAGAAATCCCTCTTACGGTACTTAGCGTTTTTCCATTTGGTACGGTGGAGGTGAGTCATCCCAATTTCTGCACTTTTAAGGTAAACAACACCCATTTAAAACCTTATTTTGATGAGACTGATAGCAGGAATGAGGAGTATATACTCTTCGAACCTCCATGATCATTCAACAGAGAGGTAAGTCAAGCTTAGACTATAAATAAGCGCTTCTCGAGAGGCAACCCGAGCACTAACTATATTAACTTCTTTAAAAATTTAGTCTTCAACACCTAACTTACTAACAGAGCTTCTAAATACAGGTTTTCCACAGAGACACGGCCAAGCACACAGGCGTGCTTATGGCCGTGTGAAAACAAGGCAAGGAATTCCCCAAAACATGGGCTGCGATAAAATACCACGACCGTGCGACATGGTCGTGGTCGAACCTTCAAAAACAACACGGGTGTGCAACACGCCCGTGTGAAAGAACCGTGGGCGAACCTATTAAATTACACGGGCGTGTGTAGAGCTACACGACTGTGGGAGAAGCGAATCACATCACACACGGGCGTGCCATGAGGCCGTGTGACAGCATCTCAATTCGCGATGAACACGGAACGGAATATGAGCCACACGGGCATGTACACCAGCCATGCCACTTGAAAAAAGAATTAGACTATTCTTCTTATTTTATTTTTCTTATATTAAGTTTTTAAGATTCATTCGTTTTAAAAACACGACTTATGTTTATGACTACTATCAGATTATTCCCTTAACTCTCCCTTTATCATTCAGAATTATGCTTGCCCTCCAGCTTCATTTCCAATACTCGATCTCGCCAATCCAAGAATATCATTCATTCTTAATTCAGGAAGTTCACTTATCTCCGTATCTTATTCTTATACTCCAATATCTATATTTGTACATTGAGGGCAATGTACATCTTAAGTGTGAGGGGATATTTATTTCATTATCAGAAAAATCCCTGAATGATTGCCTTGTTCTCTTGAAAAGCTCTCATATCATATTTAGGATAAATTTTAATTGATTTATGATTTTGATTGATATATCTTAAATTAAAACATAGGCATTTATGCATTGATTGTTTAAACTTTAAGACATTAGAGAATCAAGCATGACAAGTTGATTTTTAAGATATTAAACTCTTAGGTTGTTTCCCCAAAGTTTAGGTATTACTTTGAATTGGTGTAACAGCCTAATTTTCAGTGGTGTCAGAACAGTGATTCGAGATCACTAAATTCGACAAATGAGTAGGAAATATTATTAATTTAGTGAGTATAAGTTAAATGTGAAGTTAGGAAAAATTTTGAAATAGTGAATAGTGTACTAAAAATAAATACTAAAATAATTAGAATCGAAAACGAGGTATCGAGACCTCGGGAATTTTAAATCGAGCCATAAATATTTTTATAAATATTTATGGAGTGTTAATAAGTTAGTATTAAAGTTTCGTCAAGAAATTTTAAAGTTCTGATAGTTGGGAAATGATTAAATAGCTTAAATGATAAAAGAAAGAGGGTTTAAAAGGCAAATAGACCCAAGGTCTATTTGGGCTGGACGGCAAGAGCATGAAATCAGCAAGAAAATAAGGACAATTAAGGGCAAAATTAGAAAATTGCAAAATTTACTTAATAAAGCTAGGACTAAAGTGGAATTATCTAGATTTCTCTTTATTTTTCTGCATTCTCATCAGAAAAAACGCCATGGAAGAGTTCCCTTAAGTTGGTTTTTTATATTTTTACTTCAAGTAAGTTAAATTCTTGATTATTTCTTGAAATTTTTGTGTTTTTATGACTTTTACAACTAGGTCCACTTGTTGAATTCATTAGTTTTTGATTCTATGAAAGAAATTGAAAGTTGCTATGAGTATGTGCTGGAAGTATATGATGATTTGGCATGGAATTAGAGCTTCAAATTGTTTATATGCTGATTTTTTTGAAAGAATTGAATAGAAAGTGAATGTTTGGGACCTAATTGTAAAAGAGTTTAAAGTTAGAGTTTTATGTGAAAATTATGAATTTCAATAGTTATGAAATAACTTATATTAATTTAGAAATTATCTTAATTGAGGGGTTAATTGAGCAAGGACTGAATTGTATGAATTGTGAAATTTGGGGTAAAATGGAAATCAACATTTTGCACTAAAACTGTTTTGGACAGCAGCAGTAGTCTAACTTTTAAAAATAACCAAAAATTGTAGAAATGGAATTAGAGGACGAATAAAATATGAAATTAAAGCTTATTGAGACTAGTTTCCTATAAAAGAAAATATGTAAGCAATGGAATTGTAAATCATGAGATATGATGAATTTTGTGAGATAAGGTCAGAATGATTTCGGGTTCCCCTGTTCTAACTTTGTAAAATCATAAAAAAATGGATAAAAATAATTATGAGATTAAATTTATATGTTTAGAATCCTGAATGAGTCTATTTTCAAGAGAAACAAGCGAGGACATCATTCGAATCCTGTACGAGAAGATAATTAATTTTTAGTGAAGAAGGGTCGGAACTGTCAGACAGCAGAACAAGGGAGACTTCAATGAATAAACTGTATTAATTGTTCCAACCAAAAATTATGAAATTTTTATGGTAAGAAGAAATATGAGTGTAGTTTCTAGAAAAATTTATGGATCTTAATTTGGAGTTCTTTAGCTCAAGATAAAAATAATTTAGTGGCTATGACATAGATGGGCAGCTTGAATATTCACATAAGTAGATAGTGAAAATTATGGATAATGTTACCTACAAGTGTGTTGTTTATACTAAGGATGTGGATGGAGAGGAGGAGGAGGAAAAATATATATATATGAATGACTCGTGTATAAATTGATCACATGCCTGATTATAATAGATAAGTGTTGAATTAGAAATGATATAATGATTTATTTGGAATATTTATTATGAAATTATGATTATCATTATGATACAAAAATTGAACTTGTGAGTTTATATGGCTAAAATTTTAGTGATTATTTGTTAATTTTATGAATTTCATGATGTGTTATTTCATATGTATTGATGATAAAATCGTGAATAATGTAAAAGCATGAAAATTGAATAAATGATCAAATTGAGCATTTCAGTTCAGTGACAAGATGAATTGAAGGAAAAAAAAAACCATGGTTGGACCATGGCAACAAGTGATAAGTGATAGCTTCGGCTACACTTATTTGATCAAGGAAAAGTGAAAGTGATAAGTGATAGCTTCGGCTACACTTATCTGATCAATGACAAATGACAAGTGAAAAGTGGTAGCTTCAGCTACCTGATCAGTGGAAAGTGGTAGCTCCGGCTACCTGATCAGTGAAAAGTGGTAGCTCCGGCTACTTGATCAGTGAAAAGTGGTAGTACCGGCTACCTGATCAGTGAATAGTGGTAGCTTCGGCTACAAGTGACAAGTGATTTCCGTACAAGACCATATCTGGGATATGGCATCAGTGTGATATATGCTACTGTATAAGACCATATCTGGGATATGGCATCAGTGAGATATGTTATTCGTGTAAGACCATAGCTGGGCTATGGCATCGATATGTGATATGTGATTACGTGTAAGGCCATAGCTGGGCTATGGCATCGATATATGAATATGTGTAAGACCATAGCTAGGCTATGGCATCATTATGTGAAGATGTGTAAGACCATAGTTGAACTATGGCATCGAGAAAACGAAGTACTCAATTCCGTAAGATGTTCACTAATTTGAAGAAGTTTGGTAAGTATTACATGGAATTATGCGACATAAGGAAATACGAGTTGATGAGACATGAGCATAAAACTTGGTTGATGAATGAGTTCATTTGTGATTATATATTTCTACGCCTTGAGTGTATTACCCGTATGAATTGATATTCCAAATGAGTTAATGAGAAAACTTCTAGTATGAAATAATCTAAGTTCGAAATGAAAAATCATGAAAATGTACTTGAAATACATTGGTATGTCTTGTATATACTATTTGAATTCATAAATGTAGAAAGTAAATGTATGTGAAAATATGAGATGATGATATTTGTACATGGAATTTATTGATGAATACGTACATCCAAATTTATATGATAGATTTTAGTGAACATTGAAATTGGGCTCAATAAGTGATTTGGCAATTTAAATCGTGATTGGTAGGAAGAGTTAATGAATTGCATATTTATGAATTGTTACACGTATTTGTCTGAAATACGAGGAAGTGATGGTAATTGATACATAGAAATATGAAACTATGATATATATATAAAAATATGGAATATGTTTCATAAATGTGTTCATTCATAATTATGGAATTATGTACCTCATGTGTGCTATTTGCATAAAGATGATATTTCAAATACTTTGGTGAATAAAGCTTAAATATGAAATAGTATGAAATCGAAACAAATTGTTATGAAAATGTATTTAAATTATCTGTAAGTGTTTCGTGCTTCTCGATAATGCCTCGTACTCTATTCCGGCGATGGATACGGGTAAGGGGTGTTATAATTGGAACTCACAAGTTTTTAACGTCAAAAAGCCATAATTGTTGTGAGATTTTTGAGCCTTTTGAGCATCTATTAATTCTTTCATGCTCACTTTTATTATTGCTTTGAGTGCGTCAGTATTGAATTGTTATTCTAGAAGTTGCTTGATTATGCATGTCGAGACCACACCATTTGATTTGATATGTCAAAATGATTAAGGCACTTAGGATTAACCCACTCATGCCATGAAAAGCCTACCTCCACAATTAACCCCTAGTAAACCCCCTTGAGCCTAACAAGCCATTCCTTATATTACCCTTAATATTAACCATTAACCTATTATTGTTGAAATCCCCCATATTAATTTGATCCCTATTTTTGTCGAGATTTGGGTTGGAAAAGTTGCTTAGCTATTTTTTCTTCCATTTAGTCTATATTATTTAACTTGTTCTTAAAAAAAATATATGTATACATATTAGTAATTCCATATTTTGAGAAGAAGCTCTGTTGTACGCATGTGAAGATTAACTCTTTTTCTAGTTAAGCAATTTTTCAATTCAATCTCGATTCAACCCTTTCTTTCAACTTGTGACAACACCCCCTAACCAAGCCTCATTACAACCCTCTAAAGACCTTTTGATTGATGTATCATCTTAAATTATAGTGGTGGAGATTTGATTTTCAGGCAAGCCTATGGTAATGACTTTTCATTATTGACTATGGAGTGCTTCATTTATTGTCCTTAAACATCTCGAGTGATTTGAGTGAATCTTTAGTGAGGATATGAAACTCTGTGATATTCTAAATCGAAGGTAATTACTTAGATGAGGAGAGACACCTATGTTTTCGGAATAAAATGCTCAACTTGGAATGAGTGAAACTTTTATGTTCTTTTAGTTGAATTCTCGATGTATGATTACTTGTGGATTATTTTGAGATATTATCGATGGAAGTTATAAGTTGAGAAGAATTTATTTTGATTATAAGTTGAGAATTTTGCTTGAGGACAAGCAAATGCATAAGTGTGGGGGTATTTGATAAACCGTAATTTATACATATTTTTACCCCATGTTTAATGCATTTTATGGATGATTTTCCATTAGAACTGGTGAATTCGATGCTCCTAATGCTTTAATTTCATGTTTTATACTTAAAAGAGAAAAAATGAACGAGAAATGAGCCAAAAACAGAGAAAATGGGCTAAAAATGAAATCAACACGGCCTGGACCACCTCACACGGGTAGACCACACGGCAGTGTCAATTTGGCAGGCTCAAGCACGGCCTGAAGTAATTGAACACGGGCGTGTCACACGGGCGTGTCCCTACCGAGCCCAAGTTGAATCCTATTCCGAAAAGGCTAATTTTAAGGGCTTTTAGGCATTCCAAAGCCTATAAATACACCCTAGAGGAGGAAGAAAACACACACGGAAAATAGGGGTAAGGAATTACTCCAAGGAAGTCGATTGATCCATCTTAGAAGCCGAATTCATCATCAAGATTGAAGATCTCTCCTTAATTTTCCCTCAGGAGATTTGGGTTTTCTTTATGTTTTGTATTCTTTATCATTCTGAGATGTGTTCTTTTTTAGCTATGAACTAAATCCCCTTAATACCTAAGGGGAATGAAACCTAAGACGAATCTTGTTATTATTTTCTAAATCCTATGATAAATATTTAACTTGTTCTCAATTATGTGTTCTTAATTCTTGTTTTGATATCCCAGGATACTGATTCAAGATAAGCTCTTATTCAGAGGAGGAATAGACCCTGTTTAAGAGTACATTTATCATAATTAAGTGAGTTGATTGCGCGCCTAGAAATAGGGTGACAAGATTTTGCCAGATTAGGGTGAAACCTAATAAGGGGATCCATAGATTGAGTTAATGCAACCTTAGAGTGTTAATTAGAGAAAAGTCTAGGTTATTCAATCTAGGGAGTAGACGTTATTAGTCTTGAATAGGGATAATAACATAATTTAAGGATCTCTACGAAACAAGTTGAATGAATAAATCGTCTGATTCAGAGCCAGAATAACAAGTAAAATCTAGGTGGATTTTTCCTTAGGTATTGCCCTAAGTGAATCGATTTTCTCCAAAAGCAAATTCCCCAATTCTTTTCTCTGTGAGTTCATAGTTTAGATAATTAGTTAATTAAAACAAAAACCTCTTTATTCTTAGGCTAGATAATAAAAAGACAGTCATTACTAGTACTTTTAGTTCCTTTGGGTTCGAAACCCGGTCTTGCTAAAACTATATATTGTTCGATAGGTACACTTGCCTACATCGCGATAATAGTTAGTTCAAGAACGAGTAATTATAAATATTTAAAACCTATCACGAAATCACACGATCAAGGTGGTAGTGTATGCATCTCGTGTAACAGTCCGGTTTTGACCCTAGTCGAAATAGTGGTTTCGGGACCACAAATCTGAGTTCAAAATATTAATATTTTCTGTGTCTGTGATATGTGAATTTTTATCTGTGAAATTTCTGTGATTTAATTTGTCTGTTTCTGTGCTTAATTATGAAAAAGGATTAAATCGCGAAAAGTGTAAAACTTGGGTGCTAGATGATAAAGCACCTATTTGGCCTGGCTTTTAAAATAAAGGTCTTTGCATGTCAATTGGACCATTGTACTAATGCATGGACAAATATGGACATGAGTTGGTAGGAATTACTGTTATATAATTAAAGGGCAAAATTGGAAAATGCCTTATAATGTATAATTAAATGAAATAAGACATGAAAATAGCCATAAACACATTGTTATTGCCGAAAATTCAAAAGAAATAAAAGGAGAAGAACACCTAGGGTTCGGCTACTTCATTTCTTGATTAAGGTATGTACTTCGGTCCATTTTTAATAATTTCTACGTTTCTATGATCGTTGCTACGTGTTCTTCCAAGCCCATGTTTGAATTTCTGTTGTTGTTAAAGATTTCATGAAATGGCATTTTTGATATCCTGAGTTTTGTGATGTTTTTGGATGAATTATGAAGGCTTGTTAGATGGGTTATATGTTTTGTTCTTGAATTTTTGATGAAATGAGCTATTTGGGCTAATCTGTGAAAATGAGGTTTTGAAGGACTAATTTGTGAATTAAACATGTTGTATGGGCTTATATGGAATCCATGTATATTTGGCCAAACTATAGTCTTGGTGAATTTGGTATATTTGTGAATTTGTGAAAAATGGACTAAAGTGTCAAAATCTAAAATTATAGAGGCTAAATTGTAAAGTGCCCTAAATATGTATTCATGGACTATTTTGAAAGAAATATATGATTGACTGGTTGAATTTGAAGTGTATTAGATCAACAACAAAGAAAATCAGACTTAGATTGAGGAAAGTCCAAAGTAGTCGAATAGTCGACTCATTTTCGTCCAAAATCTGTACGAGGTAAGTCAAACTACACTTATGTGTTAAGTTGATTAAATTTTGTGTTTGTAAACTATTATCTACATTGGACGGCCTTGAGATCCTGATAAAAGAACGTTGGTATTGATCTGAATTATCGTGTAAGACCGTGTCTGGGACACTGGCATCGATTTGAAATTTACGTGTAAGACCATGTCTGGAACATCGGCATCGTATCTGATTTCGTGTAAGACCCTGTCTGGGACAGAGGCTGCGATATTGAATTACATGTAAGACCACATCTGGGACGTCGGCATTGTATTTGTCTGTGAATATCTATTCTGTTTCTAGATTATCCGATGATAAAGTAGGAGATATGAAATGTATAATTCATACAGGTACGTTCGTATCATACTTAATTTCTAAATATGAAAGACTCCGTTTCTGCGAAGTAGGTTCAGAATCATGGAAATTAATATGGTACGCTTACAAGCAAATAAGCATGGTTAAGTTTATGAACAACTCTGAGAAATGGCTATGAATTCTTATTGTTGTTTTGAACTACATATATATGCTTTGTGTAATTAAACCATTTTTGTTTGGCTTACTAAGCTCTTTGTAGCTTACTCTGTGTGTTTACTGTCTATTTTACAGATATCGTAGCTACTGAAGGCTCGGGATAGTCAAGGATCGTCACCACACTATCAAACTAATTTTGGCACTTTTGAAGTGTAAATATTGCTAAGTATGGCATGTATAGGCTAGAATGTCTATGTATTAAGTTTTGAATTATATATGTTATGCCATGTTAATTGGCTAGCAAATGTTAAGTTTTGTGCATAGTTTTGATGCATGTTTTGAAATGTGTTATGTTCTAATATGAAATGGTCATCTTTAAGCATGTAATTGGTTGGAAAGATTGGTATAATTGTTGCATATTAATGCTTGTAGGATTGGAACTATATGGGGTGGTAAATTGGCTTAAACCAAGCCTACATTGTGCCACACGTCCAGGGAACACGGGCATGCCTTATGGCCATGTGAGAGAGTCAGTAGCTAGCTAAATTTTACACGGTCATGGCACACGGCCGTGTCTGTTGGCCATGTTAAAAAGTCAGTATAGAACCTCTTTTTGGCACAGTTGGACCACATGGGCGTGTCTTGTGCCCGTGTGAGTCACACGGCCTAGTCGCACGGGCGTGTGACTTTGTCAGTTTTGAAAAGTTTGATTAAGTTCTGAAAATTCTAAATGGGTTCGGTTTAGTCCCGACCTTCCCTAAATGCATGTTTTAGGTCTCGTAGACCATCTTAATATATGTATTGTTGATGAATGCAAATGCATTAATGTTATATGATATCTGCAAATCTGTGTTGTTCAGAAATGCTTTGTTTGTCCGGTGACACCCCTTACCTATTTCGTCGACGATTACGGGATAGGGGTGTTACATTTTATTGGTATCAAAGCTATGGTTTAGTCGGTTCTAGGACTACCATAGTGTATATGAGTCTAGCTATACATACCATATATTTGAATCTGTGATAGTGTGATGACTCCTAACTTTGAAATGTGCTTTTATATAGAAAATGGATCCCAATAGAGCCGTAGCTGATGATGTTGAAAGTAATGCGCCTACTCTTACACAAGGGACGATGCAAGATGATTCCCGACCGGCTATGAGTAGCCGTGATAGCGAGGCTAAGCAAGCCTTCTATCAAATGATGAATGAATGGTTCACCCAATATATTAGAACCAATCCGGCTGTTCAACAACCTCCACCCCCGGTTAATCCTTCTCGGATTCCTGTCATGACTTCTGTGAATCCAGTTCAACTAAGTAGACCACCTGTTGATAAGATTAGAAAGTATGGGGCTGAAGAGTTTCGAGCTACAACGAATGATGATGCTGAAAGAGCCGGATTTTGGTTGGAAAATATGATACGGGTATTTGATGAAATGTCTCTGAATCCAGAAGAATGTGTTAAATGCACTGTTTCACTTCTGAGAGATACGGTGTATCATTGGTGGAAAACTTTAATATCTATGGTTCTGAGCGAACGGGTTACCTAGGATTTCTTCCAAGCTGAATTTCGAAAGAAATACATTAGTCAGAGATTCATTGATCAGAAACGTAAAGAGTTTCTCGAGCTTAAACAGGGCCGAATGTTTGTCACTAAATATGAACAGGAATTTGTGAGGTTGAGCCAGTATGCTCGGGAATGTGTATCCAATGAAGCAATAATGTGTAAAAGGTTTGAGGATGGACTAAATGAAGATATTCGTCTGCTAGTCGTGATTTTAGAGATTAAAGAAATGGTAGTGCTCGTTGAGCGAGCATGTAAAGCTAAAGAATTAAACAAAGAGAAAAGAAAAGCTGATTCTGAAGCTAGAGATGCTGGAAAGAGATCTTCGAGTAAATCATTTCAGTCTAGACCAAAGAAATTCTGAGATGATCAGAACCGTTCAAATTCTAATATGGGACATTCAAACTAAGATCGAGCTAGATCGTATTCGAACACCAGAGTCCCTGTTACTTGTGACAGCCCAAAATTGACCCTAGTCGGGAAGTGATTTCGGGACCGCTAAACCGAGTCACCGAAAAGTTTGAATGTGATGTTTATTATCTAGAATATGTAATCATGAATGTGTGAAAATTTCAAGCTTCGATTTAGTCGATTGCATGTGAATTTAGTCAATAGGACTTATATGAGAAAATTTTAAAATGTGATAGGTCAATGCATGAGGACCTATTAGTGCATGTGGAAGAAAAAGGGGACTTGCATGTCAAATTCCCCCTCCCTAATATGTAGTGCCGGCCATGCTATGGGTGGAAACATGTCACCAACATGTTGTGTTAGTGATGTATGGTAAGGAAAATAAAATATTAAGCATGATAATTAAAATAAATTAAAGAAAGGAATTAAACAATGAAAAGGAAGGGTGATGAAAAAAAAAAGAAATGGTCTCATCCATACCCCCCCTTGTTGCCGTGAGTTGAGGAAAGAAAACAAAAAAAAAATGTGTGTTCATTCTTGAACACCTTTGGCCGAATAGAGGAAAGAAAGGAAGGGGAAGAGCTTGAGAAAATCGGCTATGGTGGTTTGCTAGACTAAGGTATGTTTGATGTTGTTCTTGAGATGCATGCATGTTTTAGTAGTTGACTTGAGTTCTAAAAACCCATGGTTCAATTTTGTGGATTGATGATGATTTTGTGTTTTGCCATTGATGAGTGCTTGAGCTTTTTGATAGTTGTTGATGAAAAGTGAAAGATATGTTAAAGATTAATATGTTTTGTGTTGAAGTTTTTGGTGATTTTGAGTAGTTAGGGCTAAATTACAAAAACAAATTTTTGAAGGACTCAAAGGTGAAATAAATGAGATGTATGGACTTATATGGGCACTAGGAAGATTCGGCCCTTAAGGAGTGTGACCAAACTTTGTGTATTTTGTGTTTTGTGGAATAAAGACTAAATTGTGAAAGTGCGAAATATTAGGGGTAAAAATGTAATTTACCCATTTATGCGTTATTAGACTAAATTGAATGAAAATATGTTAAATTAAGGCTTGGCAAGCTAGCTATTAAGGTGAAATGCTAATGTTAGTATTTGATTCGGTAATAATCTGTTTGGGGACAGCAGCAGTAAGGTGATTTTGGAAAATCGCCATAATTTGTAGGAGTTGAATTAGAAGCTGAGTGAATTATGCCATTAAAGCTTGAAGAGTCTATTTTCTTACAAAAGAAACTATGAAAACAAAAGAGTTACCGATCTTGAGATATTTGAAGTATTGTGGGGCTGAGTCAAAATGACTACTAGATTCCCTGTTCTGTTTTTAGAAAATCATTATAAATTGTACAAAAATTATTATAAGATAAAATTTATATGCTTAGACTCCTTAATGAGTCTAGTTTCAAATGAGATCAAATACAACACATTTTGAATTCTGTAAAATGAGAAATTTGATTCGTAGTGAAGAGTGGTCAGAATAGTCAAACAGTGAAACAGGGGAAACTTTAAGAAAAATCTGGTATTGATTGGCCAAGCCAAAAATTCTGGAAATTTTATGTATGGAAGATATACGAGTCTATATTCAGGGAAAATTAACGGCTAGTGATTTGGAGTTTTGTAGCTCCAGTTATAAACAATTTAGCGACTACTGCTCAGGAAAACAGCTCGTAGTGAATATGTGATTTTGTTGTAAACATTAATGAAAATTTGCCAATGAGTTATTTATTGACTATTATAAAGCTTACTATAAGCTATGTGTGTGAAAGTCAAATCAATATATATATATTATTCTGAAAGTAATACTTGAATAGTCGATTAATGACTATTTTAAATTATTGATTTGGCTCAAGGAGTTAAAGGAGGTGAATCGAGCAAAGGCAAAGAAAATGTTATCGAGTAGTCGAGTTGGAACCGTCTTACCCAACACGAGGTAAGTCATTAAGCATGTAGTTGGTATTATTTCAATGGTCATAATGTTTATGTATTGATGCTGAATGGAATGAATAAATATACATATATATATATGTGCATGTACGTATGTGATGATGAAATTGTTGAATGAAAGAAAAGAGGTAAGATGTACTGAGTTGTTGATCTCGGCACTAAACGTGCGGGATAACCATTTATGACCATGAGATTGGCGCTAAGTGCGCGGGATTAAATTGTACAGCACTAAGTGTGCGATTTGACTATGTTGCACTAAGTGTGCGAAATGAATATGATGCACTAAGTGTGCGAATTGACCATGCGGCACTAAGTGTGCGAGTTTGACTATGTAGCACTAAGTGTGCGAGTTGATTATATAGCACTGAGTGTGCGGACTCGATATACATTCGTGAATCATTATGGACACTATGTGTGCGACACTATTGAGTCGATCGCGGACAGCGGATCGGGTAAGTGTCTTGAGTACATGGCTAATAGGTGCTATGCTTATACTTGGTGTTGAGCTCGGTAAGTTTGAACCTATGTGACAAATATACTTGAAGTCACGTACATAAAATTTATCGTAGGATGGGTGAAAGGCCGTTTAGTCGTTTGATTGTAACGAAAATAAATTGATTTATGAAAATGCTTCAATGTCCTATTGATGAGTATATGGAATGTGAATACATGAATTGATATGAAATTGAATTGATAGGTTGGAGGAACTACGGTATGGTTCGGAATGGATGGAGTAATTAGCCTCGTTCCATTTTGCTTTCTCTTGTGATAATGTTTTTGATGGATGGTAGTGCATAGCTTATGACTTACTGAGTTATAAACTCACTCGGTGTTTCCTTGTCACCCATTATAGGTTACTTGGACTCATCTATTTTTGCGTGGTCGGGCCATCATCGAAGTCATCACACCGGATAGCAAGTTTTGGTACTTTCTTCTTAGTGTGCTTAGAAGATCATTTTGGCATGTATAAGCTAGTACGTTGTGTTTGAATTATGGCATGTAAACTTTAAGCCATGCGAAAATGGCACGAATGTTCGATTGAGTTGGATCAAGGGTAGGCATGAAATGGACCTAGTTACTTTCGTAACAGATGCTGGCAGCAGCAGTGTCATGAGAAAATCACTAAAAATAGTAGGAGTGGAATTAATTGATGAATAAATTATTTAATCGAAGCTCGATGAGTCTGCTTTCATGAGGAAGTAACAAAAAGATCATATGGGCAGTATATTAAGAGATAATCAGATTTTTGTGGGACAGGGCCAGAACGGTTTCTGGATTCCCTACTCCGACTTTGGAAATTCATTACAAATTAACCAGAGATAATTAGGGGTCGTACCATATATGTACAGATTCCTCCCTGAGTGTAGTTTTCATAGAAACAAACGGCATCAGTATTGAAGCCCCGTGCAGGGAGATATCCAAGTCGTAATGGGAAAAGGTCAGTGTAGTCGACCGCTGCAACTTGGGGGACTTTGACTAATAAACTGTACTAATTGGCCCAACCAAAAAATTCTAGAAAAAAATACATAGATGGGTACATGAGTCTAGTTTCTGGGAAAAATTACGAAACTGATTTTCGAGTTACGAAACTCAAGATATGATTTTTAAAACGACTAGTACACAGATTGGGCAGTGTCTGGAAAATAAATTTTATAAGGGGTTAAAGTCAGTTAACACCTCGTGTTCGACTCCGGTGTCGGTTTCGGGTTCGGGGTGTTACATTTTATTGGTATCAGAGCTATGGTTTAGTCGGTTCTAGGACTACCATAGCGCGTATGAGTCTAGCTATACATGCCGAATGTTAATGTTTAAATGTGTGATGACTTCCGACGGTTGAAATGTTTTTGTTTTGATTAGTAAATGGACCCCGGTGAAGAAAGAACCCTAGCGGATGACGTTGAGAGCGTAGCGGCTGCTCCTGCACAAGGGATGCCGCCTGTTGAACCTCAGTCATCTGCGAATAATCAAGGTGAGGGGGCTAAACAAGCCTTCTTTACCATGATGAATGAGTGGGTCGCGCAATATGCCCGAACCAACCCGGCTGTCCAACAATTCCCGAATTTGAATAATCCACCCCAAGAGCCTGTAATGCCATCAGTCGCTGATCCTGTGAGGCTGAGTAAGCCACCTGTAGACTTGATTAGGAAGCGTGGGGCCGAGGAGTTCAAGGCCATAGTAACTGATGATGCCGAAAGGGCCGAGTTCTGGCTTGATAACACCATTCGGGTGTTCGATGAATTGTCATGCACACCCGATGAATGTCTAAAATGTGCTGTATCTTTGTTGCGAGACTCAGCCTACTATTGGTGGAGGACCTTGATTTCCATAGTCCCGAACGAGCGAGTAACTTGGGACTTCTTTCAAACGGAATTCCGGAAGAAATTTATTAGCCAACGGTTCATTGACCAGAAGCGTAAGGAGTTCTTGGAACTCAAGCAAGGCCGTATGACTGTATCTGAATACGAACATGAATTCGTAAGACTCAGTAGGTATGCCCGGGAGTGTGTAGCTGACGAGGTTGCTATGTGCAAAAGATTCGAGGAAGGATTGAATGAAGATTTAAAGCTACTAATGGGTATTTTGGAAGTAAAAGAATTCGTAACACTAGTCGAACGAGCCTGCAAGGCGGAAGAACTTGGAAAGGAGAAGAGGAAGGCTGAATTTGAAGGTAGAGATTATCGTAAGAGATCGACGGGTAAAGCTCCGTTCTCAGCTGTAAAGAAGTTCAGGGAGGACATTAAGAAGTCGAGGGCGACTGCGGGAATTTCCATCAGGGCAAGACCATCGATGGGCTCCCGAGCTACTTCGGTAGCTAGTGTGGGCAATAATCGTCACGAGAAACCTGAATGTCCCCAATGTGGAAGACGACACCTTGGTGAATGTTGGGGCAAGTCTACTAGCAGGGTCTGTTACGGATGCGGTTCGAAGGACCACTTCATTAGAGATTGCACGGAGCTGGATGAGAAGAATAAGATTCAAGGTGCAAGACCTAGTGGAGTGACATCTAGAGGTAGACCACCGAGAATTTTAGGAGGCAGGGGTGGTAGTCAGAGGGGGGCCTCTGATACGGCCGATCGAGCCGAGAACCGTACTCCTGCTAGAGCATATGCCATTCGCGCACGAGAGGAGGCATCCTCCCCCGACGTCATCACTGGTACCTTCACTCTCTTTGATACTAATGTGATTGCATTGATTGACCCTGGTTCTACTCATTCATATGTATGCGAAACCTTAGCAACCAGTAAGACTCTACCTCTTGAGTCTACTGAGCTCGTAATTCGAGTATCAAACCCTTTGGGTCAATGCGTACTTGTTGATAAAGTGTGTAAGAGATGCCCTCTAATAATCCGAGAATCCTGTTTTCTGGCCGATTTGATGCTTTTGCCGTTCGACGGGTTTGATGTTATTTTTGGTTTGGATTGGTTAACCGCGCATGATGCGGTTGTGAATTGCAAAAGCAAGACTATCGATTAGAGGTGTGCAAATAACGAAATAATCCGAGTTGAGTCTGCAGACTTAAGGGGGGTTGCCAGCTGTAATATCAGCAATGTTGGCCCAGAAATATGTAAGGAAAGGGTGCGAAACGTACCTCACGTATGTACTTGATGACAAGGAGTTAGAAAAGAAACCCGAATCGGTGCCGGTGGTTTGTGAATACCCGGATGTTTTTCCTGAAGAGTTACCGGGTTTGCCACCTGTTCGGGAGGTAGAGTTTGGTATTGAGCTTGTACCTGGAACTACGCCAATTTCGATCGCTCCGTATCGTATGGCACTAACCGAGTTAAAAGAGTTGAAAGCTCAGTTGCAAGAATTGACGGATAGAGGTTTCGCTCGACCGAGTTTCTCACCTTGGGGTGCACCAGTATTGTTCGTGAAAAAGAAGGACGGAACCATGAGGTTGTGCATTGACTATCGTCAACTGAATAAAGTGACGATAAAGAATAAGTATCCGTTACCGCGTATTGATGATTTGTTCGACCAACTGAAGGGAGCCTCAATGTTCTCAAAAATAGATCTGAGATCGGGCTATTATCAGTTGCGAATTCGAGAATCGGACATACCCAAAACTGCCTTCAGGACGAGATATGGTCACTACGAGTTCTTAGTGATGCCGTTTGGGCTCACTAATGCCCCTGCGGTGTTTATGGATTTGATGAATCGGATCTTCAGGCCGTATTTGGATCAGTTCGTAGTTGTGTTTATTGATGACATCTTGGTCTATTCAAGAGATGAGACCGAACATGCTGAGCATCTGAGGCAAGTGTTGCAAATTTTGCGGGATAAGCAGTTATATGCTAAGTTCAGTAAGTGTGAGTTCTGGTTAAGAGAGGTTAGCTTCTTGGGTCATGTGGTGTCCGCATCGGGTATTCGAGTTGACCCGAGCAAAATTTTAGCCATACTTAACTGGAAGCCTCCGAGAAATGTTACCGAAGTCCGGAGCTTTCTAGAGCTCGCCGGTTATTACCGACGATTTGTCAAAGGTTTCTCGATGATAGCCACACCAATGACGAAGTTACTTCAAAAGGATGTTAAGTTCAAATGGACGGAGAATTGTCAGAAAAGCTTCGATCAACTGAAAACTCATTTGACTGAAGCTCCAATTTTGGTGCAACCCAAATCGGGTAAAGAGTTTGTCATTTATAGTGATGCATCCCTACTTGGGTTGGGTTGCGTATTGATGCAAGAAGGTCGAGTTGTGGCCTATGCGTCGAGACAATTGAAGCCACACGAGAGAAATTATCTGACCCATGATCTCGAACTAGCCGCCATTGTGTTTGCATTGAAAATATGGCGACATTATTTGTTTGGTGAGAAGTGCCATGTGTTTTCGGATCACAAAAGTCTCAATATTTGATGACTCAACGAGACTTGAATCTGCGACAAAGACGTTGGCTTGAGTTGTTGAAAGATTACGAGCTTGTCATTGATTACCACCCGGGAAAGGCTAATGTGGTTGCGGACGCCTTAAGCCGGAAATCACTGTTTGCTTTGCGAGCGATGAATGTACACTTGTCTGTTCTACCTGACAATGTGTTAGTAGCTGAATTAAAAGCCAAACCATTATTGACTCATCAAATTCGTGAAGCTCAGAAAGTCGATGATGAATTGGTTGCAAAACGAGCTGAGTGTGTTCCGAACAAGGAATCGGAGTTTCAGATGGATGATGATGGTTGTTTGAGGTTTAAAAGTCGTTTGTGTGTTCCAAGGAATTCGGAACTCATTCCGATGATTCTGAACGAAGCCTATTGTAGCCGAATGTCAATTCACCCGGGGAGCACGAAAATGTACAACGACTTGAAACGTCGGTTTTGGTGGCATGGTATGAAACGAGACATCTCCGACTTTGTTTCGAGATGTTTAATATGTCAACAAGTGAAAGTGGAACATCAAGTGCCTTCAGGGTTACTTTAGCCGATCATGATACCCGAGTGGAAATGGGATTGAGTCACAATGGACTTTGTGTCCGGACTGCCATTGTCAGCAAGTAAGAAGGATGCGATTTGGGTTGTTGTTGATAGGCTGACTAAGTCGGCTCACTTTATCCCCGTGCGTACGGATTTTTCATTGGATAAACTAGCCGAATTGTATGTTTCACAGATTGTGAGATTACATGGAGTACCTATTTCTATCGTGTCGGATAGAGATCCGAGATTCACCTCGCGATTTTGGGAGAAATTGCAAGAAGCTTTGGGTACCAAGCTGCATTTTAGCACCGCTTTTCACCCCCAAACCGATGGTCAATCCGAGCGGATAATTCAGATGCTTGAGGATATGTTGAGATGTTGCATCCTCGAGTTTAGTAGTTCATGGGAACGGTATTTACCTTTGATTGAATTCGCTTACAACAATAGTTTTCAATCAAGTATTAAGATGGCACCTTACGAGGCTATGTACGGGCGTAAATGCCGCACACCATTGTTTTGGACTGAGCTTGGTGAAAGTAAAATTTTCGGAGTTGATTTGATTAAAGATGCCGAACAGAAAGTAAAGGTGTTATGGCTCGGACACGGGATCGAGGAAGCTACTTGGGAAACCGAGAGCTCGATGAAAGAACGATATCCAAACCTATTTACCAGTAAGATTTTCGGGGACGAAAATTTCTTAAGTGGGGGAGAGTTGTGACAGCCCAAAATTGACCCTAGTCGGGAAGTGGTTTCGAGACCGCTAAACCGAGTCACCGAAAGGTTTGAATGTGATGTTTATTATCTAGAATATGTAATCATGAATGTGTGAAAATTTCAAGCTTCGATTTAGTCGATTGCATGTGAATTTAGTCAATAGGACTTATATGAGAAAATTTTAAAATGTGATAGGTCAATGCATGAGGACCTATTAGTGCATGTGGAAGAAAAAGGGGACTTGCATGTCAAATTCCCCCTCCCTAATATGTAGTGGCCGGCCATGCTATGGGTGGAAACATGTCACCAACATGTTGTGTTAGTGATGTATGGTAAGGAAAATAAAATATTAAGCATGATAATTAAAATAAATTAAAGAAAGGAATTAAACAATGAAAAGGAAGGGTGATGAAAAAAAAAAGAAATGGTCTCATCCATACCCCCCCTTGTTGCCGTGAGTTGAGGAAAGAAAACAAAAAAAATGTGTGTTCATTCTTGAACACCTTTGGCCGAATAGAGGAAAGAAAGGAAGGGGAAGAGCTTGAGAAAATCGGCTATGGTGGTTTGCTAGACTAAGGTATGTTTGATGTTGTTCTTGAGATGCATGCATGTTTTAGTAGTTGACTTGAGTTCTAAAAACCCATGGTTCAATTTTGTGGATTGATGATGATTTTGTGTTTTGCCATTGATGAGTGCTTGAGCTTTTTGATAGTTGTTGATGAAAAGTGAAAGATATGTTAAAGATTAATATGTTTTGTGTTGAAGTTTTTGGTGATTTTGAGTAGTTAGGGCTAAATTACAAAAACAAATTTTTGAAGGACTCAAAGGTGAAATAAATGAGATGTATGGACTTATATGGGCACTAGGAAGATTCGGCCCTTAAGGAGTGTGACCAAACTTTGTGTATTTTGTGTTTTGTGGAATAAAGACTAAATTGTGAAAGTGCGAAATATTAGGGGTAAAAATGTAATTTACCCATTTATGCGTTATTAGACTAAATTGAATGAAAATATGTTAAATTAAGGCTTGGCAAGCTAGCTATTAAGGTGAAATGCTAATGTTAGTATTTGATTCGGTAATAATCTGTTTGGGGACAGCAGCAGTAAGGTGATTTTGGAAAATCGCCATAATTTGTAGGAGTTGAATTAGAAGCTGAGTGAATTATGCCATTAAAGCTTGAAGAGTCTATTTTCTTACAAAAGAAACTATGAAAACAAAAGAGTTACCGATCTTGAGATATTTGAAGTATTGTGGGGCTGAGTCAAAATGACTACTAGATTCCCTGTTCTGTTTTTAGAAAATCATTATAAATTGTACAAAAATGATTATAAGATAAAATTTATATGCTTAGACTCCTTAATGAGTCTAGTTTCAAATGAGATCAAATACAACACATTTTGAATTCTGTAAAATGAGAAATTTGATTCGTAGTGAAGAGTGGTCAGAATAGTCAAACAGTGAAACAGGGGAAACTTTAAGAAAAATCTGGTATTGATTGGCCAAGCCAAAAATTCTGGAAATTTTATGTATGGAAGATATACGAGTCTATATTCAGGGAAAATTAACGGCTAGTGATTTGGAGTTTTGTAGCTCCAGTTATAAACAATTTAGCGACTACTGCTCAGGAAAACAGCTCGTAGTGAATATGTGATTTTGTTGTAAACATTAATGAAAATTTGCCAATGAGTTATTTATTGACTATTATAAAGCTTACTATAAGCTATGTGTGTGAAAGTCAAATCAATATATATATATTATTCTGAAAGTAATACTTGAATAGTCGATTAATGACTATTTTAAATTATTGATTTGGCTCAAGGAGTTAAAGGAGGTGAATCGAGCAAAGGCAAAGAAAATGTTATCGAGTAGTCGAGTTGGAACCGTCTTACCCAACACGAGGTAAGTCATTAAGCATGTAGTTGGTATTATTTCAATGGTCATAATGTTTATGTATTGATGCTGAATGGAATGAATAAATATACATATATATATATGTGCATGTACGTATGTGATGATGAAATTGTTGAATGAAAGAAAAGAGGTAAGATGTACTGAGTTGTTGATCTCGGCACTAAACGTGCGGGATAACCATTTATGACCATGAGATTGGCGCTAAGTGCGCGGGATTAAATTGTACAGCACTAAGTGTGCGATTTGACTATGTTGCACTAAGTGTGCGAAATGAATATGATGCACTAAGTGTGCGAATTGACCATGCGGCACTAAGTGTGCGAGTTTGACTATGTAGCACTAAGTGTGCGAGTTGATTATATAGCACTGAGTGTGCGGACTCGATATACATTCGTGAATCATTATGGACACTATGTGTGCGACACTATTGAGTCGATCGCGGACAGCGGATCGGGTAAGTGTCTTGAGTACATGGCTAATAGGTGCTATGCTTATACTTGGTGTTGAGCTCGGTAAGTTTGAACCTATGTGACAAATATACTTGAAGTCACGTACATAAAATTTATCGTAGGATGGGTGAAAGGCCGTTTAGTCATTTGATTGTAACGAAAATAAATTGATTTATGAAAATGCTTCAATGTCCTATTGATGAGTATATGGAATGTGAATACATGAATTGATATGAAATTGAATTGATAGGTTGGAGGAACTACGGTATGGTTCGGAATGGATGGAGTAATTAGCCTCGTTCCATTTTGCTTTCTCTTGTGATAATGTTTTTGATGGATGGTAGTGCATAGCTTATGACTTACTGAGTTATAAACTCACTCGGTGTTTCCTTGTCACCCATTATAGGTTACTTGGACTCATCTATTTTTGCGTGGTCGGGCCATCATCGAAGTCATCACACCGGATAGCAAGTTTTGGTACTTTCTTCTTAGTGTGCTTAGAAGATCATTTTGGCATGTATAAGCTAGTACGTTGTGTTTGAATTATGGCATGTAAACTTTAAGCCATGCGAAAATGGCACGAATGTTCGATTGAGTTGGATCAAGGGTAGGCATGAAATGGACCTAGTTACTTTCGTAACAGATGCTGGCAGCAGCAGTGTCATGAGAAAATCACTAAAAATAGTAGGAGTGGAATTAATTGATGAATAAATTATGTAATCGAAGCTCGATGAGTCTGCTTTCATGAGGAAGTAACAAAAAGATCATATGGGCAGTATATTAAGAGATAATCAGATTTTTGTGGGACAGGGCCAGAACGGTTTCTGGATTCCCTACTCCGACTTTGGAAATTCATTACAAATTAACCAGAGATAATTAGGGGTCGTACCATATATGTACAGATTCCTCCCTGAGTGTAGTTTTCATAGAAACAAACGGCATCAGTATTGAAGCCCCGTGCAGGGAGATATCCAAGTCGTAATGGGAAAAGGTCAGTGTAGTCGACCGCTGCAACTTGGGGGACTTTGACTAATAAACTGTACTAATTGGCCCAACCAAAAAATTCTAGAAAAAAATACATAGATGGGTACATGAGTCTAGTTTCTGGGAAAAATTACGAAACTGATTTTCGAGTTACGAAACTCAAGATATGATTTTTAAAACGACTAGTACACAGATTGGGCAGTGTCTGGAAAATAAATTTTATAAGGGGTTAAAGTCAGTTAACACCTCGTGTTCGACTCCGGTGTCGGTTTCGGGTTCGGGGTGTTACATTACTTCTGTTGCAAGTTTTGGAAATGTCCAATCTGAGAAACCTGAATGTAAACACTATGGTAAAAGACATTCGGGGAATTGTAGATTGAATGACCGAGCCTGTTTCCTATGTGGATCCCTGGATCATTTTATAAGAGATTGTTCTGAACCTGCTGAGCAAAAAAATATATAGAATCCGAGATCGAGTAACACCTCAGCTAGAGGTGGACTTTCCAGAAATGCAAGAAATGTAAGTAGTGGTCAAAGAGCTACTGGAGATACTGTTGTTAGATCTGAGGCCAGAGCACTTGCCAGAGCCTATGCTATTTGAGCTTGTGAGGAAGCCTCGTCTCCAGACGTGATTACTAGTACTTTTACTCTTTATGATACTTCTGTAATTGCATTGATAGACCTGGATCAACACATTCTTATATCTGTATGAATTTAGTGCACAATAAGACTTTGCCTATGGAGTCTACTAAATTCGTAATTAGAGTATCGAACCCCTTAGGCAAAAGTGTCTTGGTTGGTAAAGTCTGCAAGAATTGTCTGTTAATGATTCGAGATATTTGTTTTCCTGCTGATCTGATGCTTTTACCTTTCGACGAATTTGATATAATTCTGGGGATGGACTGGTTAACATTGCACGATGCTGTTGTGAACTGTAAAAGAAAAGTCAAAAGAAAAGTCATTGATTTAAGGTGTAAGAATGATGAGATAATTTTAATAGAGTCTAGTCATCTGAATGGACTACTAGTTGTGATATCTGTAATGAGAGCACGGAAATATGTAAAGAAAGGTTGTGAAGCCTACTTAGCTTATGTGTTAGACTCGAAAGTGAATGATAAGAAAGTTGAATCAGTGCCTGTTGTTTGTGAATTTTTTTATGTGTTTCCTGAAGAGTTACCTGGTTTGCCTCCGTTTCAAGAAGTTGAGTTTGGTATTGAATTAGTACCTGGTACTACTCCGATTTCGATAGCTCTGTATAGAATGGCTCCGACCGAGTTAAAGGAATTAAAATATCAATTGCAAGAATTAACTGATCGAGGGTTTGCTAGACTGAGTTTTTGACCATGGGGTGCTCCTATTCTGTTTGTGAAAAAGAAAGATAGCACAATGAGAATGTGTATTGATTACCGACAACTTAATAAAGTGACTGTAAAGAACAAATGCCCTCTGCCCAGAATTGATGACTTATTCGATTAGTTGAAAGGTGCTACTGTATTTTCAAATATAGATCTGAGATCGGGTTACTATCAGTTGCGGGTAAAGGACTCTGATATTCTGAAAACAGCTTTCAGAACGAGGTATGGGCATTATGAATTTTTAGTTATGCCTTTTGGTTTAACGAATGCACCTGCTGTATTTATGGATTTGATGAATAGAATTTTTAGGTCGTATTTAGATCAATTTGTTGTAGTATTCATTGATGACATATTGATTTATTCACGTAATGAATCTTAACATGCTGAGCAATTGAGGATAGTGCTACAGACACTGTGAGATAGACATTTGTATGCGAAGTTCAGTAAATGTGAATTCTGGTTGCGAGAAGTTGGTTTTCTAGGCCATATTGTATCAGCCTCTAGAATCCGAGTTGATTCGAGTAAAATTTCAGCTATTATGGATTGGAAACCTCCGAGAAATGTATCTGAAGTCCGTAGTTTTCTAGGACTTGTTGGTTACTATAGAAGATTTGTGAAAGGTTTGAATGGTCTGAACAACGTCAGAAAATTTTCGATCAGTTAAAAGCTCTGTTAACTGAAGCTCTGATATTGGTACAACCTGAGTTAGGTAAAGAATTCGTTGTTTATAGTGGTGCTTCGTTGAATGGACTCAGTTGTGTTTTAATGTAAGAAGGAAAAGTTGTTGCTTATGCTTCGAGACAATTAAAGCTGCATGAAAAGAACTATCTGACACAAGATCTTGAGTTAGCTGCTATTGTGTTTGCTTTGAAAATTTGGCATCGCTATCTATTTGGTGAGAAATGTCATGTGTTTTCTGATCATAAAAGTCTGAAGTATTTAATGACGCAAAAAGATTTAAATCTGCGACAGAGAAGATGGTTAGAATTGTTAAAAGATTATGAGCTAGTTATTGATTATCATCCGAGAAAAGAAAATGTTGTTGCTGATGCTTTAAGTCAAAAATCATTGTTTGCGTTGCGTATAATGAATGCTCATTTGAATCTATTTGATGATGGTTCAGTTTTAGCAGAACTGAAAGCAAAACCCTTGTTTATACAATAGATCTGTGAAGCTCAGAAATCTGACAATGAATTGATAGCTAAACGAACTCTGTGTGATTCTGAATTTCAAGTTGATGTTAGTGATTGTTTGAGATTCAGAAATAGACTTTGTGCTCCGAGGAATCCGGAGTTGATTCGGATGATTTTGAGTGAAGCTCACAGCAGTAGATTTTCTGTACATCCGGGAAGTTCGAAAATGTATAACGATTTGAAACAACTATATTGGTGGCCGAGAATGAAAAGAGATATTTCTGAATTTGTTTCGAGATGTTTAATCTGTCAACAAGTTAAAGCTGAGCATTAGGTGTCATCTAGATTATTACAACCGATTATGATTCCAGAGTGGAAATGGGATCGAGTGACCATGGATTTTGTTTTGAGTTTGCCTCTATCTTCGAAAAAGAAAGATGCAATTTGGATGGTAGTTGATCGCTTGACGAAATCAACTCATTTAATCCCAATTTGGTTTGATTATTCGCTTGATAAGCTAGCTGAGTTGTATATTTCTGATATTGTGAGATTGCATGGTGTGCCATTGTCAATAGTGTCTGATAGAGACCCGAGATTTACATCACGATTCTAGAAGAAATTGCAAGATGCTCTGGGAACTAAATTGCATTTTAGTACTACTTTTCATCCACAAATGGATGGTCAATCTGAACGGATTATTCAGATACTTGAGGATATGTTAAGATGTTACATTCTCAAGTTTGAAGGTACATGGGAACAATATCTACCTTTGATTGAATTCCCCTATAATAATAGCTTTCAATCAAGTATCAAAATGGCACCGTACGAAGCTTTATATGGTAGGAAGTGTAGAACTCCATTATACTGGTCTGAGCTCAGTGAGAATAAGATTTACGGTGTTGATCTGATAAAAGAAATAGAACAAAAAGTGAAAGTAATTCGAGATAGTCTGAAAGCTGCATCTGATCGTCAGAAATCATATGCAGATTTGAAAAGAAAAGATATCGAATTTAAGGTTGGTGATAAAGTGTTTCTGAAAGTATCTCTGTGGAAGAAACTGTTCCGATTTGGCAAAAAGGGCAAGTTGAGTCCGAGGTTCATTGGACCATATGAAATCACCGAGCGAGTTGGATCGGTTGCTTATAGATTAAGATTACCATCTGAGTTAGAAAAGATTCACAATGTATTTCACGTAGCGATGCTTCGACGATACAGATATGATCCTTCGCATGTAATTACTCCGTCTGATATTGAAATCCATTCTGACATGACTTATGAAGAAAAGCCGATTCGTATTCTGTCTCGTGAGATTAAAGAATTACGTAATAAAAGAATTTCGTTAGTCAAAGTAGTGTGCCATGGACACGTAGTAGAAGAGGTTACATGGGAGCCTAAAGATGCAATGGAACAACAATATCCGAATCTGTTTAACGGTAAGATTTTCAGGGACAAAAATCCCTAAGGGGGGAGAATTGTAGCAGCCCGGTTTTGACCCTAGTCAGAATAGTGGTTTCGGGACCACAAATCAGAGTTCAAAAAAATATTTTAATATTATTTTTTGTGTCTGTGATATGTGAATTTATATCTGTGAAATTTCTGTGATTTAATTTGTTTGTTTCTGTGCTTAATTATGAAAAAGTTTTAAATCGCGAAAAGTGTAAAACTTGAGTGCTAGATGATAAAGCACCTATTTGGCCTGGCTTTTAAAATAAAGGTCCTTGCATGTCAATTGGACCATTTTACTAATGCATGGACAAATATGGACATGAGTTGGTAGGAATTAATGTTATATCATTAAAGGGCGAAATTGGAAAATGGCTTATAATGTATAATTAAATAAAATAAAACATGGAAATGGCCATAAACACATTTTTATTGCCAAAAATTCAAAAGAAATAAAAGGAGAAGAACACCTAGGGTTCGGCTACTTCATTTCTTGATTACGGTATGTACTTCGGTTCGTTTTTTATAATTTTTACGTTTTTTTGATCGTTGCTTCGTGTTCTTCAAAGCCCATGTTTGAATTTCTGTTTCTGTTAAAGATTTCATGAAATTCTATTGTTGATATCATGAGTTTTGTGATGTTTTTGGATGAATTATGAAGGCTTGTTAGATGGGTTATATGTTTTGTTCTTGAATTTTTGATGAAATGAGCTATTTGGGCTAATTTGTGAAAATGAGGTTTTGAAGGACTAAGTTGTGAATTAAACATGTTGTATGGGCTTATATGGAATCCATGTATATTTGGCCAAACTATAGTCTTGGTGAATTTGGTATATTTGTGAATTTGTGAAAATGGACTAAAGTGTCAAAATCTGAAATTATAGGGGCTAAATTGTAAAGTGCCCTAAATATGTATTCATGGACTATTTTGAAAGAAATATATGATTGAATGGTTGAATTTGAAGTGTATTAGATCAAGAACAAAGAAAATCAGACATATATCGAGGGAAGTCCAAAGTAGTCGAATAGTCGACTCATTTTCGTCCAAAATCTGTACATGGTAAGTCAAACTACACTTATGTGTTAAGTTGATTAAATTATGTGTTTATAAACTGTTATCTATATTGGACGGCCTTGAGAGCCTGATAAAAGAACATTGATATTGATCTAAATTATCGTGTAAGACCGTGTCTGGGACACTGGCATTGATTTGAAATTTACGTGTAAGACCATGTCTAGAACATCGGCATCGTATCTGATTTCGTGTAAGACCCTGTCTGGGATAGAGGCTTCGATATTGAATTACATGTAAGACCACGTCTGGGACGTCCGCATTATATTTGTCTGTAAATTTCTATTCTGTTTCTAGATTATCCGATGATAAAGTAGGAGATATGAAATGTATAATTCATACAGGTACATTCGTATCATACTGAATTTCTAAATATGAAAGACTCCGTTTCTGCGAAGTAGGTTCAGAATCATGGAAATGAATATGGTACGCTTACAAGCAAATGAGCATGGTTAAGTTTATGAACAACTCTAAGAAATGGCTATGAATTCTTATTGTTGTTTTGAACTACATATATATGCTTTGTGTAATTAAACCATTTGTGTTTGGCTTACTAAGCTCTTTGTGGCTTACTCTGTGTGTTTACAGTCTATTTTATAGATATCGTAGCTACTGAAGGCTCGGGATAGTCGAGGATTGTCACCATACTATCAAACTAATTTTGGTACTTTTGAAGTGTAAATATTGCTATGTATGGCATATATAGGCTAGAATGCCTATGTATTAAGTTTTGAATTGTATATGTTATGCCATGATAATTGGCTAGCAAATGTTAAGTTTTGTGCATAGTTTTGATGCATGTTTTGAAATGTTTTATGTTCTAATATGAAATGGTCATCTTTAAGCATGTAATTGGTTAGAAAGGATGGTATAATTGTTGCATATTAATGCTTGTAGGATTGGAACCATATGGGGTGGCAAATTGGCTTAAACGAAGCCTGCATTATCCCACACTGCCAGGGAACACGGGCTTGCCTTGTGGCCATGTGAGAGAGTCAGTAGCTAGCTAAATTTTACACGGTCATGGCATACGGCCGTGTCTATTGGCCGTGTTAAAAAGTCAGTATAGGACCTCTTTTTGGCACGGTTGCACCACATGGGCGTGTCTTGTGCCCGTGTGAGTCACACGGCCTAGTCACATGGGCGTGCGGCTTTGTCAGTTTTGAAAAGTTTGATTAAGTTTTGACAATTTTGAATGGGTTTGGTTTAGTCCCGACCTTCCCTAAATGTATGTTTTAGGTCTCGTAGACCATCTTAATGGATGAATTGTTGATGAATGCAAATGTATTAATGTTATATGATATCTGTAAATCTGTGTTGTTCAGAAATGCATCTGTTTGTCTGGTGACACCCTTTATCTATTCCAACGACGGTTACGGGATAGGGGTGTTACATCTCGTCAGCTTAAGACTCACGAAGCAAATTATTCGACGCATGACCTAGAGTTGGCCGCTATAGTATTCGTACTAAAAATCTAGAGGCATTATCTGTATGGTGAGAAGTGTATCATCTACACGGACCACAAGAGCCTCAAGTATCTCTTCGCTCTGAAGGAGCTAAATCTTAGACAGTGGAGATGGATTGAGTTGCTTAAGGACTACGATTGTACGATTGAATACCACCCTGGTAAGGCCAATGTGGTGGCCGACGCACTGAGCCGTAAGGTTATGACTGAGTTGAGGGTGATTTTTGCTCGCTTTAGTTTATTTGATTATGGAAGTCTACTAGCAAAGTTTCAGGTTAATCCTACGTGGATTGAGCAGATTAAGGGCAAGTAGTTAGAGGACGAATTGTTGGGTCTTCATTTCCGGCAAGTTGAGAGTAGACTTACTGTGGACTTTGGACTGAATAGTGAAGGGATACTCTGTTTCTATGGGACAGTCTGTGTGCCGAAAGACACTGAATTGAGGCAGTTAATATTGAGAGAGGTGCATAGCAGCCGCCATGCTATGCATCTTAGAGGAAATAATATGTACCGAGACCTTCGTGAGTTATACTGGTGGCCAGGACATAAAGAGAGGTTACCAATTTTATGGGTAAATGTCTGACATGCCAGTAGGTTAAGGCTGAGCATCAGTTACCTTCGGGTTTGTTGCAGCCAATTAAGATTCCACTTTGGAAGTGAGAGAGAGTGACTATGGACTTCGTTAGTGGATTGCCTCTCACATTCACTAAGAAGGATTCAATGTGGGTTATCGTGGATCAATAGACCAAGTACTGACTATTCTCTACCGAAGCTGGCTAAATTGTATGTGTCTGAGATAGTGAGACTGCATGGGGTACTGGCTCTAGTCATCTCTGATAGGGATCCTCGCTTCACATCTCGGTTCTAGAAAAAGCTACATAAGGCTTTGGGTTCAAGGTTAGACTTTAGTACTGCTTTCGATCCCCAGACAGATGGTCAATCTGAGAGGGTGATTCAGATACTAGAGGATATGTTAAGGAGCTGTGTGATTGACTTCTGAGGTAGTTGGAAGGAGTATTTGCCGTTGGCAGAATTCACTTACAATAATAGTTACCAGTATAGTATACAGAAGGCACCTTACGAGGCACTTTGTGGTCGTAAGTTTCACACTCCTTTATGCTGTACTGAGTTGAGCGAGAGACGAGTTCTGGGTCCTAAATTAGTTTCTGATACTGAGGATAAAGTTAGGTTGATTCGAGACCGGTTGAAAGCAGCATCCGATAGATAGAAGTCTTATGCGGACCTAAAGCGCCATGAGATCGAGTTTTCTGTGAGAGACTTCATTTTTCTTAAGGTCTTGCCATAGAAGAAGGTGCTAAGATTTGGTCGTAAGAGCAAGTTGAGCCCTAGGTTCATTGGACCCTATCGCATACTGAAACAAGTGGGACAGGTTGCTTACCAGTTAGAGCTACCTCCAGAGTTGGATCAGATTCATGATGTTTTCCATGTCTCGATGTTGAGGCACTACCACTCTGATCCCACGCATATTGTTCCTATTGAGGAGATCGAGGTTAGGCTAGATCTGACCTTTGAGGAAGAGCCAGTTCAGATATTGGAGTGAGATGTAAAGGTTCTAAGAAGAAAATCCATCCCACTGGTTAAGGTTCTTTGGCGTAGTCATAGCACTGAGGAGGATATGTGGGAGCCTGAGGATGCGATGCGTCAGTAGTATCCTCATCTGTTCTGATCAGGTAAATTTTGAGGATGAAATTTTCTTTTAGGGGATAGAGTTGTAATGCCCCAATTTTTTTATATGTTTGCTTTTGTGATTAATTGACACAACTGTGTATCTGCATTAGTGGTTAAGTGCTCTGGGTGTGTTTGGGAGGTCCCAAGTTCAAGCCATGCCTTTGGCAAAATTTTGGATTTTTCTGAAAAAAGCTTTAACTTTGTTCAATAGGCTTTTATTTAAATGTTTGTAAGTATACAGCAGAATGGGCCTGCTGGTCTAGTGGTTGGGTGGAGTGTTAGTGTGTTAGAGGTCCTCTGTTCAAATCCTTGTTTCAGCAAGGGTGTTTTATTTTGCTCGGGTTGGTGGTAGAGTTTTGGTTGCATCAGAATTCTTAGTAGTGGGATTAGTGAAGAGATTTGAGGGATTGGGAGTTGGGGTTTATCCTGAGTAGTTTTCTTTTTTCAAAATTTTGAGTTGTTTCTCCCAAATTCCTGACGTGATTCTTCACTTCTCTGCCGAAATTCGTTCTCCCTCTTTCTTCTTCATTTGATTCCTGTTTCGATTCGTTTTCTTTTACTTACCGTCTGACTTCATTATTCGGTAAGGGGAATTAAAAGTTGTTGTAGTCTTATTTTTTTCAAGTTGCTGTTTGGATTTTGGCAGCAAAGAATCATGGAGTTTGGGGTTCTCCTCTTGCGGATTCGTAGTTTAAATCGCTTGGAGTGTTGAGGTAAGTGTGGTTGTGCAAATTGAGTTATGGTCGGTTTCATGACTTCGTTTTAACCGAATTTTAGGTCTAACTCTAAGTGTTTTTATGTCGATATTTAGGTTTTGGAAGGCTCAAGATAGTTTTCACATTAAAAAAGTACCAGATGTGTACTCAAAAATGCAGAAAATGAGGTTTCGCCGAAAGCCAAAAACCATACTGTCGATGCCACACAGTCGTGTGGTAGGTCGTGTGGTAGGCCATGTACCATAACACGGGCGTGTGATCGACGAGGCCAGGCCGTACGCACCAGACACGGCTGTGTGATGGCCAGGTAGGCCGTGTACGACACACGGGCTCATGGGCCACACGGACGTGTAGGCCCATACGGGTAAGTTGCACAGGCGTGTTGGATTCTGGGCCAGGCCGTGTGATCCACACGAGCAGACAACATGGGCATGTGAGCCCATTTTCACTAATTTGTTGCCAAGGTTGCACAGGTTGCGTAAGATAACTGTGAACCTACGGTAGGGTCAGTAAGCTTACCTAGACCCCTAATTGAATGAAATGACTGTATGACTAATGTATATGTATACATGTTATTGAGCGTGATGATGTTTTATTGAACTGGTATTGTATGTACTGTTACCATGTTATAGCATGTCATAACTTTATATTGCATTGCATTGGGTTGGGGGCTGATATTGTTCGGAGGAAGTGTGTTGAAAGGCTTCGAGCCTAATTTACTGTCAGCACAGCTACAAACTACTATCTAGTGTCGCATTCATTACTACTTGGAGTATAGGGATGGGTGGGTTGATTATATCCCCGCATAGAGTGTAGGGTTAGATAGAGATGGTGTGTAGAGGCTGGATGGGTAGGATTTCTGTGACTGCATATCTATTACTGCTATTGATACTGTGATGGGCTAAAGCCCTACTGCATGACTATTTTTGTACTAAGATGGGCTAAAGCCCAAATTGGACTGATACTGATACTGAAAAGGGCTTAAGCCCAGACTGTGATTATTTGGTTGTTGTCTGTTCATTTGTATGGGGATTACACACTGAGTTTACGTAAACTCACCCCTTCTGTTTAATCTGTATAGGTAATCCCTAGGTATAGGCGGGTCGGTGCAGCGGAGGACTCAATGATGGCCACACGACTTCTTTTACACTGTTTATTGCCTATTCATGATTTTACTTTTATTTAGGGGTATTTTGCTGTAATTATGGCCTTTACAGATTTTTGTTTAAATTTGGATTTATACAGTTTTATGATTTAAATATGCTAGTGATAGGTAAAACTCAGGTTTTCAAATGAAATTGATGTTTTATCAAAATACCACGAACACGCAAACTGTTTAAAAGCTTTCTCAATTAAAAACGTTTTGGAAGTTGAATACCAATTTGCAAATGGTTAATGTCTTTAAAATAAACGACATGATTTGAAATTAACATAAGATAATGAAAAAGGTTTAAATAGAAAAGGGGATTTTGCAGCAACATATTTTTCGAAAAGCACTACCATGTGACATCATCAGATTCTGTCATAATGTCTAGATCGGGTTTGGGCTGTTACAAAATATGTCTTTGGAGTATATATATTTTGTTTGATGGATTTATAGTGTTTGGCATATTTATGTTCTTTGGTCACTTTTAAGTACTTTGTAATATGAGGTGCCTTTGAGTGGCATATTGGTTAGAAGAATTAAGTTGATTGAATTGGTATGTTTACATGTGTTTGAAAGTTGTTTAGGTCTATTGAATGAATGCACAAATGAAGTGAATGATTGAGTAAGTTTTGGTCTTTAAATGGCTTGTTTTAGGGTCAACTTGAGCACACGGCCTGGGACACGGGCTACCACACGACCATGTGACACACATGGCTTGGCTTCACGATAGTGTGTCAAAAGTCAGAGAGTTACATAGTCTAGCACATGGCCTATGACACAGTCGTGTGACCTAACTCAGTGAGTTACATAGTTTAAGAAATGGGTTGGGACACGGCCGTGTGTCCCTTTGTTCAAACACAACATGGTCTGGGCTATGTCACACAGCCGTGTGACCCCTTTTTTCAAAGTTTTCACCTTTTTTCCAAAATTTTTGAATTGTTTCAAATTAGTCCCTAATTGTTTTTAAATTGATTTTAGGACCTCGAAGGTTCGGTTTAAGGCCCAAAGATAGATGTTTGCTAGGCTTATAATGAGTTTTATGCAATTATCATTAAATGACATTGTTGTTTTGATTGTACGATAATGCTTAGTAACCCTAATTTGACAACGAGACGAGTTAGGGCGTTACATAGTTACTTGACTTAACTAAACAAGTTCAACATTTACTATAATAGTTTCATCAGTAGAAATACAATTATTGAGAAATTCCTAATGAATCATCTGTCGAGACATAATCGAAAATCCTGGGTCATTAGATTCATAAATGTAGTAGGAACATTAATTAATTCGTAGAGCATTACTAAAATTTATAATATCCATAACAGATTCTAAACACTATTTTTGGCACATCTATCTTTGTAACTCACAATTGATAATCATCATATCAGTAATCTATCTTCGAGAACACTGAAGCACTTTTCAACTGATCGAATGGGTTTTCAATACGAAGCAATCAATGTCTATTCTCTATTGTGACTTTATTCAGCTACTAGAACCTAAATACAAACTCATCAACCCTTCTTTCTTTTATCACAGTCCTAAAGTGATACCTTTAGTTGAATAAAACATCTGTCGATTAATCCTTGCAATTAAAATTTTGATTCTTTTAATTCTGTTGAAGACATTCTATATAGAACAATCAAGATTGGAGTAGTCCCTCACACAAATTTTATGGAAATTCAACTTTCCAATTTGGCGGTAGACCCAACAATTCCTCGAAAAACCCTCTATAGATTCCGAAACCGTCAGTACCTAACCAACTTTCATTTATGATATTTTGGAATCTAGGACATATGCATAAAAATATATCACAGCCATTGTAGATCAAATTCTATATAGATATCGCTAAAACCATATTCGAAATACAATCAAACTTAGCAGATTCAACAAAAATCAATTCACCATTTTAACATTTCTAATCAATCTGTTTTTATCGAAAATTCATTACAACATCCTAAACAGTTAGGTAATTCGTTCCTAAGATAATGTCAAATTTATTAAAAAGAAATAATCATCAAATCAACATAAAAATCGCAATCTTGAATTCTTAGTGAATACTATTTGCAGGCCAATTTAACTATGACATTTTAGCCTAAAGGGTTCATTACTTTAATAACAGGCTCATATGACACAACTGGTAAAATCTTTTCTATTACTAACTTAGTGCATATATAAAAGTGTCTCAACCCAAAGTCAATTAATACATATACTGTAACATTGAAGGTAGGAAAGGTACCAACAATAACATCAAAAACTGAGGCCTCCATGCACCCTCAAACCACATAAACTCCATTTATAACTCAAGCTTCAAATCGAACTGCTATGTCTTTTATTTCTTTTCTATTGTCTCTAATTGTGACTCAAATTTTTAGTCACCTGCCTCTCGTAGAAGGAACAACAAGTTTTGTATTCTGATATCTATTTAACATATTTCAATTCAACAATTTTTCTTGAGGTGATCGGGAGATCCGTAAATAAAGTAGGATCTGTCTTTCTACCTACATATCTCATAATGATTCCATCCATAAAAACTACATTCAAGTTTATTTCCATTTCTAACACTACCTGCACTGGTTACTAAAGTCACTAGTGGTCCCACATTCATTCTATCACTATCAGAAAACCCTGATGGTACTAAAAATGGCTACTCGGTTCTTTCATTCTTCTTTGGTTGAAAGTAGAAAACATTCTAGATATATATTTTTTATTGAAGTTTTGAACTCTTGTTTTTCTCTATTTCTCGTGATAACAAAATTCTTTCATTTTTCTGGTCCCGATCAAATAAAATTACTAACTTACGAAATTATATTGTACACATAAGCATTTTCACTCATTATTCAATCCATCTTCAAAATGAATACAAAATTCCAATCCAATCAGCATCATCATGTGAACATATTTACTAAGCTGAACAAACTCTCATTCGTATTCTGTAACTAATTTGTTTCCCTAGCTTCAACTCAAGAAATTTCTTTTTCTTATTGTCTAAATATCATTTGCTGACATGCTTCTTTTGGAATTCAATTCGAAAGAAATCTCAGTTAATTCATTCTTTTGATACCATAATAATTAAAGTCGACTACATGTGAAAAGCCTCCTCCTTTTAACAGTGACATGACATATCATATAAAATCTTTCGAAAGATATATAATTTTATTTAAACCCTCTGTGTTTGCTAACTAGTACACAGCTCTAGTTGAATCATTACTTACTTTACCTTTAATGTAACACCCCCTAACCCGATTCTGCCGCTAGAGGGGTTATGAGGTATTACCTAACGATCACAACAACCTTTGAACATTCATATGGTAAATTATAACTGTATAATAATATGTTGCCAAGCCAAATTTAAATATAAACTTAACAACTCATTTGTTTATACTTACTAACAAGGTCAATTCACCATTTTACGAATTCAAAAAAAAAAAATAATAGGTTAAACCAAATGCCATCAATGCTTGATATTTACTCAACAAAATAAGGTATATATATAAGTACTTAACAAAAATTTATGCGCATGAAATAAGATTATAACAAGACCAAATGTGCATCATTTGTCATCAATGTTTAAGTAAAATAACCATGTCCATTTCAATCATTTTGAACATCTATATAAAACCATATATATATATTCAATATACATAGCAAAATCATGTAGGTAATAATCCAAATATAAATACCAATCACTAAGCTTAAAACATATTCATGCTTGCCATTAACACCGAATATCAATATCCAACCCACAATTGACCAAATTATAAGTAAAATTTTCGATTATAAACCAATAACATATAAAACAACTCACTTACCACAACATATACATACCATATTGATCATTACTATAAACAAATGCACATAATTTAGACATCACAAATAAAGGCAAACTCAAACCACAACCAAATATAACCAAACTTTAGCATGTATATTAAGTCATTTTCGCATGACTTAACCATTAAACATATATGAAATTTAAACATCTCCAAAAGAGTTATTAGCTTATACATGCCGTAAGTACCGAACCAACTTTTAAAAGTACCAAAATATTGAAGATAGTGTGGATGACTTTACTAACGATCCCTGAGCACGTAACGATTTCCAAAATCTATAAAATAGAGACAAGAAAAACACATCCAAAGTAAGCTACCATAGCTTAGTAAGTTATAAGCTTCAACAACTCCAAATTAAATTTAATAGGCTAGTATTATCTAACTAAGTCATGCTACTAGATCAATTAATCAATATCTTACCACATTCAAAATAATTTATTAATCATATGCTCAATATGCATCTGCTCAACCATAATATACTACATTACTCACAAACACAAAAAAAATCAATGCATTTAACATTCATCATCGAATAACATTAATATATTCGATCACAAAGCCATTAAATCCAATCTATCTTTATACATACTTTCAATTTATAATACTCATCACATAGAATCGATGCTCACCTGCACAAACTTGAGCTATACATCATAGTTATTCATCAAGAAATTTGAAGCTTTAATTCATTCAACCATTTCTGAACTACTCAAATAAATCTCACACCTAGCGCCAATGTTTACTCGGAAAATATATATACAATTTGCACACTTAGTGCTTAATATTTAAACTCGCACACTTAGTGCTCAATAACCACATTCGCACACTTAGTGCAAGATTCACATCCGTAATCGTTTACACTCGCACACTTAGTGCCTAAATTCTATTACTCAATACACGTCAATTTAAGTTCATCAATTTCTTTTAAATTCGGCAACATCAATCTTTCATGTAATTCAATTTAGCTCTTCTACTTAATTTGATTTAAATTTATATTAACAACACAAAAAATTGCTTAATAACTAACCTCGGATATCGACGAACAGTTGAGTTTGACTACTCAACGATTTTTGATTTTCCCCGATCCACGTCCGATCTTTTTGGTTCTTGATCTAATTGAATTTGCAAGGACCGAAAATACCAAAGCTTAGACTTTCTTTTTTTTTCTCTTAGTTTCGGCCAAATGAGAATAAAAAGATGAACACTTTCATCTTTTATCAAATATAATATATTAATATATATTAAAATATATCATAATGTCATAATATATAATAAACAATTCAAGTTACTATTTCATGCATTTTGGCTGGCCACTAATTCCTAATTATGGCTAAATTGCAACCTTAATATTCCATAGTATAAAAACATTCATAATTTGGCCCTTATACATGAACCCTTAAATTTTTATTTTACGCGATTAAACCCTTTTCATTAATCGACCTCTAAACATCAAAAATTTTTAAACAATACTTTCATAAAAGCAACTTCACACATTTTAATCATAGAAAATAATATTTAAATATTATTTTGACTCAGATTCAGGGTCCCGAAACCACCGTTCCAAATAGCGTTAAAATTGGGCTGTTACAACTCTCCCTCCCTTAGGGATTTTCGTCCCCCGAAAATCTTACCGATGAATAGGTTTGGATAACGTTCTTTCATTGAATCCTCAAGCTCCCAAGTTGCTTCCTCAACCCCATGCTTATGCCATAGCACTTTCACCAATGAGATTTTCTTATTCCTCAACTCTTTCACTTCGCGAGCCAGAATACGGATCGGTTCTTCTTCATAAGTTAAATCGGACTGAATCTCAATCTTGGATAGACTAATTGCATGAGAAGGTTCGGATCTATACCATCGAAGCATCAAAACATGAAAAACATGTTAGATCTTTTCTAACTCAAGTGGCAACTATAATCTATACGCAACTGGCCCAATCCGTTCTACAATCTCATACGGCCCAATAAATCTCGGACTCAACTTGCCTCTGCGACCAAATCTAAGTATTTTCTTCCACGGCGAGACTTTCAAAAATACTCGGTCACCTATCTGCAATTCTATGTCTTTTCGCTTTAAATCCGCATATGATTTCTGACGATCTGATGCTGCTTTCAAACTTTCACGGATCACTTTTACTTTCTGCTCAGTCTCTTTCACCAAATCAACCCCGAATATCTTGTTCTCACAGAGCTTGGTCCAGTACAAAGGTGTACGACATTTACGACCATAAAAACCTTCATAAGGTGCCATCTTGATACTCGAATGAAAGCTATTATTGTACGCAAATTCGATCAGGGACAAGTATCTTTCCCACGTACCGTCGAACTCGAGAACACAACATCTCAACATATCCTCGAGTATTTGAATGATTCGTTCAGACTGACCATCCGTCTGGGGGTGGAAAGCAGTGCTAAAATATAATTTAGTACCTAGTGCATCTTGCAGTTTCTTCCAAAACCACGATGTAAACCTCGGGTCTCTATCCGAAATAATAGAAATAGGTACCCCGTGTAATTGTACAATCTAAAAAATGTATAATTCAGCTAGCTTATCGAGCGAGTAATTTGTATGGACCGGAATAAAGTGAGCCGACTTCGTCAATCTATCAACAATAACCCAGATTGCATCTTTCTTGCTCGGTGTTAATGGTAAACCAGATACAAATCCATCGAAACTCGATCCCATTTCCATTCAGGTATCATAATCAGCTGAAGTAATCCCAATGGTATCTGATGCTCGGCTTTTACTTGCTGACATATCAAACATTTCGACACAAAGTCTGAAATATCTCTTTTCATACCGTGCCACCAGTAGTATTGTTTCATATCATTATACATCTTCGTGCTCCCTGGATGAATAGACAATTTACTATTATGAGCTTCATTTCAAATCATCTGAATCAATTCAGGATTCTTTGGTACACATATTCGGTTTCTGAACCGCAAACATCCCTCAGAATCAACCTGAAATTCCGAGTCGGTATTCGAATCACAATGATTCCTTTTTGTTATTAAGTCATCATCAACCTTTTGAGCTTCACAAATCTGTTGAACAAATAATGGTTTCACTTTTAATTCTGCTATAATTGCACCATCGTCAGCCAGAGCCATATCTGCATTCATTGTACGCAGAGCAAACAGTGATTTTTGACTTAGGGCATCAGCAACCACATTAGCCTTTCCCGGGTGATAATCAATCACAAGCTCGTAATCTTTAAGCAACTCTAACCATCGTCGCTGTCTCAAATTTAAATCTTTTTGAGTCATCAAATATTTGAAACTTTTATGATCAGAATAAACATGACATTTTTCACCGAACAAATAATGACGCCATATCTTCAAAGCAAATACTATAGCGGCCAATTCGAGATCGTGTGTCGGATAGTTCTTTTCGTGTGGCTTTAACTGTCTTGAGGCATAAGCTACAACTTTGCCTTCCTGCATCAGAACACAACCCAAACCATTCAAGGATGTGTCACTAAAGATAACGAACTCTTTACCCGATTCCGATTGAACAAGCACTGGAGCTTCAGTCAACAAAGTTTTCAATTGGTCGAAGCTTTTCTGACACCTTTCTGTCCACTCAAATCTAATATCTTTTTGAAGTAGCTTTGCCATCGGAGTTGCAATCATCGAGAAACCTTTTACAAATCGCTTGTAGTAACCAGCAAGTCCTAGAAAACTTCGAACTTCTGAAACATTTCTCGGGGGCTTCCAATCAAGTATAGCTGAAATCTTACTCGGATCAACCCGTATTCCCGATGCCGAAACCACATGCCCCAAAAAGCTAACCTCGTATAACTAGAACTCACATTTACTGAACTTTGCATACAACTGTTTATCTCGCAAAGTCTGTAATACCAATTTCAAGTGCTCGGCATGCTCGATTTCATCACGAGAGTAGATCAATATATCATCAATAAACACAACCACAAACCGATCTAAGTACTGTTTGAAAATCTAGTTCATCAAATCCATGAAAATAGCAGGTGCGTTAGTAAGTCCGAACGGCATCACCAAAAACTCATAATGTCCGTATCTCGTTCGAAAAGCAGTCTTAGGCACATCAGAATCTCTAACTGGCAACTGATAGTAACCTGATCTCAAATCTATTTTTGAAAACACCGAAGCTCCCTTTAATTGATCGAACAAATCATCAATGCATGGCAACGGATATTTATTCTTTATAGTTACTTAATTGAGTTGTCGATAATCAATGCACATTCTCATAGTTCCATCCTTCTTTTTCACAAATAAAACTGGCGCACCCCAAGGAGAGAAACTCGGTCGCGCAAAACCTCTATCTGTCAGCTCCTATAACTGGGCTTTCAATTCTTTTAATTCAGTAGGTGCCATTCGGTACGGAGCAATCGAAATCGGAGTCGTCCCCGGTACTAACTCAATACCAAACTCTACCTCTCGAATAGGCGGCAATCCCGGTAATTCTTCAGGGAACACATCCAGATACTCGCACACCACTGGTACAGATTCAATCTTCTTTTCAATTACTTTACTATCAAGCACATACGCAAGGTAAGCTTCGCAACCCTTTCTCACATACTTCCGAGCCCATACAGAAGATATCACTGATGGTGAACCATTCAGATTAGTAGACTCAATTCGAATTATCTCATCATTCTGGCACCGCAAATCAATAGTCTTTCTTTTACAATTCACTATTGCATCATGTACTGTTAACCAATCCATTCCCAGAATTATATCAAACTCATCAAATGGCAATAGCATTAAATCAGCCGGGAAACATGAATCTCGTATCATAAGGGGGCAGTTCTTACACACTTTATCAACTAACACACATCGACCCAGGGGGTTTGATACCCGAATCACAAACTCAGTAGACTCAACAGGCAAAGTCTTACTAGATACTAATGTTTCACACACATAAGAATGAGTTGAACCGGGATCAATTAAAGCAATTACACTAATATTATAAAGAGTGAATATACCGGTAATAATATCATGGGATGAGGCCTCTTCTCGACCGCGAATGGCATATGCTCGGGCAGGTGCACGAGTCTCGAATAGAACTGCTGTGTCCGAAGCCCCTTTCTGAGTACCACTCCTACCTCCCATGTTCCTAGGTGGTCTACCCCTAGCTATAATGCCACTTGGTCTCACACTCTGAACATTATCTTTCTCAACTGGCTCTGGGCAATCCCGAATGAAATGATCTCATGAACCACATCTATAACAGACTCTATTATTCTATTTGCCCCAACATTCACCCACATGACGTCTTCCACATTGCTGACACTCGGGTTTATTCGATCGAGTATTACCAACACTAGCAATCGAAGTGGCTTGTGAACTCACTGGTGGTCGATCTCGTATAGAAAGTCCGGCAGTAGTCTTAGATCGGTTGCTATCATCTCGGAACTTCTTTGACACCGACTGAAAAGTCCTACTCGTTGATCTTTTGGCGGAAATCTCTAGCTTCGAACTCAGCTTTTCTTTTCTCTTTTCCAAGCTCTTCAGCTTTGCAAGCTCGTTCTACAAGTATTACGAACTTTTTAATTTCAAGTATGCCAACAAGCAATTTTATGTCTTCATTCAGCCCTTCTTCAAATCTTTTGCACATAGCAGCTTCAGTCGAAACGCACTCTTGGGCATATCGACTGAGTCTCACAAATTTTCGTTCATATTCAGTGACAGTCATACGACCTTGTTTAAGCTCGAGAAACTCTTTACATTTTTGATCTATAAATCTTTGACTGATATATTTCTTACGGAATTCAGCCTGAAAGAATTCCCAGGTGACCCGCTCTTTCGGCACAATTGAAACCAAAGTATTCCACCAATGATAGGCAGAATCGCGTAACAAAGACATGGCACATTTTAGACACTCATCAGAAGTACATGATAGTTCTTCAAATACTCGAATAGTGTTATCGAGCCAAAATTCAGCCTTCTCAGCGTCGTCATCATCTGTGGCCCTAAATTCTTGGGCCCCGTATTTTCGAATTTTATCAACAGGGGGCTTATTTAATCTCACAGGATCAATAGTCGGAGATACCACAGGTATCGGAGGTGGGTTATTCGGATTCAGGGGTTGTTGAACAGCCGGATTTGTCCGAAGATATTGAGTAAACCACTCGTTCATCACATTATAAAAGGCTTGTTTAGCCCCGTCATCATGGTTACTTGCATTCAGCCGAGAATCAATTAGCACTGTCCCTTGCGCGGGAGCAGGCGCTATACTCTCGACATCATCCGCTACGGCTCGATCGGGATCAGGATCCATTTACTATATGAAAAACACATTTCAAGTGTTAGGAGTCATCACACTATCGCAGTATAATTTATGGCATGTATAGCTAGAATTAAGCATGCAACATTAGTCCGAGAATCAGCTAAACCGTAGCTCTGATATCAATTAAATGTAACACCCCCTAACCCGATTCTGCCGCTAGAGGGGTTATGAGGTATTACCTAACGATCACAACAACCTTTGAACATTCATATAGTAAATTATAACTGTATAATAATATGTTGCCAAGCCAAATTTAAATATAAACTTAACAACTCATTTGTTTATAATTACTAACAAGGTCAATTCACCATTTTACAAATTCAAAATAATAATAATAATAATAATAATAGGTTAAACCAAATGCCATCAATGCTTGATATTTACTCAACAAAATAAGGTATATATATAAGTACTTAACAAAAATTTATGCGTATGAAATAAGATTATAACAAGACCAAATGTGCATCATTTGTCATCAATGTTTAAGTAAAATAACCATGTCCATTTCAATCATTTTGAACATCTATATAAAACCATATATATATTCAATATACATAGCAAAATCATGTAGGTAATAATCCAAATATAAATACCAATCATTAAGCTTAAAACATATTCATGCTTGCCATTAACACCGAATATCAATATCCAACCCACAATTGACCAAATTATAAGTAAAATTTTCGATTATAAACCAATAACATATAAAACAACTCACTTACCACAACATATACATACCATATTGATCATTACTATAAACAAATGCACATAATTTAGACATCACAAATAAAGGAAAACTCAAACCACAACCAAATATAACCAAACTTTAACATGTATATTAAGTCATTTTCGCATGACTTAACCATTAAACATATATGAAATTTAAACATCTCCAAAAGAGTTATTAGCTTATACATGCCATAAGTACCGAACCAACTTTTAAAAGTACCAAAATATTGAAGATAGTGTGGATGACTTTACTAACGATCCCTGAGCACGTAACGATTTCCAAAATCTATAAAATAGAGACAAGAAAAACACATCCAAAGTAAGCTACCATAGCTTAGTAAGTTATAAGCTTCAACAACTCCAAATTAAATTTAATAGGCTAGTATTATCTAACTAAGTCATGCTACTAGATCAATTAATCAATATCTTACCACATTCAAAATAATTTATTAATCATATGCCCAATATGCATCTGCTCAACCATAATATACTACATTACTCACAAACACAAAAAAAATCAATGCATTTAACATTCATCATCAAATAACATTAATATATTCGATCACAAAGCCATTAAATCCAATCTATCTTTATACATACTTTCAATTTATAATACTCATCACATAGAATCGATGCTCACCTGCACAAACTTGAGCTATACATCATAGTTATTCATCAATAAATTTGAAGCTTTAATTCATTCAACCATTTCTGAACTACTCAAATAAATCTCACACCTAGCGCCAATGTTTACTCGGAAAATATATATACAATTTGCACACTTAGTGCTTAATATTTAAACTCGCACACTTAGTGCTCAATAACCACATTCGCACACTTAGTGCAAGATTCACATTCGTAATCGTTTACACTCGCACACTTAGTGCCTAAATTCTATTACTCAATACACGTCAATTTAAGTTCGTCAATTTCTTTTAAATTCGGCAACATCAATCTTTCATGTAATTCAATTCAGCTCTTCTACTTAATTTGATTTAAATTTATATTAACAACACAAAAAATTGCTTAATAACTTACCTCGGATATCGACGGACAGTTGAGTTTGACTACTCAATGATTTTTTATTTTCCCCGACCCACGTCCGATCTTTTTGGTTCTTGATCTAATTGAATTTGCAAGGACCGAAAATACCAAAGCTTAGACTTTCTTTTTTTTTCTCTTAGTTTCGGCCAAATGAGAATAAAAAGATGAACACTTTCATCTTTTATCAAATATAATATATTAATATATATTAAATATATCATAATGTCATAATATATAATAAACTATTCAAGTTACTATTTCATGCATTTTGGCCGGCCACTAATTCCTAATTATGGCTAAATTGCAACCTTAATATTCCATAGTATAAAAATATTCATAATTTGGCCCTTATACATTAACCCTTAAATTTTTATTTTATGCGATTAAACCCTTTTTCATCAATCGACCTCCAAACATCAAAAATTTTTAAACGATACTTTCACAAAAGCAACTTCACACATTTTAATCATAGAAAATAATATTTAAATATTATTTTGACTCAGATTTGGGGTCCCGAAACCACCGTTCTAAATAGGGTTAAAATTGGGCTGTTACATTTAAATTCTTCAATCCTGCATTTTCAAATTTTATCAATAGAAATCCTATGAATATTCTGTTGTAGAACTTTGAAGATGAGGGGTGGAGGTTGTAAAGCCACAAATTTGATTTTCACATACATAATAAAAATATTATTCATTAATAATAAAAGTACTACAAACTTTTCTCTAGACTTCTTGAATTTTAACACATTATCAACAGCCCCACGATCGGAGGCTTGAGCATTGCTCCCAGCTTCATCAGAATTAGCTCGGTTTAAAGACATCTTTTATTTATGTGAAAAATAAAATCAACCAAAGTCAGGAGACATCACATTATCACAAGTTATAGAATAACATGTATTTAAGACTACATACAGGCTACGTTCAACCCGAGAACTGGCTAAATCGTAGCTCTGATAGCACTAAATGTAACACCCCTATCCCATATTCATCGTTGGATTAGGGTTACGAAGCATTACCATAGAAATTAGAACATTTAACATCATAACAAAAAAATTGTATATGTTAATATCAATAATTAAGAACTTAATATAATCATAATAAACACACACATTTAGGCCATTTGAAACTGTAACACCCCGAATTTTAGGGTTAGAAGTTTTAAGCTTTAGGGTTAGGGTCAGTAAATAGATTATGCTATTGTGTTTAGCTGCACAAAATGGGCCTGCTGGTTTGGTGGTTTGTTGTGCGTTACTGTACCTCTAGGTTTTGAGTTCGAGCAGTCATATGTGCGGTTTGGGGAAATAATCTTAATTTAGTTTTGTTTTAAAGTCCAAAGTACCTATCTAATTTTAATTTTAATTATATTTTTGGATAAAACTTCCCAAAGTGATTTTCACGTTCCCTTGTTTTTCTCCCCACTCTCTCTTGTCAGATTTTATTTTTCTTCTCTTTTTATTATTTTTCTTGGGGATTTAAAAAAATAAATATGTTTCTTTGCCATTAGGTTCTTCTTTTTAATTTTCATTGATGTTTTTGGGTAGTTCAAGGTTTCGACCAGAGGTAAATGGTGTTTTTGGTTTTTAGTAGAGCAATTTTAGGTTATTCATATGTGTTAAATTGGTATGGTGGTGACCTGGTATTTGTTTGTGTAATTGAGATTTTAGAATTGTGTTGCAGAGGCGTTCCGATCTACTTTGGTGTCAGAATTGTGAATTTAGGTGTGGGTCCGGAAACTATCCTTTCATTATTGAAATTTTGTTTTAGGATCTGTGAAATTTGATATATTTTGTGTGTTTTTGGAATTGACCAATCGAAGTGTTGATCATGGTTGGAATTGCTTGTAATTCTAAGTGTTTTTGGTTTATTTCTATATTATTAAGGGTTGGGAATCATTTCGACATCAAAGGCACGTTCTGCAGCCTGTTTCAGTGTGGTTTCCTAGCCACACGGGTGGCCACAAGGGTGGGTGGCCACAAGGGTGTGTGCCCTAACATAGGTGGTTCATACGACCGTGTAGATTTGGGAATTAGGGTTTCCGAGTAGGATTAGGTGCCACACGGCTTGGGCATACAGCCGTGTGGCTGATTTGGGAAAATCAGCCGATTTTCACACGGCTATGTCCCTTGGGTACACGGGCGTGTGCATTTGGGAATTTAGGGTTTTTGATGAGTTTTGGTGCCACATGGGCCTGTGTCCCACACGGGCGTGTGAGATCTCCACACTGTCGTGTCTCCTTTGTTATTAATTTTTAGCACTTTTGGACAATGAGTTATACGGGTTGTTCATACGAACGTGTGCCCCCTCCACACGGGCGTATGTGGCACCTACATGGGCGTGTAGACCTCCACTTGGCCTAGGCAATTCCACACAGCCTTGTGGTCCTGCCTTGCCAAATTTTTGTATTCTATTGATTTATGACCTATTTGTGATTCTGTGTGCTCTGACCCTTGACTACGTCTTAGTAAGGGTAGTCGGGACTCTATTTTGACTCAGACTTATCTATTTTATGCAATCATTGCATTAGTTAAGTGATTCGTTAATGTGATATTGCCTAATAAATGAGTATTTGTTTCAGTGGCTAAGTGATGTGGGTGTGTGTGTGACTATTTGAAAATTGTGTACATCGATTCTATAACTGACTGACTAACTGATTACGAGCTTCTGCGTCTGTGTATTTGAAAATGTTTGGTGTGCATTCTTGCATTTGCATTATGATTTCGGGTTTGGGATATGGAGAGAAGGAAGTCTGATCTGATTTGGCAGTTTCAACTACAATACGTCTGTCTAGTGGTTTACCGTATAGTACGATACTTCTGGCAGTTCAGCTGCATACTATATTTACGTGGCTTTGTTCCATGTGCGTGGTGTGTAGGTTTGGATGGGCCTTTCGAGGTCCTATGTGGTGTGCAGGACTGGTTAAGCTTTTTATAACTCATTTGTGCTGTGAATGGAGGACAAAGAGGTGTTTGGCTGGATGGGTGGGTTTCATGTTTATGCATTTGTTTCATGTTTTTTCTGTTTGTCTGATTATGAGATTAATTGTATATAGATCGTAGTATTCAGTACTTATGTGTCTATTCTGGTTGTGATGATTATTTGGATACCGGATTGCCATTGTGATACTTTTTTTATTGCGGCATTTACTTTTTTTGTTTTTCTGTCATTCTGATCTCACACTAAGTTTGTGTGGCTCACCCTCTCTCAGTTTATCCCTTTACAGGTACTCTCGTTTTCTTTTTCTGTACCTAGACTTGGTGTGCAGAAGTCTCTGAAGTGTCACATTTTTAAAACTCGTTAATAAAGTGTTTTCGATAAATTTGAGTTTTATTTAAACGGTTTTGGACTGTAAGTTTTGTTTTAAATACTGTGGTATGAAATTTTGGGTTAAATGCAAGTAGACATTATTTGAATTGAACAACTGTATTTTGAGACATTGGGATTTGATAACTGAAAATTTTTACGTAACCTAAATATTGTTTGTTTTCTCATTTGTTGATCTTAAATTTACCTACGATCACTTCGGTGACCAATGTAACCTCCAGGATTCAGCCTAGACTTCTAGGCCGGATTTTGAGACATTACATAAACAAAATAGAAATATTTGGAAAAACATGAAAATTTGGGAAACCATGGGTCACAAGGCCAAGTGGCCAGGCCGTGTGACATAGTCTAGACCGTGTGGATATTCGAAGTCTGAACACACCAACTTGTGACTCCTCTCATATGGGTAATCGAAATAGGGTTACACGATTGTGTCAGGCCATGTGCCAAATCATATGTCCATTCGATGTTGGGTCACACGGTCATGTTGTAGCCGTGTGCCAAACCGTGTGACAAATTGACTTGAGACACATGGCCATGTCGTAGGCCGTGTCTCAAACCATGTGAAACCTGTACCTACAAATAATAATGGCACACGGACATGTGAGGTGGCCACGTGTGACACACGGCCGTGTGACAGCCTGTGTCCCAGGTCATGTGCAGCATAAGTTACGCCTAAAGCAAGCTATTTACAATCCTATTCTTGCAAATCAAAACACACCATTCCCACATACATTCATGTAGCCAAAACACACTCAAAACATAACAACTCAACCATCCTACAAGTTTTAACCAATATGCCATTCAAAGGCATCACATTTGATGCACCTAATCTAGTTTAATCCAACATCATAAGTTCATTGATATAACATACCTTAAACATACCAAATAACCATATCAAAAACATATCAAACAACCATTTTCTTCCTACTTTCAAAAAACCATGCACAATTATTAAACATCATATATATACACTTCATTTACAAGCCATCAACAAAAGACATAAAACAAAAATGAACTTGGCATCATTATAAAACAAACCAATTACCAATATAACACATACCCTATTCATGCCATTTATGACCATATGTCAAAACTATCAAAATGGTCAATGCATTGTGTGATCGTGCTTCGACGTGATTCTAACCAATCGAGTTTTTCAATAATCTACAAAACAAAGAAAACAACTAAATAAGCAACTAGTACTTAGTAGGCTTGTATAAATCTTAAATAAAAACTTACCAAATAGACTCAATTTATATAATTCATAAATAATTCCTTTGGCATGCTTAAGAGATTATCCATTTCCTATTACAACACCAACCTCACAAGTTAGGGAGTTCAATAATGAAACCTCAAACATTCATCTATATTGTAACCTCCCTAATCTGACCTAGACGTTATGGCTAGATTGAGAAGGCTACATTAGCCACCGAAATGGCTAAGCTAACTTACGTTACCTTTGAAGACTTTAAATAAGCTTATTTTAGAGAAAAACCATATTTGTACTTTGAGTTAGTTTAAAAGAGTTCATTTATTAGATAATATATACTTAAGACTCATTTTATTATTGATAATGTTGTTTAAGAAAAAAATAGTTCGCTAGTGACTTTTCTTTGTAAAAACTTGATGTTAAAACAATGCAACAGAAAAACCATTTTTCAAGTCATTTTGGAAACTTGATTGCCTTATCGAATTGTTTTTCAAAAATGGTTCATTTGCAATGCAGCAAAAATTAAGGAACAATATCAAATTTTACTTAAGCCCAATATCATGCTTTTTTTATTATTATTATGCTTGAGTAATCCATGCATGCAAAAATCCCCAAAAGAAAAGTTATCAAGCCACAAACCAGAAATAATTAAAAATTACAAACCAAAACCAATAGAGACTAATTAATACTTATTACAAATAGCCTGAGGTCCAAGGTGATTCTCCGAATGCCGAGTTCGGTCCTAATTTCGAGGTTATCTTAAAAGTTAAACACTATTGGGGGTGAGCTTATGAAAGCTCAATGTGAGTGAAATAGTTATTTAAACAGACATAAATATCGAATACAGTGAAACATATTAGCTTTAATAGAAGAACACAGAACCATCATTGAAATTTCATATCATTACATAACCATTATCAAATTGATGTCAAACGGTGTATGAGCATGGGTCATCATTCATTCAAGTAACAATCATTAATTTTGATAACATTCGACTATGTTGTGAGCATCATGCAATGCAAAAAAGTTCCTACCCATACCATTCGGTACACACCACGAGTTCCCCAGAACCCACTACCAAACTCCAACAAATGTGAGCATAGCTTAATGTGGTAAAACCACTGAATAATCAATAATGCAAAACGTAACACCCCTAACCCGTATCCGTCGTCGGAATAGGGTTACAAGGCATTACTGAAAATCACACACAATTCACATTCATTCATACATTCATAATCAAAATCTATTCATATCAATCACATTGTCCCCTGTAAGGTCCTACGAGACCTTAAAACATGCTTAAAAGGGATTCGAGACTAAACCGATAACATTCACAAACTTTGGGAAACATAGAAAATTTCAAAGATATAAGGGTCACACGCCCATGTGAACAGGCCGTGTGCCTCACACGGCTACCAAACACACCCGTGTCATAGACAGTGTGAAAACAGGGCATACATATTGACTTGCACACACAACCGAGGACACGCCTGTGTGCCAGGCCGTGTGAAATCTAAGGGGGTTACTGACTTGGGTCACACGGCTGACCACACGCCTATATGCCAACCCGTGTGCCACACACGGCTAATAGACACGCCTGTGTGTCTAGGCTGTGTCAAAACTATAAGGTAAACTGACTTTAATTCGACAGGTGCCCCAAGGGACACACGGCTATGTAACATGACCGTGTGTCACAAACGGCAGAGACACACGCCCGTGTCTCTGCCCGTGTGGACAAAAATAGGCTATTTGCAAAGCCAATTTGCACCCTAACCACAAGCATACATAGCAGCTAAATAGCACCATTTCAATACATCTTTAAGTGACCAAAAACCAACCAATTCAAACACATATCATGCCATCTATTCACGACCATTTCCACTACTAAATTCCATAACCAAAACATACCATTTCACTATACCAAAAACATCAAACATACATAACTACTAAATGCATTTATCCATCAACTTATTAGTTATTCTATACTTCAACATATACCATATGGTCATCTCAAATCGAACCACAATATGCTAGCTTCCAAGCATAAGCACATCAATTAACATCTGATCAAAATAACCAACACATAATCACACCAAATAAGCCAACATATAATGCATTATGTACATCATATAATTAACTTATCAAACACATAACTTAAGCCAACTTAAATGGCCAAATTCACACCAACATTTACAAGCCAAATCACATGGCTAAAATCACAACTCAAAACATATCAAGATGACTATAGCCTATACATGCCATATACCATATACACAAAGCTTCCAAAAATACCAACGAGTTGATCGATAGTGCGATGACTTTTCCCGATTATCCCAGAGTTCGAGCTAGCTTCAATGATCTATAAAAACATGGAAGGAACACACAAAGTAAGCTTTAAAGGCTTAGTAAGCCATACACAAATAAATCATTTTATGAATCAATATCATTACCATCAATTAAGCAAGATATGAATAAACAAAATTAATACACATTCATGATCACAAACCTTTTTATTAATCAGTTTATACTTCTCAAACATACCAATTCATCAATTACCTTCTCTTCTCAAGGCTCATATGAATTTTGTACATACCTGAATCACTTAGCTCATTCACATATATTCTTTCTCAACTTGAATTTACCCATTGAACCATTTGGAATTGTTAAGGATACTCGAAAATCACATAAGCTCATACAATGTCATATCCTAGATATGGTCTTACATGTTAATACATATCGATGCCACTGTCTCAGACAGGAGCTTACAAGATTAACGATACCAATGTCCTAGACATGGTCTTACACATAATCTTAATACAATGTCAATGTCCCAGACATGGTCTTACATGTAATCACATCTTGATAACCTAATGTCATGACATTCATATCCTATACTATTCCTAGGGTTCGTACAGGACTTTTAGATGTCTTAACTTTGTCAATTCATGCTCGTACTTGCTCATTCAACATCTGTAGCAATTAAAACATAATAGAACATATATAATTCAATTCAAAATACATTTATTTGCATATGAACTTACCTCATAGTCGGAATAGACAAATTCGATCGATTACTCGATAACTTTCGATTTTCCCCGATCCAAATCTGATTTCTTCCTTTTTTGATCTAAATTAATACAAATTTCACTAATTTAATCACACATTTAATCAATTCAATCCACAATGACATAATTAGGCATTTTTACAATTTGGCCCTTATAATTTCACACTTTGACATTTTAGTCATTATTTAACAAAACACAAAATATACATAATTTCCTTATACACATGCTTGGCCAAATATTCCATTAATTCATATAAGTCCATATCTTTCATTTATTTCACATTTTGACACCTCAATTCACAAATTTCACAATTTAATCCTTAATAAGAATTTTTGTCAAAAATCACTTTATAAAACATGTATATCAAACACCAAGCTTGCATAATTCATCATCAAACATCATAAAACTCAAGCTACCAACAATGGAAAATTACAAAATTCACAACCAATTCAAAAATTAAAGCACGGGCTAGCTATTACTCAAAGCAACGATCACAAAAACATAGAAATCATCAAAAACCGATCAAAAATCATACTTTAATCAAGGATTAGAGTTAATGAAAATTCAAGCCCTAATTGTTCTTCTTTTTCTTAGATAATTCGGTTGAAGAATGCATGAATTAATGAACCTTTTGTTTTATTTTTACATAATAATAACTTAATTATTAACTTCCAATTTTAACCTTTAATAAAAAATATATAAATCACCTAATATAAGGCCATTTATGTCCATCTCCACTATCAATGGTCTAGTTACAACATAAGGACTTCTCATTTAATAAACCATAGCAAATAGACACTTTTATCAAATAGAATGTAATTTTTTCATTTTACGCGATTTAGTCCTTTTCTCAAATTAACCACTTAAACGATAAGATTAACACACGAAACTTTCACACATATATATTCACATACTATAAACATCAAAAATAATATTAAAATAATTTTACGACCTCATATTTGTGATTCTAAAACTACTGTTCTGATTTAGCTAAAACTAGGTTGTTACACAAAAAATTTGTCGGATATCAAATAGTGTGATACAATCCAATAACATATAATATGCAATAAAATTGTCAATCCTCTCAGTACTCCAGGTGCAGTGCACTGACTACATATAAATGCGGACTTAATATGCCATCGATACTCCATGGAACTCCTCCGTCAACCATAAGATATCCCATCCCAATGCAAATGCAATATGTCACACAAACTCATACATAATCATATCTCAATACTTTTCACATTTATTTGACATGTTCAACATGCCCTCAATAATCACATACTTTCAGTAAATGGAAATAGTGTTCCAACTTTCAAATTATCATTAAGATGATATCATTCAACATTACACAATTTCACATACTTTTACAATTTTTCCAATGTGCATGTGTAGCAACAGTTCAATATAACATAGCAACTTATCCATATAATTATGTCATGCATAAACTAATATCTTAGGAAATCTTGCTATATATACAATTAGTATCATACCAAATAACACAATCATGCACAACAATACCATTCAAACAGTCACACAGTCATACAGTCAAACAAGCAACTTTGCTAACATATCAATCATTTAGGGCTCGAAACGTATCTAGTTCGACCACTTACAAAATTAATTATTTGGCTATTAAGAAAATCCAATGAACAAGCTAAATCATCAAATATATCAAAAAAATTATCATTTTTAATTAAGTTTTTTAGTTTAGGACCCACACCTTATTTTACGTTTTTCGCAACACACTAGTGAACCTTTCGTTTTCCTTAATAAACCTTGAAACGAACCTAAATTAAAAATCAATATAAATTAAATTAATCCACCTCGTAGACAGCCCCCTAAATACCCACTTATGGTTTCAAATCAATCATCGCAATTACAACTATTTTACGAATCCAAACTAGTTAGATTTCTTACACTATTTTGATGTGAATCATTATCAATAATTTCACTATTTACTTATATGTATATTCAAAACTGTCCATTTGTGTCATAGTCACTAAATCATTTATATCTTGAGCTACAAAACTCAAAATTAAGATCCACTAATTTTCCATGAAACTATACTTACGTATCTTCTTACCAAATTTTCAGAATTTTTGGTTTAACCAATAAGTACAGTTTATTCTTTAAAGTCACTCTTATTCTGTTGTCTGACAGTTCCGACCTTTCTTTACTAAAAATTAATTATGCCATTGTACAGGATTTGGATGATGTTCTCATTTGTTTCTATTGAAAATAGACTCATTCAAGATTTTAAACATATAATTTAAGAACCTAATTATTTTTCTCCAATTTTTTATGATTTTCCAAAGTCAGAATAGGGAACCCGAAATCATTCCGATCTTGTCTCACAAAATTTATTATATCTCATGATTCACAATTCCATTGCTTACACTGTTTCTTCTATAAGTTACTAGACTTAATAAGATTTAATTTAATATTTTATTCATTTTCTAATTCTATTTCTAAAATTTTTGGTTATTTTTCAAAGTTAGACTACTGCTGCTACCCAAAACTGTTTTTGTGCAAAATGTTAATTATTAAGTTTATAACACCCTTATTTCCTTTCTCTACAATATTTCCCACCACTTTCTCTTATTTCTCTTCACTAATATATCAAGAACATAGAACCATATATAAGAAAACTCTACTTTAGCTTCATTTCCATGCTTTTTCAATAATATCAAACTTAAAAATACATGGAAATCTTGATGTTCTTACCTTGTCTTATTGTTTCCAATCTTTTAACTTGATTTTCTCTCTCCTCCATCTTCTATTTCTGGAATCTAACTTGATATTCTAGCTTCCCATAGTCTCCTTATTATTTTTCTCTCTTGGTAACCATGAAAATTCTTTTGATTTTTAGGTGAAAATGGTGAATTTTTGGTGGAAGGACTAAATTGTAAAGAATAAAAATTTTCTTTCTTCTCTTCTCTTCTCTTCTTTCTAACATGGGATGCATGGTAAGAAGATACGCAAGTCTAGTTTCATGAAAAATTAGCAGATCTTAATTTCGAGTTCTGTAGCTCAATATATAAATAATTTAGTGACTATGACGCAAATGGACAGTTTTGAATATACATATAAGTAAATAGTGAAATTATTGATAATGTTACTTGTAGCATGTTATATAAATTAAGGATGTGGAATGGAGATAATGAGGAGGAAAATATATATGAATATTCAGCTAGCATGGGTAATTTGCATGTTTTAAGCTTAGAGACTAAATTGAATAAAAGTAAAACTTTATGGGCAATTTTGTAAAAATGTTAGAAATGACCAATTTGTATGAAATAGATTATTTTATTATTTAAAATTGCAAAATTGAATGAAATTATTAATTTAGTTCAAGAATGGGGAAAAACATATTTTAAGGATTAAATTGAAAAGTGTTGAAATTATGGAAAATTATGATATTTTATAGAATTCATGGGTTATTATCAATTTGTATAAGAATAACGGCTAGAAATAAGGATTTAATTGCAAGAATTTTATTTTTTTGAGCTTAAGGATGAAATCGTCATTAATTAAAAGTTTAAGGGTAAAATGGTAATTTTGTTTAGAGAATTAATTGAATGTATTAGAACATGAAATAAATGAAAACGTAAATCAAATTTATTTATAAAGATCCGGATGATTCGAATACGAGACTTGAACGTGGGAAAGAAAAGATATTGGATTAATGAAATTATAAACATGAACAAGCAACGAGGTAAGTTAGTGTAACTTGAATTGTATTTTTAAATGCATGAAATATCGATAGAATGAATTACCTGATTTATGTTTATGAAGAAATGGCAAGAGAATGATATTTATCAAACATCTTTCGACTTTACGGTTGATTTGGGGCATTCGAGTCAACACCTAACACATTTACATACTGGAAAATCAGTAGCAAATATTGATTAAAATACTTCATTTAATAAATCCATAACCTTTACCCAACAACTATGTCGAAACAACAAACTAGTTTACATGTAATCGCACTTACGCTTCCCAATTTGTGAGATCCAAATGACCAGTTAATCAAGAATGTTTTTCTCTAATTGAAATGTGATTAAAGGATGATTAGGAGGGCTTGAGCACTCAAATTAATGTTGGAAATAGATGGGTAAGAACCAAGAAACAAAACAGCTGCCTTTCTTGTACATAGGTGCATGCACCACCACCTGCAGTGGCCAAATTCGGGGCTAATTTTAAAAAGATTTAAAAATCCATTAAAAATCTATAAAAATACCTTTAAAATATTTAAAATTCCCTTAAATTATAGATTTGGAAATTTAGGTTTTTAATCGATAAGATTAATCAACAAATTGAAGAAAAAAGAGATCTTACACAAGCTAGTTGAGAGAAACAGCAATGGCACTTTCTTGGCAATGTTCGAGATCAATTTTAGAGTAAAATGCGGTTGATTTTAATAAGAAAAAATACCAGCAAGATGGTGGAGAAGATGTTAACAAATCTTAAGACAAAAAGAAAAGAAAAAGATGGTAAAACTAGGTGTAGGCGACAGCAACAATGGAGGAAGAAAGAAAAAAATTGAAGATCAAGGAGGAGAGAAGAGGGAGAAACGGCTAGGGTGAGTAAAAGTAGAATAAATGCTGATTATTTGGTGTAAAATTAACATTTATAGATAAGGTTGCAAGGGTATGGATGGCACACACATTAAAAACAAGGGATTTTGTAATAAAAAAAAGTTATTTTGCATGGGAAAGGGTTCGAAGTTGGGACCTTAATTTAATTTTAATGCTTTTGCATTTATCAACTAATCAGTAAGATATTTTCTTATTTTTCAAATAATTTTGTAATATTTATTTTAAAAACAAGGTGTGTCACATACTAGGGTTTGAGGCAAAAGTAGCAAAATAATAAAAATGGTGAGAGAGAAGAAATTTGAACTTGAGTTTCAAGGAACGATCCACTAACAGTTATCCAACAAACCAATACCTCATTTATTCCTAAAAATGCATAGATAATCTCAAAAATTAGTGCATAATCACACTTTCTTGATTCCCAAACAATCTCAAAAATTAGTGCATAATCACACTTTCTTGATTCCCAAACCAATTCTACTAACCCCCAATTTTTGGGATGTTATACATATCAAGGAACATATAATGGAAGCAAATCTATATGCATAACATTCCTCACATCTCTAATATGTAAAATTCATAACTTCAAAAATTTTATGTCAAAACTTTTCATTCCATTTATGATAGTTTCATAACATTTTATATAATTAATTTCATTTGTTTAAGCCTTTATTACCCATTCACATCATTCACATCATGGAAAGAATTTCACTATATAAATCATTCATTCACATAATTCAATTGTTATCTTTTCAATCCAAATACTTACATTACATTTTCCATTCCGTATTCTCAATAACATAGTTAATTTATATATGTACCTTTTCACTTTGCTTGTTGAACCAAATAAAATAAAATTAGATACTTGGGAACCATGCTCACACAAAGTGTGCCTATAAATGTAACTAAAACCTTTTTTGTAATGCTCACACGAACTGTGAAATGGGCCTTCTCACATGATTTGTGGGTTGGAATGTTCGCTACCTGATGTTGCTCACACGAGCTATGGAGAATCCGCAACAAATGCAAGACCTCAGCCACCGATAGGGCATTCAGAACTAGCACCCGAAATCATATAATCTCTAACGACATGTCATTTGTATCTTAAGTATTCACAAGGTTCAAACTGGAGCCTTAATTTGTATTTCATTATATCCTTTTTAAACATAAATTTCCTTCATCATAATATCATTTTGAATACCTCATCCAAACTCCAAGTTGATTATCCAAACTAAAGTATTATATCACCCAAATTGATTAACATCCTATTCTTATCCATATTACCAAAATATTATACAATTATTAATCTAATCTATTTGCAACATAAATATTTATTAACATTACATACAAAATAGTACATAATAATTTAGTCCTTATACGAACTTACCTCAAGTCAAACAATTACTAAAACGGAGTTGACAACTAGTCAAAACTATAGCTTTTCCTCAATTTAAATTCAATTACAGTGTTTCTTAATCTAAATAATAATTCATCCCAATTAATAAATTTCTAGAATTCTAACAAGTATTTTTATGCAATTAAACCCTTCCTTTATTAATTTAAAAATTTACCCCCAATATTTTAACTTTTATACAATTAAACCCTAAACTTGAAACTTACAAATTTACCATTTTTAGCTAAAATTCATGTTAGCTGATTTTTACCTAGTCTATAAAGTCCATATTTATCATCAAATCACAATTTCCTTGAATTTTTACTATTTCTACAATTTAATCCCTAAACATTAAAATGATTAAAAATCACTTAACAAAATACCTATATGTAACTATCAACTTTAATAATCTATCAATTAAAAAAACACTTCAAACTCAGTCATGGAAAATCCCTATAATTGTAACAACTTTACAAATTGACCCCCAAGCTAAATAGATTCAGTTAAAACAAGCTCAAAAACATAAAAATTACTAAAAACGGGACAAAATTACGTATCGTGCATACAAGACAAAGCTTTGCCAAAACTTCACACCCTTAGCTATGGAGTATTCAATTCTCCAACAAAGAAAAGAAGAAGATGATGATTCCATTATTTTATCATCTTTTGTTTTCTAATTTTCAAATTACCAAATTAACCTTTTAAATTAAACCAAATTTCTTCAATTCCCGAGCTATAATCGTCCACTATATTTAAAAGACGTAGAATTATTACTTAAGACCGTTATTTCATGTTTTTACACCTATTTAATGCAAATAAGCTTATAGTTATTAAATTTTGCAGCTTTTACAATTTAGTCCTTTTTACCTAATTAATTATTTAAACGTTAAATTTTTTAATCAAATTTTAATATCATCATAATAGCACTCTATAAATATTTAATAAAATATTTACGGGCTCAGTTTATAGAAACGAGGTCCCTATACCTCCTTTTTTAAAACCACTTGATTTCAGGGATATACCACTTGAAACTAATTATTTATTCAAATAACATAAATTATAAAATCAAAATTTATTATAATACTATATTTGACTCAAAAATATTAAATAATAATATTTACGGACTTGTTCATTGAATTTGTGGACCCGAAATCACTATTTCCGACACCACTGAAAAACGAGTTGTTACACTTGCCTTAGTTAAATTTTTAGTTAGTTATGCGATACATCAAGGAATAACCCAACAAATATGGAACACTAGAAAAAATAGATAAAATTGCATTGATATTTATTTTTCTTGTTATTTTTATTAGTAGTCGTATTATCAACTTCTTTTTTGGACTAACATAATACATATGGTGATTTTATTTTAATTTTTATTACTTATTTATAAATATTTTTATAGTGCTAATTTTTTTCATAATAATTAATATATTTTAAAATAAATTTAATTATGTAACTATGTAAATACAATTTTATTATCAAACATGGCATAGGAAATTACAATGTAATTACACTGTGTCAACCAAACACGTCTAACGAATTACAATTCTTTATAATTACTATATTGCATTATTATTACTCTAATAATTACACTTTCATTCAATTACTCTGTATTGTCCAAAGGAATACTTAATAATTTCTTGGAAAATAATTCATAACTTACTAATCTACTGTAACCAAACAAGTAAATAAAAAGTTTAAGTTATAAATTTTGTTTGGTATATTAATTAAAATTAAATAATAAATATAATTAGATTGTTTGATAAAGAATAATCTTAAATAAAATATAATAAAATAAAAAATAATATAATATAATTTATTCTATATTTTATATGTTTTGCCTATCTACTTATCATTTTCAATACTTTTTTTAGAAATATTCTATTTGATAACTTTCATTTTGGGTTACCAAATGTGTTCAAAAAATTAAATTGTAGAAAATATTAATTTTCAATTGATTGAATTGACCTAAATCAAATTAAAATAAAGGATAAACTACACAACTTTTAGAGTGTTTTCATTTTAAGAGAGCAAAATGAAATTCTTGTAATTTTGTCACCTAACTTTTAATACGCTTTCATTTTAGTCACTTAAGTGTTAAATCTATAATGGTAGTTAATTATACACAACGTCACATCATGTTTATACTTTCATTTTGATCGCCCCCAAAAATAACTTTTTTAAGCATTGGTCATGGCAAAAAAATTTAAATGTTAAAGTTAAAAAGTGGTAGAAACTAAAATAATGATTAAATTTTTTTTTCAAATTGTACTTTTATACTATCTTGTCAGATCTATTTTTTTTATTCTCAATATTGAAATTTTAAATTTCAAAACATCAAAATCAATTCAATCAATTATTGAAAAAATTTATCCCTTGATAGTGTCACCCAAATTGTTACTATAATATTTAAATTAATTAAATTAATTTAATCTCCTTATAAAATTTAAAATTTTATTTTTTATTTCCAAATTAAAATTAACTCAAATAATGCATTTTTAATAATTGTCTACAAAACACAAATTTCTTTTGATTATATGATCTTGAATCTTTCATGCTAAGCTAAGATTAAAGAAAATTCCTTGCAATTAATTTAATTAATTAATTTTACCTTCCATGCCAAATATAACTCACATTTTTTTATCACTTCTTCACCCAAATAAAGAACAAACAATTAGTTTAATTTAACGTAATTGTTTTTCCCTTTGCTTTAGCTTAAAGGTTCAAAATTATATAATAAAAAGGAATTTAAGTTTTGTAGTCAATTATTAAATATGAGTTATTTGAGTTGATTTCCTTAAGGATAATTCGGAAATAAAAAATAATTTTTAAATTTATAAGGGGATTAAATTAAATAATTTCAGTATTATAGTAACAAATCGATTGATATTTTCAAGTAAATAAAAATTTTCAAAAAATTTATTTACTTTATTTTGATTTTTCAAAAATTAAATTGTAATATTAAAAAATTAAAATTTTTGGCAATAGGATAAACGAGTACAATTTAACAATTATGTATTGTTTTAATTTCTATCGCCTTTTTTACTTTAATCCTTGATTTTTTTTTACCCCAATCAATACCTAAAAATATATAATTTTTGAGTGACTAAATGAAAGCAATCTACAAGTTGGGTGACCAAAATGAAAGTATAAATATGATGTGGTGTGCAAAATTAATCGACATTAGAGATTTAATGCTTGGGTGACTAAAATGAAAGTGCTCTAAAAGTTGAGTGACGAACTTACAAGGATTTCATTTTGTGTGACCAAAATGATGGCGCTCTAAAAGTTTGGTGACCAACTAGGTAATTTATCCTTAAAAAATTTATAATATTATAATATTTTTAAATTATCAAATTTGAAAATATTATACTTAAAATTATAAACATTATTCTTTAGAAGCGTTACTTGGATATTGGAGGCACAACAGGTAGCTATAGATTCAATGCATCTTGTTGATACACAGTATCAATGAAGTTGAATAAGGTAGAGAGTGTTGGAAAAAATTCAGTTTGAAAACCGTTTTCTTGCATAACGGAGAATTAAAATTTTGAAAATCGACTCGGTTTGTGATATTTATACCAATAAACCTTAATCGAATTCGTACCTGTGTTTTTGGATAAATGGAACCTTGATGTTTTCTGGCGTTCAACAAAACGATCTTCTCTGCTATTCTCGTACCATGAACTACTTCGAGTGTGGGCTCAAACCAATTAAATCAAAACACAAAACTAGAAAAAGTTTCCCTTTTGGGGTGAAAACGAAAATTCTTTCTTCTTTAATAAAAACTAGTAGAATTGTTATTTTGGAAAAATATATATGTAACAGTTGAGAATAAATTCTCTCTATTTTTCGGTAGAATAAAAATTTCTTAAAGTTGTGTTCATAGCTTTTCCAGAGACATCTATTTATAGGAAGAGAAGGTAGAACTCTTGTAGAGTTGTAAAAGTTTATTTCTAGTAGAAAAATGATATCCTAGTTTAACTAGGATATGGGGGTGGAAACCCTAGTTAATGATACTAGGTTTTGTCGTCCCACCTCCTTACATGAGGGGTTTTGGGCCTCTCTCACATTAAGTCCAATTATGAGTACTTCCTAGGCCTTTTTGACCCAGTTCACTGTAATATGATCCAACTTGATTCAGTTCTTTTGTTTCCTGATAAATCATAATTTATACATATTTTTACCTCATCCTTAGCATATTTTTGGGATGAATTATCCTTAGATTTGGTGAATTCGATGCTCCTAATCATTTAATTTCATGTTTTATACTTAGGTGAGAATAGGAGAGTAAAAAGAGCGAGAAACGGGCCGAAAACGGAGAAAATGAACCAACATGGGAAATCAACACGGCCTGGACTTCCTCACACGAGTAATCCACACGGCCGTGTCCATTTGGTAGAACTGAAGCACGACTTACACGGGTAGACCACACGTTCGTGCCTATGCAACAGCCTTGAACACGGATTGAAGAAATCACACACGGGCGTGTCACACGGGCGTGTCCCTGTCGAGCCCAAGTTTAGTTCTATTAGGAAAAGGCCACTCTAGAGGGCTTTTAGGCATTCTAAAGCCTATTTAAACACTTTAGGAGGCAATTAGAAGGGACACATGGAGTAGGAGGCAAGGAATTACTCAAGGAAAGCCGATTGATCCATCTCAGAAGCCGGATTCATCGTCAAGACTGAAGATCTCCCTTCAATTTCCTTCAGGGGTTTTGGGTTTTCTTTATGTTTTTTTATCTTTATTCTTTTGAGATGTTTTCTTTCATAATTATGAACTAAAACCCCTAAATACCTAAGGGGAATGAAACCTAAGACGGATCTTATTATTATTATATGAATTGTATGATAAATATTTGAATTGTTCATAATCATGTGTTCTTAATTCTTGTTTTAATAGTCCAGGATATTGATTCAAGTGAATGCGCTTATTCAGAGGAGCAAAAGTCCTTGTCTAAGAGTAAATTTGTCATAATTAAGCGAAGTTGATTGCACGCCTAGAGATAGGGGGACAAGATTTTGCCGGATTAGGGTGAAACCTAATAAGGGAGTCCATAGATCGAGTTAACGTAACACTAGGGTGTTAATTAGAAAGAGATTTTAATTAATCAACCTAGGGTTAGACGTTATTAGTCTCGAGAGAGAAAATAATATAACTTAGGGATTTCTACAGATTAAGTCAAATGAATAAATCATTTGATTTAAAGTCAAATAACAAGTGAAGTCTAGGTGGATTTTTTCTTGGGTATTGTCTTAATCAATCGAGTTTTCCCAAAAGCTTTTCCCCAATTTTCTCCTTGTGCACCCTTAGTTTAGTTAATTAATTTAGATAAACAAATCCCTTAATTTTTAGGCTAGATAAAAAAAAAAGTAATTACTAGTACTCTTGGTTCATTTGGGTTCGACAATCCGGTCTTGCTAAAGCTATACTATTGTTCGATAGGAACACTTGCCTTCATCGTGATAATAGTTAGTTTAAGGAATGATTAATTATAAATTTTTAAAACCTGTCGCGAATATCACGTATCAAGTTTTTGGCGCCGTTGCCGAGGAACTTAAGATATTAGGAACACTCAATTTTTATTACTTTAGCCATTTTACTTTTATTGCATTTTATTTTTTTAGTTTAGTTTAATTCAACTTTTCTAACTTTTCTTTTATTTTCTGATAGGTTTTTCTAGTTTATGACCAGAAGAAACCCGTCAGGACCATTACTTTTTGATAGTGAGATCGATCGCACAGCTCGCAGAAACCAAAGAGAAATAAGGCGAAGCTTAAGATACACAGAGGAAGAGCAAGATGATGATATTCAAACCACAACCGAGGAGATGGCTAGAAATCAAGAAAATCTGCTACCTCTTGCGATTGCTTCTAATCCAGTAAATTAGAATCCTGCTCCACGCACTATGTATGATTATGCTAAACCGAATTTAACAAGAACTGAGTCGAGTATAGTTAGGTCTGCTATTGCTGCAAATAATTTTGAACTAAAACCTAACATAATTCAAATGATACAGCAATTTGTTCAGTTTGATGGTTTGCAGGATGAGGATCCAAACAATCACTTGGCGAATTTTTTGGAGTTTTGCGACACATTTAAAATCAATGGCATTTTTGACGACGCCATACGCCTTTGGTTGTTTCCCTTTTCATAGAGGAACAAAGATAAACAGTGGTTGAACTTGTTACCACAAGGGTCAATCACTACTTGGGAACAAATGACAGAAAAGTTTTTACTTAAATATTTTCCGCCGACTAAAATAGCTAAGTTGAGGAATGATATCTCTTCTTTTGTGCAGATGAATCTAAAAACACTCTACTATGCATGGGAGAGATACAAGGATCTGTTGAGAAGGTGCCCTCACCATGGGTTACCACTCTGGCTACAGGTTCAAACTTTTCGCAATGGCCTAAATCCTTCAACTAGACAGATGGTTGATACAGCCACTGGTGAGACTATCAATAATAAGAAACCTGAGGATGCTTACGAATTTATTGAAGAAATGTCTTTGAATAACTATCAGTGACAAGTTATGAGGACAAAGCCGACGAAAGTGGCCGGTGTTTTCAACCTCGATGCGGTTACTATGCTATCTAACCAGGTAGAACTCTTGAATAAAAAGATTAACGGTTTGTGTGGTTCTACCCAGGTACATCCAGTTATGAGGTGTGATTCAAATGGAGGAGGAGCACACACGAAATATCAGTCCTTCAACCCCAACACCGAGGAGGAACAAGTCCAATACATGGGTAACAATAATTCTAGATTTCAAAATAACCCATACAGTAATACCTACAATGCAGGTTGGAGGAACCATCCCAATTTCTCGTGGGGTGGTCAAGGAAATCAAAGGCTACAACATCCTCTGACTTTTCAACAACCACCTTACCAACAGGAAAAGAAGCCAAACATTGAGGAGATGCTAACAAATTTATCTTGGTGTCGGAAACCTGCTTCCAAAATATCAAAACAGCACTTAAGAATCAACAGGCGTCGATCCAAGGGCTCGAAAATCAGATAGGCCAACTCCCCAAATTGATTTCTGAATGACCACAAGGTAGCCTGCCGAGCAACACTGAATCTAACCCAAGGGAACAAATCAACGCAATTACCATCCAAGACGAGGTAGGGTTAGTTGAACCTGAACCTGAATCGAGGCAATGAATTATGGTAAGTAAAGGTAAAGGCGAAGTAGACCACAGTGAACAGAAACCGGTAAGTAAAGAGTACAAACCACGAGTGCCATACCCCAATGTGACAAGGAAAGACCGCACAGATAAACAATTTGGTAAATTCCTTAAACTATTAAAGAAATTACACATTAACTTACCGTTTATTGAAGCTCTTTCGTAGATGCCAAACACAGTCAAATTCTTAAAGGAGCTTTTAGCAAATAAACAGAAGTTGGATAAGGCATCGCATCTAGAGTTAAATGCAGTCTGCTCAGCCATTCTACAGAACAAGCTGGCAAACAAATTGAAAGATCTAGGGAGTTTTACGATTCCTTGTTTAATTGGTAGCTTAAGTGTTAAAATGCTTTAGCTGATTTAGCGGCTAGTATTAATGTCATGCCCTACAAAATGTTTAAACAACTAGGTCTTGGGAAACCTAAACAAACTAAGATGAGTATTTAGTTAGCCGATAAAACTATCAGATTTCCTAGAGGTATCATTGAAGATGTACTTGTAAAAGTTGATGAATTTATATTCCCAATCGATTTTGTTGGTCTAGACATAGAAGAGGGTAGTGACGCACCTCTAATTCTAGGAAGACCGTTTTTAGCAACTGCTAGAACCGTTATTGATGTTGGTACAGGTGAACTCACACTTCGTGTGGGTGATGACTCAGTTACTCTTCAAGCTCGTAATTCTATTAATACTAACCATGTGGTGCAACCTTCTTTAAATGAAACACGCTCGAAGAGCGTACATGAGCCTTGTTCAAGTAACAACAAAGAACCCATCTATGAAGAACGAAGGCTGCAAATTGAGGAACTAGATGAATGACAAACACACAAACCAAGGACACACAATAAACCAAAACCATGCCATGATGAGCTCAATATTTCACCAAATCGATTTAAGGTTGGAGACAAAGTACTACTAGATGCAGCAGACCCTCGTATTGCCACTCCTGAACCTAACAGAGCAATCCCTCTTACGGTACTCAGCATTTTTCCATACGGTACAGTCGAGGTAATTCATCCTAAATTTGGCACTTTTAAGGTAAATAGTACCTATCTAAAACCTTATTTTTATGAAATTGATAGTACGAATGAGGAGTGTAAATTCCTTGCACCACCATGACCATGCAAAAGGAAGGTAAGTCGAGCTTAGACTCTAAATAATCGCTTCTTGGGAGGCAACCCGAGCACTAACAGTATTGATTTCTTTAAAATTTTAGTTTTTAACATATAATCCCTAATTGAGTCCTTGAAACACAAGTTTTCTAATCCACACGGCCAGGCACATGGGCGTGCCTTAAGCCGTGCTCACACCATGGGCGGAGACACTGCCGTGCGATACGGTCGTGTGAAAACAGGGCAAAAATTTTCCCCAACATGAGATACGATAAGTTGCCACAGTTGTATGAAGTGGCCGTGAGTGAGTCTGTCAAAACAACACGGGCGTGCAACACACTAGTGTCTAGAAACTGTGGTTGAAACTGAGAATTTAGTACGGGCGTCCGTGCTCAAGACTGATAAAACAACACGGGCGTGCACCTATACACACAGGCATGGGAGAAGTGAACGAAGTAGGACATGGCCGTGCGAAACGGCCGTGTGCACCAACACACCCAAAGGACACTGGCGTGGGACGAATTTCAAACGCGCTCAAATTTGAAAATCAAGATAAACACAGGCTGAAATAAGGGCACACGACGTACCCCACGACCGTGTGCCCCAAAATCTATATAAACCCCTCACTATTCATCATCCCCTTCCCCAAAATCCCTAACCCTAGCCGCCGCAACTCTTGCCCACGCCTTTCTACCACACCCGTGCTCCGACCACAACACCACCATCGACGACCCAAGCTCCTCTATCTACCAAGCTCTTGCGTTTGTTCATTCTTTTCTCTTCATTTCGTTTACTAATTTGATTTTTCTTGTTTTATTTTGACTATTAATTTTCATAGTTCTAATAATAGCAATGCTTATACCCTTTGTTTCTTGCTAATCTAGTTAATGGATTATGGTACATTCATTCTTGTATTGCCATGGACTTTAATCTATTTCACATATTATCATTCCTATATGCATCCATTCACTGGGCATTATTCTTGTATTTCTATTCGTAGTAATGACTTAAAATATCTGATTGGATTATCTTTCAGGATAATTGTTTTTTTTAGTACATGAATTCTATGAAGTATCTCCATTTAGTTCTAATGTATTGCATATTTGTCCAATTCTATTGCTGGGGAGTAATTTTATTTCATCTTACCATTGCAGATATCATGTCAAATCGTGGTAAGAAAACTAACGTCCCCGCCTCAAAGAAGAAGAAGGGAGCAGCGTCATCCCCGGGTCCTACAACGGAGATTAGGCACCCTTTTATTTAGTTTCCCTTAGGACCCCAGGAAGAACTCTTTCAAATACTACAAACTGATCCCAAGGTGTGGGCCGCTGCATTAACTGGGCAGCACTTGAACAAGTCCAACTAGCTGACGCTGTCAGAGCCCTTTTGTCGACTGATCCATGGGAGCTCTTCTTTGGGATCATTGAGTCGACGTACCTCGACCTCACAGTGGAACTTTGTTTGACCTTTCACTTCTAAACTGTTATGACAGAGTTTGATAATCCAGGAACAGTCCAATTCCGCCTCAGTGGTTTGGTTCGCCAGTTGAGTGTACCTGAGTTTGGAATCGCACTGGGACTGTACACGGAGGAGTTCATGGACGACAACGAACTCGACACCCTCCATTGCCATATCCACTATTCTCCTTCGAAGTGTTGGAGTGCTTTAGTCCCTAACTCGGCAACCTATGATCCTAGCCGCTCTAAAGCATCAGCCTTCGCCCGATCCCCGCGGTACCTATACGCCATCTTGGCCCACACTCTGTGTGACAACCCTAATTTGACCTTAGTCGAAAAGTGGTTTCGGGACCACAAAATCGAGTCATAAAAATAATTAACCGTTATATTCTATGCTTATTGTATGTGTACATGCATGTGTGAAAGTTTCATGCTTTAATTTTGTCATTTGTATGTGAAATTTATTAAATAGGACTTATGTGAGAAAATTTTGAAATGTGATAGGTAAATTTAAAAGTGGCCTATTAATACATGTTACAAAAAGGTTGGGCTTGCATGTCAAATATCCATTTTGTTTATAGTGGCCGGCCATGATGATACTTTTATATTAAAATATGTATTAATTATTAGTTAAATGGCTTTCTGTTTAATAATATAGATGAATAAAATAAAATAATGGATGTTCATCTTCTTTCTTCATTTTGCCGAATTTGAGAAAGAAAATTTTTGAAGAAGAAGCCAAGGCATTCGGCCATGGTTATCTCCATTTAAAGGTATGTAATGTAAATTTTCTTTGAAATTGATTGTGAAATTAAATTGATAAATACATAGCATAGCTAACCCATGGTCTAAATTTATGAATCAATGAACAAGTGTCCATTCGGCAAGTGCTAAAAATTGGGTTATTTTGATAAGTTTTTGGGAAGATGTTAGTTATGTTTAATGTGTTAAGTTGCTTGTTATTTTAGCTTAAAAGTTAAGGCTAGTATTTGGTTTATACAGTATGCCGAATTTGGATTTTGGGAGAAAAATAGGTAATCGGTCATGCTAGATTTTTTATGAAAAATTATTTTAATGCTTTATATGTTTTATAAATGAGCTTGTAAGTGATTTTGAAGATTTGTAAAATTTTGGATGAGAAGTGCCGAATGAAATTTTTGGGTGTGACTTAAGGGATAAAAATATGGTGGCTTGAGTTTAGTAATAACTAGCCATATGTGATGATATATTGAGCCTTGTATATTCGGTCTTATAGGTATGTACTTATGTAATGATATAATGAATTTGGTATATCCGGTCATATAGGTAAGTATTTATGTGGTGTTCCAATTGAACTTGTAAATTCGGCCACATAGGTATATATATATTTGTAAAGATATGTTTGATCTTGCATATTGTGACAGCCCAAAATTGACCCTAGTCGGGAAGTGGTTTGGGGACCACAAAACCGAGTTACAAGAAAATTTATTTTAATTTTAATTGCATATATTAAGTGTGGTAGTGTATGTGTGGAAATAATAAAGGTTTAAAATTAGCCTTAGGAATGTGGATTTTCATGAAAGGACTTAGTTGAGAAATTTAGAAAAGATGATAGATAAATTGAAAGGATTAAATAATAACAAGGTGAGAAAGTATGGATTTGCATGTCAAAATGCCCTTAATTCATGAAGTGGCCGGCCATGTGATGATGGCCCTCCATTAAGTCAAGTTAAATACAATTTTATAATGGTAAATGATAAAATAATCTAAATAGAAACATAAATTAATAAGAAATGGAAGGTGGGAGAGTGTCATCTTCTCCTTGCAAAACCGAACATAAAGGAAGAAGGAAAGAAAAATGGTTAAAAAGCATTCGGTCAACTTAAGGGATTAATCAAGGTAAGATTGCATGTTATTTTTCATTAAATTTTGTTAAATTTAGTTAATAGACAAATCCATATTATAACCCATAGGGTGATTTCTCTATTTGGTGAAAAAAAAATGGGCATTCGGATGTGATCGTTAGATGTTAAGAGGATAGTGTTTGATGCTTTGGAATGGAATATTAGAAAGATGAGTAATGAAATAGCTAATAGATATATGAACCTTGGTATGATATTATGGATAGATGTGGAGTTTTTGGTAGTAGAAACATTCGGCCAAATTATTATGTGGAGGAACTATGTGCTCAAATGAAATGAAAAAAAAAATGATATTGCATCGAAATTGTATATTCGGCATTTAAAATTAAGTACATAGGTGATGTTAGATTGATCTTGCATATTCGGCTATATAGTATGCACATTGGTGAAATTTCTTTGATTCTATACAATCGACCAAATGAGGAGGTTGGTTTACAAAGTTGAGTTTGATTCATAATTATGTATATTTGAATGTAATCATATTTGGCATATTATTATTTTGGAAGGGATAATACATTTGGCTTTGAGATATAATATGAACATTAGTTGAGACTTGGATGTCTTGAACAAGGATGATTGTAAAAAAAAATGGAATTATTAAATTTATATATATATAGGTATCTTGCAAGGTAAATTAAATTACTAAACTTATTTATTTAATCAAGCTCAAGAATCCAAAGGAGGGGAATCAAGCAAAGGCAAAGCAAAGAATATTGAGTAGTTGATTGGGAATCACTTCATCCGACCTAAGGTAAGTCATTAAGCATATATTTTGTATCAATTTAAATGGTTATAACGTCTATGTAATGATGCTGAATGGAACGATAAATATATATATTTATACATGTATGCATGGGGTGATGAAAGTATTGAATAAAAAGAAAAGAGGTGAGATGAATTGAGTTGTTGGTTTAGGCACTAAGTGTGTGGGTGTAAACATTTATGATCATGAGATTGGCACTAAGTGTGCGGGTTTAAATTGTACAGCACTAAGTGTGCGAGTTTACAGTACATGGCACTAAGTGTGCGCGGTTGATTATTAAGCACTATGTGTGCGAACCCAATATATATTTTCCATAAATTATTTACACGAAGGGTGCGGCTTTACCGAGTCAATTTTGGACAGCGGAAAAGGTAAGTACCTTGAGTTCATGGCTAATAGGCGCTATGTTTATATTTGGAGTTGAGCTTGGTAAGTTTTGAACCTATGTGACGATTATAGTTGAAGTCACGTACATAAGGTTCATTGTGGAATAGGTGAAAGTTCGTTTAATTGTATGATTATAACGAAAATAAAATGATGTATGAAAGGTCAATGTAGGACTTGGTATGAGATTGAACCATAGGGTTTAAGGAACTATGGTATAGTTTGGTATGGATGGAGTACTTAACCTCATTTCATTGTTTCCTGTTGTGATAATTTTATTAATGGATGGTTGTGGAATGCTTATGGCTTACTGAGTTATATACTCATTCGGTGTTTGCTTGTCACCTATTCTAGGTTTCTTGGACTCGTCTCTTTTTGCGTGATCGTGCCGTCGTCGAAGTCATCACACCGGCTAGCAACCTTTGGTACTTTCTTCTTAGTTGGTCTAGGAGAACATTTCGGCATGTATAGGCTATTATGTTATGTTTGAACTTTGGTATGTAAACTTTTAGCCATGCGAAAATGGCATAAATGTTCGGTTGGATTTGGTTTTATAACGTTAGGTCGTAAGTCTTGGTAATACGATCTTTATGTCATGGTTGATTATTTTTTGTGTTAAAATTTATGTTATGGCAAAAGTGTAGTAGGGGGGGGGGATGTTTGACAATGATTAGCCTTTGGTATGGCTAGTCATGATTATAATTTTGTGATATGTATGATGAATTACTAGTTAGATCAATAAGAAATCACTAAATGGACATAGTTGCTTCAGTAACAGATGCTGGCAGCAGCAGTGACGTGGGATTGAAAAATTACAACAATTAGTAGGAATGGAATTAAATAGTGGATAAATTATGTAATCGAAGCTCGATGAGTCTATTTTTATATAGAAGTAACGAAACAATCATATGGACAGTATGTTAAGAGATATTCAGGTTCTCGCGAGACAGGGCCAGAACGGTTTCTGGGTTCCCTGTTCCGACTTTGTAAATTTATTATGAATTAACCAGAGATAATTAGGAGCCATGCCATATATGTATAGATTCCTCTTTGAGTCTAGTTTCTATAGAAATAAACGGCATCAGTATTGAAGCTCTGTACAGGGAGATATCCAGGTCGTAATGCACAAAGGTCAGTGTAGTTGACCCCAGTAACATGGGAGACTTTGACTAATAAACTGTACTAATTGGCCAGACCAAAAATTCTAGAAAAAAATATGTAGATGGGCATATGAGTCTAGTTTCAGGGAAAATTCACAGAACTGGATTTCGGGTCCCAGAGCTCAAGATATGATTTTTAAAGTGACTAGTACGCAGATTGGCAGCTTGTCTGGAAAAATTTTTAATAAGTGGTTTGAAGTCTGTTAACACCTCGTGTTCGACTCCGGCGACGGTCTCAGGTTTGGGGTGTCACACATATTCTGCTAAATAAGTGATGATGGTATATGAAGTCAAATGTGGTTTTGTAAGCTTGTATAGATGTGTGAAAGTATATTTTAATTTATAATGATATTTGGCTTTGGAAGTGGTATGGAAACTTACAAAATGCTAATCTTATAAGTATTCAGCCAAAATGGTAGATATGATAACCATGTGTGGTTATGGAATTGTTAAGTTAAAATTTATTATACATTGATTTAGTAAATTAGTTTATGAAATTCGTAAATTAGTTAATGAAATTAGAATATGCAAGGTAATAAGTTAGTAAAATGTTCCTTGATAGTTTTAATCTATCATATGGGGATAAATGTAGTTGTTGATTGTAGCCTAGTAATATGTTCGATTGTGCATGAGTAGGGCATATGTATGATGTTTAAATAGCTAGTTAGTAAAGTCATTTGTACCTTAAATATATGATATACATGTATTAAATTAAATTGCTTAATTGATAAGTAATTGAATAAATCTATTTGTTTTAAATCAAGCTCAAGAGCAAAAAGGGTCGAAATCAGATAGGGGAAAAGAGAAAGCAATCGAGTAGTCTATCCGTAACTGTTCAAATATATCCAAGGTAAGTTTTGAGTAGTCTCCTTTATTATATAATTGATGATGCCTCTATACGAGTATATTAGGTGAATTGCGATCTTTTGGTTTGTACTTAAATTAGGTTGTGAGATAAATAATTCATGTATATGACTTATAGTCTAATGGTCACTTTGGGTTTAAGCTTGAATGGTGAAATAAATATGTGATATTATGTATGACTCTTGATCCGAATAGTGAATGATGATATGCATATTTAGCTTATATCCGAATGTAGCAAATGACTACTAAAGTGATAAGTCGAATGGCATGTGTTCAAATATGACTAAGAATGCATGATATTTGGAAACATATCCGGGCTTGAGGTCCGTAGGCTACGTGCTGGAAACATATCCGGACTTGAGGTCCGCAGGCTACGTGCTAGAATATATCTGGGCCTAAAGTCCCGCAGGCTTTGTGCTAGTAACTGGATTCGGGTTTTAAAACCTAGCAGGCTTAACGCTGGTGATTCGAGTAAGATTATGAATTCGAATATTCGAGGAAACCACTATTGATTATGTATGATACATTAAGATGGCCAGGTACGTATTATGTTCTCATATGTAAATTGATTTTTAAAGCGAATTATTATTATCAAAGAATGATATATATATGAATATATATGTGTGGATGATTACCGTATCTACGAATAAGAGAATGGCCTATTCGGTCGACGACCATCGTTATATGAAAGTATATGCCTAAATTTAATTGTATGAGCCAAATAGTATAGTGAAAAATGTGCTGGAAATGTCTTGAATATTCATATATATATTCGGCCAATAGGTCTTATAACTAGTGTACTTATGTATAATTGGCCAAATGATTTACAATTTGAATTCGAATTTTGTGATACTTAATGTTCGATTTTAATGACAAGTTTTTTTTCTTTAATTGTTTGAAATGCTTAAAACTTACTAAGCATAGAAATGTTTACTCTGTTGCCTTTAATTCTCTGTTTTATAGATCTCGTTCGTTAGCTAGGGTCTCGGGGATCTCAAAGTCGAAGTCGTCCACACTATCTAAGCCTATTCGGTACTCTAGTAGTTAAACTTTGATAATGGCATGTATAGGCTTGACTTTTTGTTGTTAAATATATATCTTTTTGATGTTGTCTATATGTATAGCTATGCGAAAATGGCTTGTTAAGTTACTATATGTATTCCACATAGTTAAAGTGAATGTGTGGTTGATATTCGATTAATGTTTTCAATGTTTGAGGTGAATCGAACTTAAGAATGAATCAATATACCCATTACCTGGAGATGACTCTTTTATAGGTGTGCCAACGGAAGTTATTCAAATAAAGTTAACTGGAATTTCATGCTTGTATGGTAATACTCTTTAACCCTCCGGCGACGGGTACGGGTTTGGGGTGTTACACTCTGACAGGATGGCCAGAGAGCACCAGCGTCTTCAACACTCACGACGCCTGCTTCTTGTGGAGCATGGCGAACGGGCACGTCTTCGACCTTGCCTATTTCATTTCCCTCACCATTTGCCATCAGACGGAGCGGCATAGGAGAGGATTCATCTCCATTGGCCCCTATGTGACTATAATGGCACGGTGCTTTGGCTCTTCAACATAGTAGCACAATCATCCTCCCTCACCCTCATCGGCCAGATGTCCCTAGGTTTAGTCGATTCTAGGACTAACGTAGCGTGTATGAGTCTAGCTATACATGCCATATGGTGTTAAATGATAGTGTGACGATTTCTGATAGTTAAAAATGTGTTTTCGTATAGTAATGGATCCCGATCCCAATCGAATAGTAGCTGATAATGTTGAGAGTGTAGCGCCTGCTCCCGCGCATAGGACAACGCCGATGGACTCTCAACCTATTGTGAGCAATCAAAACGATGAGGCTAGACAGGCTTTTTATAGTGTGATGAATGATTGGTTCAACCAATACATTCGAACTACTACGGCTGCTCCACAACCCCTACTCCCGAATAATACGCCCCCTACACCCATGATGCCTCCGGTAATGGATCAGATGAGGTTGAATAAGCCCCCGATTGACAGAATTTGAAAGCACGGGGCTACTAAATTTAAAGCTACAGACAGTGATGATACCGAGCAAGCTGAATTTTGGTTGGACAACACTATTCGGGTACTTGATGAACTATCTTGCACACCCGATGAATGCCTAAAATGTGCTATATCCTTGCTACATGATACTGCCTATTATTGGTGGAATACATTGGTTTCTATTGTACCCAGAGAGTGGGTGACGTGGGAGTTCTTCCAAACTGAATTCTGAAAAAAGTATATCGTTAGAGGTTCATCGATCAGAAACAAAAAGAATTTCTTGAACTTAAACAAGGTTCCATGTCAGTTACCGATTATGAATGCAAGTTCGTCAGAATTAGTAGATATGCTCGGGAATGTGTATCGTCTTAGGCTATTATGTGGAAACGCTTCGAGGACGGGCTAAATGAAGATATTAAAATGTTTGTTGGCATTCTCGAAATCAGAGAGTTCGTAGTACTTGTTGAGCGAGCTTGCAAAGCCGAGGAGCTTTGTAAAGAAAAAAGGAAAGCTGATGTTGGAGCTAGAGAGTTTCGTAAAAGATCTTCGGGAAAGCCTTTTCAGCAATCATTGAAGAAATTTCGAGATGATTCGGGCAGATCTAAGAACACTTCGGGCTTTTCCAGACGAGACCGTGATCGATCTCCTATGAGTACACAGGCCACTTCAGTTGCCAGTGTTGGAAATGATCGTTGGGATAGGACCGAGTGTAAGTTTTGTGGAAAATGGCATTCAGGGAGTTGTAGATTTCATGATCGCTCCTGTTATAGATGTGGATCATCCGACCACTTCATCAAAGACTGCCCGAGATTGTCAGAGCAAAATGTGAATCAGAGTGGGAGACCGAGTACTACTACAGTTTGAGGTAGACCACCTAGGAATACAGGGAATGCTAGTGGTGGTCAGAGAGGGTCTAGAGATGCTACGACCAGATCCGAGGCTCGTGCCCTGCTAGAGCTTATGCTATATGCGCACGCGAGGATGCTTCTTCACCTGATGTTATTACCGGTACATTCACTCTCTTTGATACTGATGCAATTGCTTTGATTGACCCTAGTTCTACTCATTCATATGTATGTGAGACTTTAGCATCCAGTAAAACTCTACCTATTGAGTCTAGTAAGTTCGTGATCCGAGTGTCAAATCCCTTGGGTTGATATGTGCTAGTCGATAAAGTGTGCAGGAAATGTCCCTTGATAATTCGAGGTTCCTATTTTCCGGCTGATTTGATGCTTTTACCGTTTAATGAATTTGATGTTATTCTCGGTATGGATTGGTTGACCGTACATGTTGCAGTTGTGAATTGCAAAAGAAAGACTATTGATTTGAGATGTGAAAATGATGAGATAATCCGAGTAGAGTCTACTGATTTGTACAGATTACCAGCAGTAATATCCTCGATGTTGGCTCAGAAATATGTAAAAAAGGGGTGTGAAGCATATCTTGTGTACGTACTTGATAGTAAAGAATCAGAAAAGAAGCTTGAATTAGTACCAGTGGTTTGTGAGTATCCGGATGTTTTTCCTGAGGAATTACCAGGGTTGCCACCTATTCGGGAGGTAGAATTTGGCATTGAACTTATACCTGGGACTACACCAATTTCGATAGCTCCGTATCGTATGGCACCAATGGAATTGAAGGAATTGAAAACTCAGTTGCAAGACTTGACGGATAGAGGTTTCGCTCGACCGAGTTTCTCACCTTGGGGTGCACCAGTATTGTTTGTAAAAAAGAAAGATGGAACCATGAGAATGTGCATCGACTATCGTCAATTAAATAAAGTGACAATAAATAACAAATATCCGTTACCGCATATTGATGATTTGTTTGATCAGTTGAAGGGAGCATTTGTGTTTTCAAAGATAGATTTGAGATCGGGTTATTATTAGTTGCGAGTTCGAGACTCAGATATACCTAAAACTGCTTTCAGAACAAGATATGGTCACTACGAGTTCTTAGTGATGCCGTTTGGGCTCACTAATGCCTCTGCGATATTTATGGACTTGATGAATCGAATATTTAGACAGTATTTAGACCGGTTTGTAGTGGTGTTTATAGATGACATCTTGATTTATTCGCGCGATGAAGCTGAACATGCCGAGCACCTGAAATTGGTATTACAGATTTTACGAGACAAGCAGTTATACGCGAAATTCAGTAAATGTGAGTTCTGGTTGAGAGAAGTTAGCTTTTTGGGACATGTGGTATCCGCATTGGGTATTCGAGTTGATCCGAGCAAAATTTTGGCCATACTCGATTGGAAGCCCCCGAGAAATGTTACCAAAGTTCGGAGCTTTTTGGGACTTACCGGTTACTACAGACGGTTTGTAAAAGGTTTCTCGATGATAGCCACACCACTGACGAAGATACTTCAGAAAGATATTAAGTTCAAATGGTCAGTAAAGTGGCAGAAAAGTTTTGACCAACTGAAAACTTATTTGACTGAAGCTCCAGTGTTAGTGCAGCCCGAATCCGGTAAAGAGTTTGTCATTTACAGTGATGCATCCTTACATGGGTTGGGTTGTGTATTGATGCAAGAGGGTCGAGTTGTAGCTTACGCGTTGAGGCAATTGAAGCCACATGAAAAAAAACTATCCGACCCATGACCTCGAATTAGCTGCCATTGTATTTGCTCTGAAAATATGGTGACATTACTTGTTTGGAGAGAGATGTCATGTATATTCGGATCATAAAAGCCTCAAATATTTGATGACTCAAAGAGATTTGAATCTGTGACAAAGACGTTGGCTTGAATTGTTGAAAGATTATGAGCTTGTCATTGACTATCACCCGGGAAAGGCTAACGTGGTTGCTGATGCTTTAAGTCGCAAGTCACTGTTTGCTTTACGATCTATGAATGTACACTTGTCCGTTTCATCCGATAATGTGTTAGTAGCAGAATTAAAAGCTAAACCGTTATTAATTCATCAAATATGTGAAACTCAGAAAGTCGATGATGAATTGGTTGCTAAACGAGCTGAATGTGTCTCGAATGTGGATTCAGAGTTTCAAATTGACGACAATGATTGTTTGAGGTTCAGAAGTCGGTTGTGTGTTCCAAGAAAATCAGAACTTATTTCGATGATTTTGAATGAAGCTCATAATAGCCGAATGTCGGTCCATCCTAGTAGCACGAAAATGTACAACGATCTGAAACATCAGTTTTGGTGGCCTGGTATGAAACGAGACATTTCTGAATTTGTTTCGAAGTGTTTGATATGTCAACAATTGAAAGCAGAACATCAAGTGCCTTCGGGATTACTTCAGCCGATCATAATACCCAAATGGAAATGGGATCGAGTCACGATGGATTTTGTATTTGGGTTGCCATCATCGTCAAGCAAGAAAGATACGATCTGGGTTGTTGTTGATAGATTGACAAAGTCAGCTCATTTTATTCCCGTACGTACGGATTATTCACTTGACAAGTTAGTCGAGTTGTATGTTTCTCAGATTGTGAGGTTACACGGGGTACCTATTTCTATTGTGTCGGATAAAGATCAGAGATTCACATCGCGATTCTGGAAGAAATTACAAGAAGCATTGGGTACCAAGTTGCATTTTAGCACCGCTTTTCAACCCCAGACTGATGGTCAATCCGAGCGGATTATTCAAATACTTGAGGATATGTTGAGATGTTGCATCCGTGAGTTTAGTGGTTCATGGGAACGGTATTTGTCTTTGATTGAATTCGCTTACAACAATAGTTTTCAATCAAGCATTAAGATGGCACCTTACGAGGCTTTGTACGATTGTAAATGCCGTACACCGTTGTTTTGGACCAAGCTTAGTGAAAATAAAATCTTCGGGGTTGATTTGATTAAAGATGCTGAGCAGAAAGTAAAAGTGATCCATGAAAGTCTGAAAGGAGCTTCAGATCGTCAGAAGTCGTATGCGGATTTAAAACGAAAAGACATTGAATATCAGGTTGGACACAAAGTGTTTCTTAAGGTTTCACCTTGGAAAAAGGTGCTCAGATTTGGCCGTAAGGGCAAATTGAGTCCGAGGTTCATCGGGCCATATGAAATATCCGAACGAGTTGGGCCAGTCGCATACAGATTGATTTTACCCCCTGAGCTTGAAAAGATTCACAATGTTTTTCATGTTTCGATGCTTCGACGTTATAGATCCAATCCATCGCATATAATTAATCCATCTGAGGTTGAGATTCATTCCGATTTGAGCTATGAAGAAGAACCAGTTCATATTTTGGCTCGTGAAGTAAAAGAACTACGAAATAAGAAAATCTCATTAGTGAAGGTACTGTGGATTAAACATGGGGTTGAAGAAGCTACTTGGGAACTGGAAGACTCTATGAAGAATCGATATCCTAACTTATTCACCGGTAAGATTTTCGGGGACGAAAATTCTTTATGTGGGGGAGAGTTGTGACAGCCCTAATTTGACCTTAGTCGGAAAGTGGTTTCGGGACCACAAAACCGAGTCATAAAAATAATTAACCGTTATATTCTATGCTTATTGTATGTGTACATGCATGCGTGAAAGTTTCATGCTTTAATTTTGTCATTTGTATGTGAAATTTATTAAATAGGACTTATGTGAGAAAATCTTGAAATGTGATAGGTAAATTTAAAAGTGGTCTATTAATGCATGTTATAAAAAGGTTGGGCTTGCATGTCAAATATCCATTTTGTTTATAGTGGCCTGGCATGATGATACTTTTATATTAAAATATGTATTAATTATTCGGCTGACTGAAGCACAGAAGTGCTAAACGGAAGCCCGAAGGCTAACTGAAGCTCACCAGAGCTGAACTGAAACCCCAAAAGGGTTAACTGAAACTCATATGAGTTAACGGAAGCTCGTAAGAGCTAAACGGAAAGCAAACACCAGAATTCACAACAAATGCTGAATCTCGGTTTACTTGGGTAATTTACCGTCAATTCATCTTTTTCACTGAAAGATTGTACTCATTTCCTGCATTCCGTTCCTCCGAAATTCTTAGTTTAATTTCATAACTTTTGTACATAATTTACTTATTTTCAACAATTAACATACATAAATATTAATCACCATTCATAAAATAATATTGAAATTTAATAATATTAACAAACGATCACTAAATTTAGTTATATAAACTCACAAGTTCGATTTTTGTATTATAGCGATAATCATAATTTCATAATAAATATTCCAAATAAAACATTATATCGTTTCTAATTCAACACTTATCGATTATAATCGGGCATGTGATCAATTTATACACGAGTCATTCATATATTTTTTTGTATATTTTCCTCCTCCTCCTCTCCATCCACATCCTTAGTATAAACAACACACTTGTAGGTAACATTATCCATAATTTTGACTATCTACTTATGTGAATATTCAAGCTGTCCATCTGTGTCATAGTCACTAAATTATTTTTATCCTGAGCTACAGAAGTACAAATTAAGATCCCTAAATTTTCCCAGAAACTAGATTCACCTATATTTTTACCATAAAATTTTCATAATTTTTTGTTGGGCCAATTAATACAGTTTATTCATTGAAGTCTCCCTTGTTCTGCTGTCTGACAGTTCCAACTCTTCTTCACTAAAAATTAATTATCCCCTCTTACAAGATTCAAATGATGTTCCCATTTGTTTATCTTGAAAATAGACTCATTCATGATTCTAAAAATATTAATTTAAGCCCCTAATTATTTTTATCCAATTTTTGATGATTTTACAAAGTCAGAACAGGGGAACCCGAAATCATTCTGACCTTGTCTCATAAAAGTTATTGTATCTCATAATTTACAATTCCATTGCTTACATAATTTATTTTATAAGAAACTAGACTCAATAAGATTTAATTTTATATTTTATTCATCCTCTAATTCTATTTATACAATTTTTGGTGAGTTTTCAAAGTTAGACTACTGCTGCTGTCCAAAACAGTTTTAGTGCAAAATGTTGATTTCCATTTTGCCCCAAATTTCACAATTCATACAATTCAGTCCTTGCACAATTAACCCCTCAATTAAGATAATTTTCTCAATTAATACTTTTCATAAACATTATAAGTTATTCCATAACTATTGAAATTCAGAATTTCCACACAAAACTCTAACTTCAAACTCTTTTACAATTAGGTCCCAAACATTCACTTTTTATTCAATTCTTATAATAAAGTCAACATATAAACAATTTAAAGCTCTAATTCCATGCCAAATCATCATATACTTCCAGAACATATGTGTAGAAACTTTCAATTTCTTTCATAGAATCAAAAACTAATGATTTCAACAAGTGGACCTAGTTGTAAAAGTCACAAAAACACAAAAATTTCAAGAAATAATCAAGAATTGAACTTACTTGGAGTAAAAATATGAAAAACCAGCTTAATAGAACTCCTCCATGACATTTTTCTGATGAGAATGCAGAAAAATAAAGAGAAATCTAGATAATTCCACTTTAGTCCTAGCTTTATTAAGTAAATTTTGCAATTTTGCAATTTTACCCTTAATTCTCCTTATTTTATTGCTGATTTCATGCCCTTGCCGTCCAGCCCAAATATACCTTGGGTCTATTTTCCTTTTAAACCCTCTTTCTTTTATCAATTAAGCTATTTAATCATTTCTCACAATTTTGCATTTGATACAATTTAGTCCTTTTTGTTCAATTAACTATCAAAACTTTAAAATTTCTTGACGAAACTTTAATACTAACATATTAACACTCCATAAATATTGATAAAAATATTTATGGCTCGATTTAAAATTCTCGAGGTCTCGATACCTCGTTTTTGATTCTAATTATTTTAATATTTATTTTTTTGAATAAAATAAAATAATGGATGTTCATCTTCTTTCTTCATTTTTCCGAATTTGAGAAAGAAAATTTTTGAAGAAGAAGCCAAGGCATTCGGCCATGGTTATCTCCATTTAAAGGTATGTAATGTAAATTTGCTTTGAAATTGATTGTGAAATTAAATTGATAAATACATAGCATAGCTAACGCATGGTCTAAATTTATGAATCAATGAACAAGTGTCCATTTGGCAAGTGCTAAAATTTGTGTTATGTTGATAAGTTTTTGGGAAGATGTTAGTTATGTTTAATGTGTTAAGTTGCTTGTTATTTTAACTTAAAAGTTGAGGCTAGTATTTGGTTTATAGGGTATGCCGAATTTGGATTTTGGGAGAAAAATAGGTACTCGGACATGCTAGATTTTTTATGAAAAATTATTTTAATGCTTTATATGTTTTATAAATGAGCTTGTAAGTGATTTTGAAGATTTTTAAAATTTTGGATGAGAAGTACCGAATGAAATTTTTGGGTGTGACTTAAGGGATAAAAATATGGTGGCTTGAGTTTAGTAATAACTAGCCATATGTGATGATATATTGAGCCTTGTATATTCGGTCTTATAGGTATGTACTTATGTAATGATATAATGAATTTGGTATATCCGGTCATATAGGTAAGTATTTATGTGGTGTTCGAATTGAACTTGTAAATTCGGCCACATAGGTATATATATATTTGTAAAGATATGTTTGATCTTGCATATTCTGCTAAATAAGTGATGATGGTATATGAAGTCAAATGTGGTTTTGTAAGCTTGTATAGATGTGTGAAAGTATATTTTAATTTATAATGATATTTGGCTTTGGAAGTGGTATGAAAACTTACAAAATGATAATCTTATAAGTATTCGGCCAAAATGGTAGATATGATAATCATGTGTGGTTATGGAATTGTTAAGTTAAAATTTATTATACATTGATTTAGTAAATTAGTTTATGAAATTCGTAAATTAGTTAATGAAATTAGAATATGCAAGGTAATAAGTTAGTAAAATGTTCCTTGATAGTTTTAATCTATCATATGGGGATAAATGTAGTTGTTGATTGTAGCCTAGTAATATGTTCGATTATGCATGAGTAGGGCATATGTATGATGTTTAAATAGCTAGTTAGTAAAGTCATTTGTACCTTAAATATATGATATACATGTATTAAATTAAATTGCTTAATTGATAAGTAATTGAATAAATCTATTTGTTTTAAATCAAGCTCAAGACTAAAAAGGGTCGAAATCAGATAGGGGAAAAGAGAAAGTAATCGAGTAGTCTATCCGTAACTGTTCAAATATATTCGAGGTAAGTTTTGAGTAGTCTTCTTTATTATATAATTGATGATGCCTCTATACGAGTATATTAGGTGAATTACGATCTTTTGGTTTGTACATAAATTAGGTTGTGAGATAAATAATTCATGTATATGACTTATAGTCTAATGGTCACTTCGGGTTTAAGCTTGAATGGTGAAATAAATATTTGATATTATGTATGACTCTTGAGCCGAATAGTGAATAATGATATGCATATTTAGCTTATATCCGAAAGTAGCAAATGACTACTAGAGTGATAAGTCGAATGAGATGTGTTCAAATATGACGAAGAATGCATGATATTTGGAAACATATCCGGACTTGAGGTCCGCAGGCTACGTGCTGGAATATATCTGGGCCTAAAGTCCCGGAAGCTTTGTGCTAGTAACTGGATTCGGGTTTTAAAACCTAGCAGGCTTAACGCTGGTGATTCGAGTAAGATTATGAATTCGAATATTCGAGGAAACCACTATTGATTATGTATGATACATTAAAATGGCCAGGTACGTATCATTTTCTCATATGTAAATTGATTTTTAAAGCGAATTATTATTATCAAAGAATGATATATATATGAATATATATGTGTGGATGATTACCGTATCTACGAATAAGAGAATGGCCTATTCGGTCGACGACCATCGTTATATGAAAGTATATGCCTAAATTTCATTGTATGAGCCAAATAGTATAGTGAAAAATGTGCTGGAAATGTCTTGAATATTCATATATATATTCGGCCAATAGGTCTTATAACTAGTGTACTTATGTATAATCGGCCAAATGATTTACAATTTGAATTCGAATTTTGTGATACTTAATGTTTGATTTTAATGACAAGTTTTTTTTCTTTAATTGTTTGAAATGCTTAAAACTTACTAAGCATAGAAATGCTTACTCTGTTGCCCTTAATTCTCTGTTTTATAGATCTCGTTCGTTAGCTAGGGTCTCGGGGATCTCAAAATCGAAGTCGTCAACACTATCTAAGCCTATTCGGTACTCTAGTAGTTAAACTTTGATAATGGCATGTATAAGCTTGACTTTTTGTTGTTAAATATATATCTTTTTGATGTTGTATATATGTATAGCTATGCGAAAATGGCTTGTTAAGTTACTATATGTATTCCACATAGTTAATGTGAATGTGTGGTTGATATTCGATTAATGTTTTCAATGTTTGAGGTGAATCGAACTTAAGAATGAATAAATATACCCATTACCTGGAGATGACTCTTTTATAGGTGTGCTAACAGAAGTTATTCAAATAAAGTTAACTGGAATTTCATGCTTGTATGGTAATACTCTTTAACCCTCCGGCGACGGGTACGGGTTAGGGGTGTTACACTCTGACAGGATGGCCAGAGAGCACCAGCGTCTTCAACACTCACGACGCCTACTTCTTGTGGAGCATGGCGAATGGGCACGTCTTTGACCTTGCCTATTTCATTTCCCTCACCATTCGCCATCAGACGGAGCGGCATAGGAGAGGATTCATCTCCATTGGCCCCTATGTGACTATAGTGGCACAGTACTTTGGCTCCTCAACATAGTAGCACAATCATCCTCCCTCACCCTCATCGGCCAGATGTCCCCATAGGGCATCTAGAGTATGCTACATATAAGATGATTGAGAAACGACGTGGAACCTACCCTCCTCAGTCTGCCTCGTCCAGTCCACCGAGGAGTAGAACCCAGAGGACATTACTGATGATGTCCCTCCACGTCATGAGGACCCACCGTCTCAGCCACTACCCATCCATCGTCCAGTTCATGCGGCGGCTTCATACTCTAACATCTCTGAGTGCCTTACTCGATTTGAGCAGTAGTGTTTTTAGCGCTTTGATCACATTGATGCCACTCTTCATCAGATTTGTCAACACCTTCACATCTCATCGCCACCACCACCTCGCGAACCATCCGACGATGACGATGTTTAAAGACTTTTTATTTATTATTTTTATTTTCACTTTTATCTTTACTTATCTTCTTTAAGTACTTTTTGTTTTATCTTCATTTAATACTATTTCATTTTTAGGTTTTATAATTTTTATTGAACAATTTATAGTGTCAGCTATTTCATTACAAGTAATTATGCTTCTCCATTTTTCTTAATGAGTTCTTGATTTTATCACAGTTATAAAGAACTCCAAAGCTCGTCATCACTTAGCAACTCAAAACTCCACTAGAAAAGGTTCTCCATGACTGCCATGTCCTGCCCGACCACCACGACAACCTCTTCACTGGACACTGTGGTTGTGGAATCTAACCTCTACCACCACTGAAGTATCCTCCTCCAATCGTATCATTGCCTTGGTCGATTATTCTCCATACCTCTAATTCAAGGATTCCATTCAACATTTAGGAAGTTTCACTTCTCTCCCTCTCTCTTCTGATATTATCTTTATATCACTATTATATATCTTTGTACATTGAGGACAATGTACATCTTAAGTGTGGGGGAAGGATATTTATATCATTATCAGAAAAATCCCTGAATTTTGTCTTGCTCTCAAATAATCTTCTCATATTATTATTAGAATGAATTTTGATTAATTTATGAATTTTTTTATTGATATGTCTTGAATTAAAACATAGGCATTCATGCATTGATGGTTTAAACTTTAAGGAATTAGAGAATCAAGCATGATAAGTTTATTTTTTTTTTAGTTTTAAAAATTTTTAGTTTGTTTCCCTAAGTATAGGTATTATCTTGAGTTGAAATTCACAAGTTTAACATCAAAAAGCCATAATTTTTTGTGAGATCTTGAGCCTTTAGAGCATATTTTATTTCTTTCGTGCTCACTTTTTTTTATGAGTGCGTCAATCTTTATTTATTATTCTAGAACTTGCTTGATTATGCATGTCAAGACCACACCATTTGATTTGATATGACAATATGATAAAGACACTTAGGTTTAACCCACTCACTCCATAAAAGCCTACTTTCACAACTAACCCTTAGTGGACCCCTTTGAACCCAATAACCCATTCATTGATTTACCCTTAATATTAACCCATAACACATTATTGTTGAAATCCCCTAAATTAATTTGATCCCTATTTTTGTTGAGATTTGATTTGAATAAATTGCTTAGCTATGTTTTATTTTTGATAGATAGTCTATATTATTTAACTTGTTCTTAAAAAATAAATTTACAATACATACATATATATTAGTAGTAATTCGTTGTTTTTGAGCTTAAGTGTTTAATTCCATATTCTGAGAAGAAGCTCACTTGTATTCGATTGATAATTAGTTATTTTTCTAGTTAGGTAATTTTTCAATTCAATCTCGATTCTAACATGTTCTTTCAGTTTGTGATAACACCCCCTAACGAAAGCCATGTTACAACCCTCTAAAGAGCTTTTGATTAATGTATCATCTCAATATATAGTGGTGGAGATTTGATTTTCATGCAAGCCTATGGTAATAACTTTTCATGTTGACTAATAAGTGTTTCATTTATTATCCTTAAACACCTCGAGTGATTTGAGTGAATATTTAGTGAGGATGTTAAATTTTTTGATATTTTGAATCAAAGGTAATCACTTAGATGAGGGGAGACACCTATGTTTTCGTGAGAAAATGCTCAATTTGGAATGTTTGAAACTTTGATTTTCTTCTAGTTGAATTCTCAATGTGTGATTACTTGTGGTTTATTTTGAGTGACTATTAATGAGAATTATAAGTTGAGAAGAATTTATTTTGATTGTGAGTTGAGGATTTTGCTTGAGGACAAGCAAACGCTTAAGTGTGGGGGTATTTGATAAATCATAATTTACAAGCAAACGCTTAAGTGTGGGGGTATTTGATAAATCATAATTTATACATATATTTACGTCATGCTTAGCATATGTTTGGGATGAATTATCCTTAGATTTGGTGAATTCAATGCTCCTAATCCTTTAATTTCATGTTTTATACTTAGGTGAGCATAGGAGAGTAAAAAGACTAAGAAACAGGGCCGAAAACAGAGAAAATGGACCAACATGGGAAATCAACACGGCCTAGACTTCCTCACACAGGTAATCCACATGGCCGTGTCCATTTGGCAGAATCGAAGCATGACTTACACGGGTAGACCACACGCCCGTGCCTATGTAATAGCCTTGAACACGGATTGAAGAAATCGCACACGGGGGTGTCCCTGTCGAGCCCAAGTTGAGTTCTATTCGGAAAAGGCCACTCTTGAGGGCTTTTAGGCATTCTAAAGCCTATTTAAACACCTAAGAAGGCAATTAGAAGGGACACATGGAGTAGGAGGCAAGAAATTACTCAGGGAAAGCCGATTGATCCATCTCAGAAGCCGGATTCATCGTCAAGACTGAAGATCTCCCTTCAATTTCCTTCAGGAGTTTTGGGTTTTCTTTATATTTTGTTATCTTTATTCTTTTGAGATGTTTTCTTTCATAATTATGAACTAAACCCCCTAAATACCTAAGGGGAATGAAACCTAAGATGGATCTTGTTATTATTATCTGAATTGTATGATAAATATTTGACTTGTTCTTAATCATGTGTTCTTAATTCTTGTTTTAATATTTTAGGATATTGATTCAAGTTAATGCGCTTATTCATAGAAGCAAAAGTCCCTGCCTAAGAGTAAATTTGTTGTAATTAAGCAGAGTTGACTGCACGCCTAGAGATAGGGTGACAAGATTTTGCCGAATTAGGATGAAACCTAATAAGGGAGTCCATAGATCGAGTTAATGCAACACTAGGGTGTTAATTAGAAAGGGATTTCAATTAATCAACCTAAGATTAGACATTATTAGTCTCGAGAGAGATAATAATATAACTTAGGGATTTCTACAGATCAAGTCAAATGAATAAATCATCTGATTCAGAGTCAAATAACAAGAGAAGTCTAGGTGGATTTTTCCTTGGGTATTATCTTAATCAATCAAGTTTTCCCAAAAGCTTTTTGTGACACCCCTAATTTGACCCTAGTCGGAAAGTGGTTTCGGGACCACAAAACCGAGTCACAAAAATAATTAATTGTTATATTTTATGCTTATTATTTATGAATAAGTATGTGTGAAAATTTCATGCTTTAAATTTTGTCATTTGGATGTGAAATAAATAAAAAGGGGCTTATGTGAAAAATCTTGAAAATGTCATAGGTTAATTGGAAGTGGCTAAAAATTGCATGGTTTGAAGCATGAGGGACTTGCATGTCAAACATTCCTTTTTCTTGGTAGTGGACGGCAAGGATGGGCATGAATGACACATTTTGGCATTTTGTGCTTTGTATGTTAGTAAATAATGTTAATAATATATTTGTTTATATTAAAGAAAGTGGTTTCATAAAATAGAAATAATAAAAGTTAATGAAATAAATGAATAAAACATGTTTGAGGTGAAAATAACAAGGCCATTTCTTCTTCTTCTTGCTGTGAGTTGAGAAACAAAATAGAAACCTTTAAGCTTAGGGCATTCGGCAAAAGAAGACTTCAAATAAGGTAAGGTTCATGTTATTTTCTTTGAAAAGTTGTGAATTTTGGTTGGTTTTGAAGCTTGCAACAAGACCCATGTGAAAATTTTTGTGTTCATGAAGCATGTAGCAATCGGTCATGAGCTTAATGGGGTATATTTTGTATGTTTGATGATTTTGGGAGGATAATTGATTCTAGTTGAGTATGAACAAACTAAATGTGCTTGATGGCTCAAATGAGTTATGAAAGTTTTTATAAATGTATGAAAGTCTTCATGCTATGAAAAATTCGGTTGAAATATGGAGAATGAGAGCTGTCATTTAGGTTAAGACCAAAGGAATGATCAATAGGCATTAAAGGGTTAAATGTGTGAATTTAAGGTATAAGAACCTATAGGTATTTACATGGGTAATGTTAAAAATTAATGTGGTATATTCGGCTAAATGGGTGATAATGGTTTATAATGTTGAATTGAATTATGATTATGTACATTAGAATTAGATATAACAAAAAAAACTATGTGAATTTGGATGCAATGTTACATTCGGCCTAGAGGCATTAGATGAACATTTGTGGAAATCTCAAAGTCTTGAATAATGGTGATTGTAAGATGATGTAAAAATCATTGAATTATATGCATAAGTAGTTAGCAAAGTGATTAAGCTACCGAATTTAATTATTAAATGAGTTCTAAGCTTGCTGAATTTTGAGATGTGATTGGGAGTAAATTTGACATGAGCATATTTTGTTAATGATATATTGATAAATGTTGAGTTATGATACCATGATATGAACTTAATTATCAAATTGCCGAATGCGTTTATGATTAAGTAAGGTTAATAATAGGGCAATGAGTGGCTAGTAGAATCCAGTAGTCTTCTTGTTATATTCGGCCATGAGTTTGTATAATTGGTTTGTAATAGATTAAATTTGTTTATTCAAGCTCAAGAGCTTAGGGAGTCTAATTCGGAAAAGAGAAAAAGCTACCTAACCGAATAGTCGATCTGTAATCGTTCGGCAATTTCCGAGGTAAGTTCTTAAGTATTTGAGTTTGATTCCTTTGTAAGTTTTAAGTGATTAAACGTTGAGTAAATTCAATTATAATAGGACATGATGAGTTGATTTAATAAGATATGATGTGGCCATGATATGTTCTAAGCTCAAATGGTAAGTTCTTAAGTGTTTGAGCTTGGGAATTTAAGGGTAATTTGAAATAGTCTGCTTAGGACAGCAGCAGTAACGTGACTTTAGAAAATCACCATAAAATTATGGATTTGAATTAGAGGCTGAATGAGACATGAAATTAAAGCTTAATGAGTCTAGTTTCTTATAAAAGAAACCGTGTAAGCAAAGGAATTTCCGATAATGAGATACTTAAAGTTGTGTGAGACAGCGCAGAATGGCACTGTAATCCTCTGTTCTGTTTTTAGAAAATCATTATAAATTGTACAAAAATGGTTATAAGATAAAATTTATATGCTTAGACTCCTTAATGAGTCTAGTTTCAAATGAAATCAAATAAAACACATTTTAAATTCTGTAAAATGAGAAATTTTATTCGTAGTGAAGAGTGGTCAGATTAGTCAAATAGTGAAACAGGGGAAACTTTAAGAAAAATCTGGTATTGATTGGCCAAACCTAAAATTCTGTAAATTTTATGGATGGAAGATATACGAGTCTATATTCAGGAAAAATTAACGGAAAGTGATTTGGAGTTTTGTATCTCCAGTTATAAATAATTTAGTGACTATTGCTCAGGAAAAACAGCTTGTGCTGAATTTGATATTGTGTTGTAAACCTTGATAAACTTGTTTTAGTTGCTCATAAGCTATTGATTAAACCCATACGTGAATTCTAAATTGTGATATTGGAAAATGATAGATGTAGATTCAGCCAAGACAGTGTGTATACGTGAAAGTATATGTGGTATGTGAAGTATATTTGGATAATTGTGATGTGAATACATGAAAATCTATATTTTGATTTAGGATTCTATGTGATGGATGTGAACATGCATATATGAGATAAGGCCTAATGGCCGATGTGATGAATGTGAAAGTGTATATATGTGATAAGGCCTAATGGCCGATGTGATGAATGTGAAAGTGTATATATATGTGATAAGGCCTAATGGCCGATGTGATGAATGTGAAAGTGTATATATATGTGATAAGGCCTAATAGCCGATGTGATGAATGTGAAAGTGTATATATGTGATAAGGCCTAATAGCCGATGTGATGAATGTGAAAGTGTATATATGTGATAAGGCCTAATGGCCGATGTGATGAATGTGAAAGTGTATATATGTGATAAGGCCTAATGGCCGATGTGATGAATGTGAAAGTGTATATATGTGACAGGGCCGAGTGGCCAACGTGATGGATGTGAAAGTGTATAAATGTGATAAGTCCCGAAGGGCATTTGTGTCAGTACTATATCCGGGTTAAAACCCCGCAGGCTTTATGCGAGAATATTATCACTGATTAGTGTCCGTAAGCTTCGTGCTCGTACTATATCCGAGCTCTAAAGACTCGATGACTACGTGTGGAGATTATGTCCGGGTAAGACCCGATGACTACGTGTGGAGATTATGTCCGGGTAAGACCCGATGACTACGAGAGCAATCTATGAGACTATTCCTATGATTATGTGACATCGGATCAGTGTGAGAGGTTATGTGAAATCATACGATATATCTATGTCACATGAGCTCACTTTTATGTGAAAGTTTATCTGCCTATTGTATATGATGAGATGTGCATATTCGGTAAAGGGATGGTATGCCCGAAGGAAGAGTGAAATAAAAATACGAACAACTATGTTATAATTTGATTGTTATCTGTTGACACTGCTTAAAACTTACTAAGCATTGTAATGCTTACTCCGTTTCCTCTGTTTCCTCTGTTTTATAGATCTCATTGCGAAGCTACAGGCTCGGGGATCGTCAGCAACTAGTCACACTATCACTATCCACTGCTTGTTACTGTTATGTTTAGAACTATTTTATGGCATGTATAGAATAGACTAGTGGCGGAAGAATATTTTTGGTTAATGTATATAAGCCATGCGAAAATGGCATCTTTTGAATGTTTACTTAGTGAAGTTTAAATTTTATCTCTGGCTGTGCTTAGTACTTATTTAAATGAATGATCTTTATTTCAAGAAAAAGTTTAAAATTTTACTGTTCTGACATGAGTTACAAGTCCGGTAATGCCCCTTACCTATTCTGACGACGGTTACGAGATAGGGGTGTTACACTTTTCCCCAATTTTCTCTCTGTGCACCCTTAGTTTAGTTAATTAGTTTAGATTAAAAAAATCCCTTAAATTTTAGGCTAGATAATAAAAAGAAAGTAATTACTAGTACTCTTGGTTCCTTTAGGTTCGACAATCCGGTCTTGCTAAAGCGATACTACTGTTCGATAGGTACACTTGCCTTATTGTGATAATAGTTAGTTTCAAGAATGATTAATTATAAATTTTGAAAACTTGTCACGAATATCACGTATCATTTCCCAAAATAAACTTTAATATTTATTTATTAAATAATTTTCTCATCCAAAATTTACCTGAATAAATTTTTTTACAATTTTACCCTCAACATGTCACAACTTTTTCATTCAATATGTCACAACTCAACATGTTCACTATGACCAAATAGTTTATTTTCATTTTCGGGCATCAAAATAGTCAGAAAAACATAAACTCATTCTTCCATCATTATTAAATAATCCTATATAGGATTACAAATTTTTGTTTTCATTTTTATTTCCATTTTCTGAAACCTACAATCATTTCCAAATGATTTCATTTCTCCATTTCGAAGAAAACCATTATTATTCCTGAATGGTTCGCGTTTCTCTTTTTCTATTCATTACATTCATTTTTATTCAAACACGCAATTTATTTCTGGTTTCAACGAGCGAGCGGAAGGATCGTGTAACACCCTATACCCGACCTAGATGTTATGACCAAACCATCAAAGTTACATTGCTAGATTGAAACTTCGACCACTTGTTTTTGAATCAAATCTTATTTTATAAATTGAAAATTTGGAATTATAAAACTAGCTTTATATCTTTGGTAAAATTGTTTGTCACAAAAACATATGAGAGCGTCTTGAAATATTTGCTTACAAAACTAATTTAATAAAACCATCTCGCTTCAACTACTTTTTTTGTAAAACACTTTATACTGATTAAATCTTTGCAGCAGAAAATCTTTTAGCATTGTTTATCTTTGAAAAGTTTTTATTTGATTCGTTTTGTCAGAAATCATTCGAATTAAAAAAAACTTATTAATTAATTAAAAACATTTAACAAGTTTCAAACCAAAGTTAATGTTCAAAAAATAAAACAGACTGACGGTCCATAAAATCTAGAACAGAAATTTCTGAAAGAATTAAAAAGAGTGAACCGAACCAAGCTCCTAACTACTGCCAAATCCTAAGTTTGAGGATCACCTAAAAAATATTAAACAAACTAAGTGAGCTAAAGCCCAGTGTGTGCCTTGGCCCAGAAGCAAAATCACACCAAAACATGCTTATACGCATATATTAGATATCTCATATGCGTGGATGCACATATCAGAACATAATTAATCCTACCCCCATCCGCTACACACCACTCCATCCAACCAATCACAACAAATAAGGCTACAAGAACCCATCCAACGATCACACCAGAATGTGGTCATATGCCACTGAGAAAGTTTGCAATTGTACTACCAGAATACACATATATTGTGGAAATACCACTAGAATTGCAGTAAAACTGCCAAATCACACTTCCTCCATCACATATCATGTAATGCCCCAAAATTCTTACTTTTGTTCCTATTAAAATGTGACACAGTTGAGTATCTACTTCAGTGTTTAAGTGTTCAGGGTGTGTGTAGGAGGTCCCAAGTTCGAGCCTAGCTTTGGCAATTTTTGGAATTTAGCTTGGAATTTTTCTAACTTAAGCCTTATACTTGTTCAGTGGGCTTATATTTAATTGTTTGTATTCCATATCAGAGTGAGCCTACTGGTTCGAGTGGTAAGGATGTGTTGTGTTGTGTTGTGTTGAAGGACTTGGGTTCGAATATCTGCACAAGGGGTATTAATTTTGCTTGGTTATCAGATAGAATTTCGGTTAAACTAAAAATCTGAGAAGTGGATTAGTGGGAGAGAAATATGGGATTTGACAGTTCATTTGATAAAATCTTTTTGTTTTCAAAATTAATTTTTTTTCTTTTCCCAAAATTTTCCCCTCTTTACCAAAATCAATTAACGCCAATTTCTCTTCACTCTTTTTCCTAAATTTTGTTTTATTTCTAATTCTGCCGATTTTGCTATGGAATTCCTGTATTTTTTACTTTTTTTATCCATCGTTTGAGTGGTAAGTGAAGTTTTTAAGCATTTTTTAACTACTGTTTCCCTATCGAGACTTAGGGATATCTATTTTTTTGGCAGTGGCAAATCGTGAAGTTTGGGTCTCTCCTCTCACGGATTTATAATCAAGATTGTACGGAGAGTTGGGGTAAGTATAAATTGCTTGAATGGCATTTTTGTTGGTTCTGTAGTTTTAAATTAATCATGGTTTAAGTTTGATCCTGAGCTTTGGTATGTCAATTATAGGTTCGAATTAAGTTTCGAATTATAGGATTGCATTAGCAGCAAATCGTGTTGTAGGCTGTGTGCCATAACATGGGCGTGTAATCAACAAGGCCAAGCCATTCATGTAAGACACGGCTAGGTGATGGCCAGGTAGGTCGTGTGTGACATACGGGCTAGACTAATTTGGGCCGTGTGGGCCACATGGACGTGTGGGTCCATACGGGTTGTCCACACGGGCGTGTGGAAACTTGGGCCAGGCCATGTGATCCACATGGGCCAAGGCTAATCTGGGCGTATAGGCCACACGGGCAGGCTACACGGGCCGTATGAGCCTATTTAACTGAAATGTGTTCTAAGGTTGCATGGGTTGCCCAATTCGACTGTGAAACTACTGTAGGGTCGGTAAGCACTATTTAGACCCTTACATGCGTGAATTGTATGTATGATGTATGCATTGAGCATGATGATTATATGAATGAATACTGAACTGTATGTATAACTGATATTCATTTATTGACATGTCATATACTGTACGTTGTATTGCATTAGGCTGGGATGTTGATATTTGGAGGAAGTGTACTGAAAGGCTCTTAAGCCTATTATCTGGTAGCTCAGTTGCAATTTACTGATTATGCACCGCATTCGGTACTACTTGGAATGTAGGGATGTGTGGGTGTTTTAAACCCCACATGGAGTGTAGGGATGGACAGAAATGGTGTGTAGAGGTTGGTTGGGTAGGACTTTCCTTACTGATTAATGTATATCAATACTGTTACTGTGATGGACTTAGGCCCTAATGCATATCTGATACTGAAACTGAAATGGGCTAAGGCACGAACTGCTACTAAAACTGAAATGGACTTAGGCCCAGACGGCATTTGACTGTTTGTTGTGATTGACTATATGCATGTCTTCTGTGGGATTACACACTGAGTTTATGTAAACTCACCCTTTTCTATTTTATCTGTACAGCTAATCCCCAGACTTAGACAGATCAGTGTGACAGAGGACTCAGCGGTGACCACAAGCCTATTTGAACGGTTTTAATTTCTTTTATGGTTTTAATTCCTATTTGTTTTCTGGGTATTTCTGATGTAATTTGGGACTTTTGGAATATTTACTTTTGTTTTGGGATTTTAACTGTTTTTATGAAATTTTGAACTGCAACGAAACTCAGTTTTATTAAACACAATGTTTGTCCTGAAAGTGAATGATATCACAGTTTTAAAAACTTCTATTAAAGAATAGGTTTTAAACAGAGCAAATTAACAAGAAAATAGGTTTGAAATTGATGAAAGATAAATGAAAGCTAAAAAAAATGGAATGATTCTAACCTGAGAAATTCATTTTCAAATTTCATTTCATGTGACATTGCCAGATTCGAACATAACATCTAGGCCAGGTTTGGGGTGTTACATTTAGTGGCATCAGAGCTAGGTTGTAAAACTCGACTGTGGATTTTGGGTTTCAAAACTTGGTTTTTAAGAACTGATTTTGAAATTATTTGAAATAATTTGACTGAAAATATGGTACACCGAGTCTCTGGCGCTGATCCTATAAGTATTCTGATAAATTGTTATGATACTATAGATAGTCTGTTCTAAAAAAAAACTCTAGTTAGTTTATAGTGAAACTGTATTGAAACTGAAACTGATAGATACTGTATTTGTGAAAAACAAACTTTAAATTTATGATACTGTTTTACATAAAACATTTGTTAATAAATACTAAAATTGTAACTGATTCATAAAATTCGTAATCCAGAAAAAACTGATAGACATGAGCGCGCAAGGTATTCATGGACGGGGTACTAGAGGCCGAGGTAGAGGCTGTAGAAGGGCTCGAGTAGAGTTTTTTTCTCTAGGCAGCATGCTAAATCTGGACACGGGTGAGACACCTGTGTCACCTGCTACTGAGAGTGAGTCTTATGATCGCATGGCTGGGGATGACGCATTGTCCCAGGACATGTTAAGGATACTGGAGAGGGTCGTTGGGCCCAATATTGGATTTGAGGGCCCAGGGTCGATTATGGAATGACTCTGGTCTAATGGAGCAGAACTTTTTAAGGGTGTCACTAAAGTCGCCCTTAATGTGGCTGAGTACTAGATGGAGGCTACTGAGAGGATAATGGATGATTTAGACTATACCCCTGAGCAGAAATTGAAGGGTGCAGTCTCGTTGCTTCGCAATGAGGCCCAGGTGGCTAACCGTTAAGGAGGGCACATAGCTAGATCATCTATCTTAGGAGTTCTTTAAGTTTGCCTTCCAAGGGAAGTATGTGGGAGCAAATTACATCGATACTCGTAGGCGTAAGTTTCTAAACCTTACTTAGGGAGTTCAATCTGTAGCCGAGTATAAGGCCAAATTTCTGTGACTGAGCCACTATGTGCAAGATATAGTGGAATTTGAATATGAGAGATGCGTCTATTTTGAGGAGGCCTTTGGAATAGTCTGAGGATACTAATAGCTCTGCAGAGGGAGCGAGAGTTCTCTGTTCTAGTTGAAAAGGTGAAGATTGCCGAAGAGGTTAAGCGCGCTAAGCATCAAAACAGAGATCGTGAGAAGGGTAAGAACAAGAAGGATTCGGAGCCCTCGAGTTTGGTACAAAGGCCTAAGAAAAAGGTCAGGACTGATAGGCCGGTTAGAGTTGGGCCCCCTGTTGCTTCTACTGGACTATAGCTGTGTAGAGATTGTGGTAGACGCCATCAAGGCGAATGTTGGAGGAGGACTGGGGCGTGTTTGAGGTGTAGGTCATTAGAGCACCGCATTCGAGAGTGTCCGCTGAGGGTCAATCAGATGCAAGCTCTGGGTTCTGGTACTGCACAGCCACAGAAGGTAGTTCAGCAGCCACTGAAGGGCCGTGGATAGGTTAGGGGTGGTAACAGTATAGGCCGTAGACAAAGGGCACCTGGCAGAGGTGTTGGACAAACTAAGGTAAGGCAGCCTGCCCTTATTTATGCTACTCGTCGTCGGGAAGAAAAAGATGCTCTAGACGTTATTACCGGTACATTCTTAATTTATGATGTACCTTACTTTGCTTTGATAAACATGGTTCCACACATTCCTATGTAGCTAGCACTGTGTCTAAGAACTTGGGGATTTCGGTTGAGAATACTTGTAGTGAGGTAACTGTACTGAGTCCATTGGGGCAACCGGTTCGAGCTAGCAAACTGTATAGAGATGTTCCGCTAGAGGCTCAAGTGTTGGTATATCTGGCTAATCTGTTGGAACTTTCGTTTGGGAAGTTTGACCTGATTCTAGGTATGGACTGGTTGGTCAGGCACCGTGTCAGTCTGGATTGTGCAATTAAGAGGGTTGTCTTAAGAACTGAGGGGGATAATAAGGTAGTATGATTAGAGAATGTCAAAATTATTTGGCTAATGTGATCTCTGCACTAGTGGCTGAGAAATTGGTTCGTGAGGGATGTAAGGCGTTTTTGGCCTATATTAGTGTTTCCGTTTCTAGGGACTCTACTATAAAGGAAATCCTAACTGTAAGGGATTTTCTGGATGTCTTTTCTAAGGAGCTATTGGGTTGAGAAGTGGAATTTAGGATTGAGCTTCTTCCTAGTACAGCTCCGGTGCTTATCACTCCCTACCGTATGGCGCTGAAGGAACTTACACAGCTTAAGGCTCAAATGCAAGAACTTTTGGATCATGGTTTCATCCGTCCCAGTGTGTCTCTATGGGGAGCACCGGTTCTATTTGTTAAGAAGAAAGATGGGACCATGAGGATGTGTATAGATTTTCGGCAGTTGAATAAGTTGACTATTAAGAACAAATATCCACTTCTAAGGATTGACGACTTATTTGATCAATTCTAAAGGGCTTCTATATTCTTTAAGATCGATCTCCGTTCAGGGTATCATCAGTTAAGGGTTAAGGAGATGGATGTGCATAAGACTGCATTTAGGACTTGGTATGGGCATTACGAGTTCCTAGTGATGCCTTTTGGGTTGACAAATGCACCAGTTACATTTATGGATCTGATGAACCGAGTATTTTAGCCCTACCTGGATCAATTCGTCATAGTTTTCATCGATGACATATGGGTTTTTATTAAGACTGAGGATGAGCATAGCAAGCACCTTAAGGTGGTTCTTTAGATTTTGAGGGAAAAGCAGCTCTATGCTAAATTTACCAAGTGCAAATTTTGGTTACGAGAGGTAACATTTCTGGGACACATAGTTTTGCGGAGGGGGTTCGAGTTGATCCTCGTAAGATTGAGGCTGTACTGGATTGGAAACAACCTAAGAATGTGTTTGAGATTCGTAGTTTTCTAGGGATGGCCGGTTATTATCGGCGGTTTGTAGAAGGTTTCTCACTGATTGTAGCGCCCTTAACTAAATTACTACATAAGGGTGTTCCATTTGTTTGGACTGATGTGCAGCAGGAGAGCTTCGAGAAGCTCAAGACTATTCTAAACGAGGCTCCTGTTCTGATACAACTTGAACCTAAAAAGGAGTTTGTAATTTACAATGACACATCATATGCAGGTTTGGGTTGTGTTCTGATGTAGGATGGTAAGGTTGTGGCATATGCATCTCATTAGCTCAAGACGCATGAGGCAAACTATCCGACACATAATTTGGAGTTGGTCGTCATAGTCTTTGCTTTGAAAATCTATAGGCATTATCTGTACGGTGAGAAGTACATTATCTACACTGATCACAAAAGCCTTAAGTATCTCCTGATGATAAACTGCAATTTATACATATTTTTATCCCATGCTTAACACATTTATGGATGATTTCTCCTTAGATTTGGTGAATTCAATGCTCCTAATCCTTTAAATTCATGTTTTATACTTAGGTGAGCATAGGAGAGTAAAAAGAGCGAGAAACAGGCCGAAAATGGAGAAAATGGACCAACATGTGAAATCAACACGGCCTGAACATCCGTACACGGGTAGACCACATGCCCGTGTCCATTCAATAGACTTGAACACGGTTTGAAGCAATCAAAGATAGGTGTGTCCCTGTCGAGCCCAAGTTTAGTCCTATTTGGAAAAGGCCACTCTTGAGGGCTTTTAGGCATTCTAAAGCCTATTTAAACAAACTAGAGGAGGATTAGAGGGGACACACGAAGTAGGAGGCAAGGAATTACGCGAACGAATCCGATTGATCCATCTCAGAAGCTGGATTCACCTTCAAGACTGAATATCTCCTTTCAATTCCCTTCAAGAGTTCTTGGGTTTTCTTTATGTTTTTTTATGGTTATTCTTTTGAGATGTTTTCTTTCATAAATATGAACTAAACCCCCTAAATACCTGAGGGGAATGAAACCTAAGACTGATCTTCTTATTATTATCTAAATTGTATGATAAATATTTGACTTGTTCTTAATTATGAGTTTTTAATTCTTGCTTTAATATTCCATGATATTGATTCAAGTATTGATGTGCTTATTCAGAGGAGCAAAAGTCCCTGTCTAAGAGTAGATCTAACATAATTAAGTGGAGTTGATTGCACGGCTAGAGATAGGGTGACATAATTTTGTTGGATTAGGGTGAAACCTAATAAGGAAATCCATAGATCGAGTTAATGCAACACTAGAGGTTTTAACTAGAAAGAGATTTTAATTAATTAACCTAGGGTTAGATGTTGTTAGTCTCAAGAGAGATAATAATATAACTCAGGGATTTCTACAGATCAAGTGAATAAATCGTCTGATTCAGAGTCAATAACAAGTGAAGTCTAGGTGGATTTTTCCTTTGGGTATTGTCCAAATCATTCGGTTTTCCCAAAAGTTATTTCCCCAATTTACTTCCTGTGCATTCTTAGTTTAGTAATTAGTTTAGATAAAACAAACCCATTTATTTTTAGGCTAGATAATAAAAAGAAAGTTAATACTAGTACTTTTAGTTCCTTTGGGTTCG